>NC_136792.1:27714582-27759582 GCF_951216825.1 Electrona antarctica
CACACACTCTCCCAGTTTTACATATAATCTGATAAAATCATGTGATACACAGGAGCCACAGAGGTGTGGAAATATTGAATAATCCCCTCCCAAAAGCTTTGGGACGCTCGTGGGACTGAGTAATGATTTGAATGGTACGTCTTTAATGTAGAGAGGAAATAATATGGGTGGATGGAGAGAGAGAGAGAGAGAGAGAGAGAGAGAGAGAGAGAGAGAGAGAGAGAGAGAGAGAGAGAGAGAGAGAGAGAGAGAGAGAGAGAGAGAGCAAGAAATGAGTTTTGAATAACCTTCAGCATTCTGGTGCAATGTGAGCAAGGTGGGGTCATCTCAAGGGAAGCTAAGCCCTGAATTCTAATCACAACAATAAGGTCAAGGGAGTAATCCCCTGTCCATGGAAATGTCACCGGTCACCGGTTCTGCACTGCTCCCCATGCACCGCATCCCAGCACGCAGCTATCGACCACCCTCTAATTAGTAGAGGACGGAGGATTCCGCATGCTGAAATAATCGAGGACAATACCATGGACAAAATGCAGTATACAATCCTGTGTTAATGTAACTCTGAGGGTCTACAAATGTAACCAAATGGACCTGTAAGTTACACACCAAATGTTCTCAGAGTTACAAATGGATAAATGCTCGTAAGTAAAAACACTGAAAAAACCACTCCCTTTTCTCTCTCTCACACACGCACGCACGCATGCACGCACGCACGCACGCACGCACGCACGCACGCACGCACGCACGCACGCAGACACATGCATATGCAAGTAGGCTGGGGAACATGTTGTACACACACACTCATACACACACAAACTCTCCAGAGACAAGAAAGCTAGGTGACTAATATACCAACCTGAATTAATCACATTCTAAAAGCTAATGGAAATGAGATTGCTAGCTACAGATGACCTCACTGAACACACATACACGGTGAAATCCGGAGTGTTGATTTAACTCTAGTATCAAAATAGACCCATAAGGGTTTTAAACTAGGTATTCTCTGGGGAAGAAATTAACATGTATCCATACTAGCAGCAGTTATTTCCATCAGAGTGATTAGACTGAGAACATGACCAGGGTTTGAACAACTTCTGTTTGACACGCATGTCAAACAGCCCTGACATGCAAGTAAGCATGCGTGTAAGGGTGTGACACACACTGACACCGCACATATGTATTAGGTCATTCTACTCACGCACGCATGGCGCGCAGCCGCGCACACGCATGCACACATGCACCAACAGTGCAGTGGGGCAGTGAGAGCAATATAGCATGCTCTGCCATCCTGGTCAACTACTGTATTTCAGCTCACATCTACACAGTCAAATCTACACAGCCTTAATTTAACTCCTAGTGTACGAACGTCACCAAATGGACATTTGTACACTCTTCAGTTAAATTACAGTTATTTTACATTGTAGAAGGGCGACACAGTCCAGTCCAGGCCGGCTGTTTTAGGAAAACAAAAAATAAAAAAAATAAAAACAAATGAAGTTATTTTTTATATAGGTCTATATAAATCGGTCGTGCGCTTTTCCCATGCTGATTTAGAGGCCAAATCAGGGCTATTCTTTTTTCGGCGTGTAGCCGAAGTGCCTCTCCAACTCCTTTTCCCGGGCTGAATTAGAGGCCCTGCAGAGCGTCCTTGCACACAGAACTGTCTTTTGTTACAAGGTTAGAAGTCACAACGCCACTGTCCTGTCACTGTGGCCATGTGAGTGTATGTATGTAGTGTATGTATGTGTGCGTGATGTAATGACAGAGACGTAAATAGAACAGACAAAATAACACAGAGAGAAGAGGAAGATGACATTAGAAAGACAAGCAAGGCTGAACACAGAGGGTGAATAAGGATAGAAAAAGAAAATGACTGTCATGATTCAAGGAAGTCATTTATTAACATGAGGGGGGAGGGAAAAAAAGGAGCCGGGGCGTTTCCTAAACGGAAGGGCATAATGACTTTCCACCCGCAAGACCAGGGTGTGTATTCATGCCAGCAGTGTGGTATTCCATATGAACTGGTGATTGATGAGGCGAGGTCTGGTGACATTATTAAACCGATTCAACTCATTAACATTTTAACTACCTGGACACTTTGGGCAGAAGGGCATGGTGTGTGTGTGTGTGTGTGTGTGTGTGTGTGTGTGTGTGTGTGTGTGTGTGTGTGTGTGTGTGTGTGTGTGTGTGCGTGTGTGTGTGTGTGTGTGGGGGGGGGGGGGATTACATAGATGTAATCACAAGAGCTGCAAATTAAGGTCTGATACTTGAAAATTCAAATGCAATTTGCGTCGGATAATACGAAACCGTATATCCAATACCATTACTTTTCAGGAAACGGGCCGGGGGGGAAAAGCGCCTGTGTTCCAATGGATTTAATGTAGTTATTATTTAGTCACAAGCTTGATAATATTCTTCATTGGTTAATAAAACTCACAGACCACTTTCAAATTAATAGAAGCTCTGAGCTTGCAGAACGGCTATTTTCACTTTCACTTATACCTCATGGGGGGAAAAATACTAAAAGTTTAAATATGGAGAAACGAGGTTTCTGCCCAACAGCAACGACATCTGACATGCTACGTCCATCCATACATGCTACGTCCATCCATACATGCTACGTCCATCCATACATGCTACGTCCATCCATACATGCTACGTCCATCCATACATCTGACATGCTACGTCCATCCATACATGCTACGTCCATCCATACATCTGACATGCTACGTCCATCCATACATGCTACGTCCATCCATACATCTGACATGCTACGTCCATCCATACATGCTACGTCCATCCATACATGCTACGTCCATCCATACATCTGACATGCTACGTCCATCCATACATGCTACGTCCATACATGCTACGTCCATGCATACATCTGACATGCTACGTCCATCCATACATGCTACGTCCATCCATACATCTGACATGCTACGTCCATCCATACATGCTACGTCCATCAATACATCTGACATGCTACGTCCATCCATACATGCTACGTCCATCCAGCTACGTCCATCCATACATCTGACATGCTACGTCCATCCATACATGCTTTATTCCCAGTTCCACCTCATCTCTCATCTCCATCCCATGAGTCTTGGCTCCTTATAGTCAATTACCTTGAGCGAGTGAGGCTTTAGAAAATACAACCTGCTACCAGCCTGCTGACTAAGACATGCATTATCTATGCATCCACAGAGGATCACAAACAACTGCTTATTGCTCATAAAAGTCAGACTTCAGCTTTTACTATAACACACGTGCACGCACACACATACACACACACACACGGTCACCCACGCATCCATGCATTTTATTTTTTGTTTGTTTCAACATTTTATTAGAAGATTAAACCCCTTGAGATGCAACGTCGCGTTTTCGTGGGGGCGTTTTCAAAACATAAATAATGATGATAAATTTAACAATCCAACGACACAAAACCATCAATGTATAGTAGCATCAGGACAAGGGCTCTCCCACCATCCCAGGCCCAGAAGTGTCACCTACAAAAAAGTGAATGATAAACAAAATAAATGAACAGACCAAAAAATAACCTTATGTCAAAGCAGAGTCTACAGGATAAATCCAATCAAACACTGCTCAAAAAAGAATGCATATAATAATGAACAAAATAAGATTTTTGCAATTTTGCCTACTGCATAATGGCATGGCAAGTGGTTAGCAGAAACATACGTGTTTCTTTGATTCCATCATCTGGAACTTTCCTGGTAGTCATGGCTGCCAGTTCCCACCTGATGTTGTGTGGGAGTCCTGACCTCTCCAGACAGTACTGAATAACCACTAGCTTGCATAACGTCTTCAGGCTAGGACTGAAGTCTAAGATATAATCCTCCATAGAGGATCATACGATTTCCCACAAGGCAACAGCACATCCTAGACATCCCTGAACATGGGCCTTTGGCTTAACGTCCTTAAAGGAGGAGGTATCTGGATTCAATTTCCACAGATGAAAGCTGTCACCATTGAACCTATTGTATACAGTTCTCTTATAGGGAAATCCTGAAATATGCTGCAGTGCATACTTGTGGAAGAGCAAACCATTAAGTGTTTAGCAGCGACTGCCAGCGAGGAGCTGGTCTGTGTCAAACACAATTTTGTTGTGGGAGGCCGGAAGGCTCTTAAATATATGTCACAGCCCCTGCCACAGTCTGTGCCACATCCACGCATCCTGTGCCCTGATGACTACTTAAGTGAAATGGTTCCACGTGTGTGTCTCACCTCACCTGCTCCCATTCTCCCTAATATATATAGCCCTTGATGCTTTCATGTGGTTGTTGGTTTATCAGTTTGCTCTTCCTATGTGTATGTATTACTATTGCCTTGTAAGGTGTACCTGAGTTCTATTTTACCAAGTAAAGACTTTAAGTTTATTCTCTGTGTCCTTGAATTCTGCATTTTGGGTCCTTAACTGGGATAGAAGCCTGACAATATGATCATCTTTGTACCATTGATGACGACGATACCTTAGTGTTCATCTGGTATTAATTAGACCAGACCATTGTGGTTGTGTCCAACTTGTAGATGTCATTAGTGGGTCCAAACCACATAATCTGGCCGTCCAGCCGGGTAGATCCTCCAAAGATAAGAGCATATGCTTTCCCAAGACACAGGCTGAGTGTGGTTGAACCTTGCCTCTGGAACAGTCCCAGAAACCCTGGGCTTGAACAATTCGTGGGTGTCAGCATTAAATGCATAAATATCTACAAACTTCTCTGTGAGAGACCCATACAAAGCCCAGATATAGATGATATTTCTATCATTACAGCTGTGTGGTAGTGGCGATTGGTCTTCCCAAGGGGAGGATATTCTGTTTCTCCAATTATTGTCACTGGGGGCAACTGTCTCCAGCACAAAGACACTGTGTTAAAGATGTGAACACCAATCTGATCCTTGTTGTGCACGTAGGCCAAACAAAGGAGTACACATTGTGTCCAACTGCTACAGCAGCATGACTGACTCCCTCTGGTGCTGCTTTCTCTTTGGTCACAACCCAGTGGATCATACTGTAGGCCTATATCTGTCTCTGACTTTGACTCCTACGGTCTTCTCTTCTCTCTTTTATGCTTCCTCTTGGACTCTGTGTTCGTCTGTGTCTGAATGTAAAAACACTGTTACACCTTTATTGCGACTGTAGGTCGCAGTTTACTTTGAAAACCTGCATTTCCGTCGTATCACGTCACACCTCGTGTCACGTCTCCATATATGAAGATCACTACACTGACCTCAACAAACCCTGGATGCATACATGGAGAAGACTGGATCATCACCTAGATCTGCATATGGAGCCGGCCAGCAACTCTACATATGACATCAAACCTCAAACCCTTAGATCTTCATATATGGAGCTGACCTGTTCTGACATTACATATGTTGATCCGCCTCCCCACCCGTCCTTCCTCTTCGATGTCTCCCTTTTGACTGATACCTGTCCATTCAAACTCTAGACGGGCCCGCCCCAAAGTTATTAGTTGAGTTTCTCAACAGGCTCGAAAATTAAGGCCCGGTCCTACCTGGGCCCTCATCAAACCCTGTACACTCAAGACACTGCCCCCGCTGCCACCCTTAGATCTTAGATATATGGAGCTGACCTGTTCTGACATTCCATATGTTGATCTGACCTCATCAAACCCTGTACACTCAAGGCACGATCCAAATATGACCAGTACAGAATTAATTCCATATGTTGATCTGACCCCCCATCTCAAAGCGCCAGCGCTCGCCCATGCAGTCTGCCGTCACCCAGGCGGATGCGTGCACGCGACCTCGCCCTTTAGGGAGTCTTACTGGAGTCTAGAGCTCTGTTGTGACATCACAAACACAACACAAATCACTATAGCACTACTCAGGGTTTTTTATGAGATACAGTATGGTCGTCATCACTGGGAGAAACCACACGAACACACGATAAAAGCTCCACAGAAATATTAATAACGTTGAGGAAGCAATTATACCGCCTCCGTATGCCTCTGCCGCACTCCGTCAATTGGATACTGTAGATTAGGTTTGCACTTGACTGGTTTTGTCTGGTAGCTCCAAGAAGGGCGTCATATCACATGTTTCCCCAGCAAGACAGACTCATTTATGCCACTACAGGGTCTCTGTCTCTCATCAACACCATGCTTCACTCTTTGTATGGGGCCTCCAGCTATAGGGATCCATACATGGATGAATAATGCAAGGATAGGATACATGGTTGTCTACCTCTGCACATACACTGGGATGGAACTGCCTCATGTGAGTAAAGTACAATGGTGTAAAGTAACTATATTGTAAGTAGATGCATCGTGATAGATGCGTAGATGCGTAGAAGCTTGTAGATCTGCTATCTTCAAAAATTGTATACATTTGATAACTTGAAATGGGACATGCTGCACAATGAGTGCTACTTTTACTTTTGGTACATTGAGTATATTTTAATGCCAATACTTTTGTACGTTCACTAGAGTACACATTTTTTATTCCGGACTTTCACTTGTAACCGCGAGTATTTCTATTATTGCAATATTGATACTTTTACTTAAGTACAAAATGTGAGTACTTTTTCCACACTGGTTGTTCTGGCCAGAAGCCCCGTCGTCCCCTGCATTTCAGCCTCCTCCCCACCTCCTCCATCTTTCTTCCCAGTGCAGCAGCAGCAGCACCTCCATGATCCCCCCGAGGGACAACAGACTGGGTTGTCAGGCTGCCGAGCCCCCAGAGACGTGCGCGATGACAACGCCCCATCCCCGTCCCCCCCATCCCCTCGGGACACAGCAGAATGGAGGGGGAATGAGACACAAGGACAGGGGTGAGAAGATTAATAGAGTGCTGTTGAACCCCAGCAGGTAACATGTGAGTTAGAGACGGAAGACGTAAGCCCCTCCCCGCTCTTTCTCAGTGCAACATAAATTATCTGTCTGTCTCTGTGGGGATATGGACCATATAGACTATATGTCTGACGAACATACTGTAGGCTCTATATTATAGAGCCTACAGTATGTTCGTCAGACATAATTCGCTCTAGGTATTTCCCTATAGTGCAATCCTCTGATAAAAATGGGATAATGAAACTTTAAAGTGAAGAAATTTGTATTCGATGTCCTCTCTGAACTGTCTCGGCTCTACGTTAGAGGAATTAGATGCAGAAATGCAAATTCCAGAATAGGTACTGGAAAGTACTTCCAGGACATATATTGATATTCTATCTTAGTCCTTTCAGTTAAAATGTACAATTCAATTTACAATTAATGTAGTGGCCGTGATTAAACATAGCACAATCACGGCCACTACCTTAATTGTAAATGACATAGCTTCTGCCATGGACAAAAGAAAACACTGCGCTGCATTATTTATAGATTTATCGAAAGCCTTTGATACAGTGGATTATGCACTCCTCTTAAATATTTTACACAGAACTGGGTTTAAGGGAAATACTTGCAGGTGGTTTCATAGCTACTTGGCTGGGAGATCTCAATATGTGAAAGCTGGGAGAGCCCAGTCATGGTTCTTACCCATCTCAAGAGGTGTCCCACAAGGATCGATCCTGGGCCCTGTTTTATTTACCTTATATATAAATAACATTGCTTCGACTTTAGATGGTTTCCAAGCACACTTCTATGCAGATGACACCATTATTTATTGCATTGCTGATTCTGTCCAGCTTGCAATAGACAACTTGCAGCATTCATTTAATATACTTCAAGATGCCCTTAGAGAGCTGAAGCTTGTTCTAAAGGCTGGAAAAGCTAAATTCATGCTGTTCTCTAGGGCCAGGGGAATTGATTTTAATAACTTTTATATTACTACCTAGCCTAGTAGCCAAAAAGTGAACCTGGACATGTTGAGTAGACCAACGTTTTATGTTAGAAATGTTTAGTATGGGTCCCCAGCATGTAGAAACTGCCGGATGCTAACTTGCATATGTTGAGCAATTTTCATAATTGGCATAATATGTGACCATACCATTAACAACCTATAGAAGGCAAAATATTCAAAATTTCATCATGCTTTATCTAGCATGTGATGTGTCAAACTAGGGGGTTTTCATGATGCTGAATCCATTCCAAGCATTAGTTTTGCAAAAAAAAACAATTGGGCTTAAAACGGCCATGTCCACTTGTGCTGACATCATCACATTTGTGATGACGGCATTGCCCGTTTTTAGCCCAATTGTTTGTTTTTTTTGCAAAACTAATGTTTGAAATGGATTCAGCATCATGAAAACCTTCTAGTTTGACACATCACATGCTACATAAAGCATGATGCAATTTTGAATATTTTGCCTTCTATAGGTTGTTAATGGTATGGTCACATATTATGCCAATTATGAAAATTGCTCAACATATGCAAGTTAGCATCCGGCAGTTTCTACATGCTGGGGACCCATACTAAACATTTATAACATAAAACCTTGGTGTACTCAACATGTCGGGGTTCACAATGGGGCTATATGGGCTGGCTACTAGACTAACCTCGAATGGATCTAACGTAGAAAGGGTTGCTAAATACAAGTACCTTAGAATATGGCTTGATGACAAATTTACATTTAAATACCATATAGACAATCTTGTCTGTAAACTAAGGCAAGAAATTAGCTTTTTTACCGGAACAGAGCTAGTTTCCCAACTCCATGTAGGAAAAGGGTTATTGAAGCAGTCTTTCTTTCTGTGTTGGACTATGGAGATGTCATCTATGGAAAAGCTGTCCTTCTGTCCTCAAGCCCTTGAATGCAGTTTATCATTCTGCTTCGCGATTTCGCATCCTATATGACAGAGTGGGTTGGCCCTCCTTAGCCGACAGGTGAAATAAACACTGGTATCTGTTTATTTTGAAAGCAATTGATGGAACTTTACCGTTATATATAAAACGTTATATATATTAAAGCTCTGCTGGACTAGAACCCTGTAACATATAGGACACACTCCAGTCACTGGCTCACACTAAAGGTCCCAAATGTAAACACAGAGTTGGGGAAAACAGCCTTTTGTTTTAGTGCCCCAACCACGTGGAATGACCTACAGCTTAGATTAAAGATCTGTTCTCCCATAACATACGATCAATTAAAATGAGGGTGACCTCAATGTCTTTCGAGAATAAATAAAGGTTTGAATGAAAATGCTGTATTTCGTCAATATTCTGTGGGTCGTGCATTGTACTGTCCAAAACAATTAAAATACGGTGTACCATTCACAACTAAATTCCACAAGATGGATTCATATTTCACAAGAAAATAACATCTGCCTTTCACAAACATGACCAACATTTTATGTTATATATTTGCATGCATGCGTGCGTGCGTGCGTGCGTGCGTGTGTGCGTGCGTGCGTGCGTGTGACAGTGGCTGGCCTTTCTCTATCTGGGTATTGGGTAACCATGGTGATTGAGAAATCTCCATCTCTGTGTATTAATCTAGATTTCCCTATAGGATAGTGTGAGTGTGTTGCACATGCGCACACTCTCACGTGCATGTGTGTGTGCAGTCTTCCCATACACAACAGTGTTTATATAGTGATATGGATGTAAGTATTTGTGAGTACACCAACAAATCTTTACACAGTCTTCCCTTTGAGTGCCAGAACAACTGTGACAATGCGGTGACATGCAAAGGCAGCTGCTAGTTAATTTTGAGCTTGTGCAATGTGATATGTGACACATGCACACACACACGCACGCACGCACGCACACACACACACACACACACACACACACACACACACACACACACACACACACACACACACACACACACACACACACACACACACACACACACACACACACACACACACACACACACACACACAGCTATCTGGGGTATGAGGTACAGTATGAGAGCAGCCAAGAGAAGCAGCTCCTCAACCAGGCTGTCTCTACAAGGCACTCCAGGACGTGAGAAACTCTACAGCACTTTACTGGAAACCAATCAATGATTCCTCAGCTTCAGTTATACTCTGCTGCGCGCGTGCGTGCGTGCGTGCGTGCGTGCGTGTGTTGTGGTTAGGGGTGGGTCCCGAAACTCGGGACCAAGCAGGTACCGAACCGAACATGCTTGGGTACCGGGTACCCATTATATTAATTCAATTTCGGTTCTAACTATCGGTTCCTACAGACGTGCGCAGTCACGTGCTAATTATTTATTTATTTAACATCAAAATCCGGTGAAACACTGTTGTAAGAGTACTTTCTCTCTATGCAGACGGGGGACGTGGGACGTGGGGGGATCGTTTGTGGATAACGTTTGCGCTTCAGCCAGTCAATCAGTGAGACAATCACACGCAGCTGAGTGATCAGTGAACGGCCGCACGCACATCAAAGGCAGAGTCTCACGGCTGTACTTCTGTATGTGAAAATAACCAATTCTACAGTTTGAATTGTACACACGCACATATAGAGCAAATATAGGCCTAATAATATTTAAAAAAAAGTTTTTGTGTGTGTGTGTGTGTGTGTGTGTGTGTGTGTGTGTGTGTGTGTGTGTGTGTGTGTGTGTGTGTGTGTGTGTGTGTGTGTGTGTGTGTGTGTGTGTGTGTGTGGCAGACTTGCAGTGCTCCTCAGTCTGAGATAGGCTTGCTTTTGTTATTGTCGAATAAAGGATAATATGTTACTCTATTCATTACATTTGACTAAGGCAATAAATAGGAATAAAACTTTTTGTTAAATAAACATTTGATAGTTATTTTATACCATTTGGAACCGAAATAGAAAACCGTTAGGAACCGGAATCGATAAGCAGAACCGGTACCGGTACCGGATTCACAAAAATCCCAACGATACCCATCCCTAGTTGTGGTAGTAGTTGCTTCTATAGTTTTGTTTCTAGTAGTTTTTAGTAGTGTCTACTTTTGTCTTCCTCTTTGTCTAATACAACCAGATCATATGACTGATATTTACGAATCATCAAAAAGGGTGGGAGAAGGCCGCAGTATAGACTAGAAAAAGTGCCCTTCTGGGCACAGGTCTCCACACAGGAGTGTGTGTGTGATGTTTGGCAAAATGTTTAGGAGCTGTGTGTGTGTGTGTGTGTGTGTGTGTGTGTGTGTGTGTGTGTGTGTGTGTGTGTGTGTGTGTGTGTGTGGCGACGCGGCCTGTTGTAGCGCCACCATGAGGCTGATTTGAAAACTGTCAAGTGGCATTTCTTCCAAAGCCTAGTGGGAATATGCATGCACAGTTTCACCCCAATTGGACGCTGTGTTGAGTAGTTGTGGCGATTTGTACAAAACGGGTACAAAGCGGGCTACTCCTGAAAAGTTTAGAAGCCAATCGTAGCTAATGAGGGTGGATTATGAGAAATCAAACAAACCCGTCTTGATCACATGACTATGGAGAGCATGTGTACCGATTTGCGTGAAATTTGGATCAAATCTGAAGGAGTAATATTAGAAAATGTGTTTTACATATGTCGGCCTCCTGGTGGCACTATAAAGAGCAGATGTGAAAAATTCCAGGCAAAGGTTTTTCCTTGGCCTCTAGGGAGTTGGCATACAGAGTTATCCACAGATCCATGCAGTTAGAGGTAAAAACACTTTTCGGCCAGTTATAGCACCACCATGAGGCTGAGTTGAAAATGTTCATGTGGCATTTCTTCCTCGGCCTAGTGGGAATGTGCGTGCACAATTTCACGGAAATCACACGATGTGTTCATGATTTGCAGCATTTTGTTTGAAACTGAGCACTCCTGCGAACTTTGGAAGCCAATCTTAGCCAATCAGGATGGAGTCTGAGAAATCTGAAAGACCTGTTTCATTGAATGGCTTTAGAGAGACTGTGTACCAATTTGCGTGATGTTTGGACAAAATCTGTAGGTGTACTGTCCAAAAACTTTTTTTGCACAAAGCGGCCTCCTGGTGGCGCTATAACAGGTCGTTCTGGAAATTTTGGGGCAGAGGTTCATCGTTGGCATCCAGGGAGTGTGTGTGCAAAATTTGGCATCGCCCGGGTTAACTGTGCCGGAGATTAGCTGTTCACAGACGGACGGACGGACACACACACACACTGACACACGGACACACGGACGGACGGAGTGCAAAACATACTCTCTCCCCATGCCTTCGGCCTGGTGGAGACAAAAATGAAAAGAGGAGAATAAAACAAGAGAAGGGAGGAGATGACTCACATCCCAGAAAAGAACCCCTTCAGACTCCTGATCTGTAGAGGATGCGTGAGTAGGTTTCAAACGAGAACTTCTCACTCTCTCTCCATTCCTGCTGAGCCCTGCCTTTTTCTTCTTCTTCTTCTTCTTTCAAGCCCTTCGACCAGCTCCAAGCTCCTCTCGCTCCACACACCCCCTCCTTCATTCCCTCGCCGCGCCAGCACTTCTCAAGCGAAATCCATCTATTTTACCCCTTGTTCTCCTCTTTTCATCTGCCCTTTCTCAGAGTCTTCCTGGTCCCACTTCTCCAGGTCTGTAATTGGGGGTTGATGGACAGATGTGCTCTCAGGGTGCTCTTACATTGGTCTGGTACACCAGGGCCACCAGGCCAGGCAGCTCTGTCTTCTACAGCGCATTATGCCAGACCACCACTCTCATTTACATCCCTATTTCACAAGCATGTGCGAATAGCTGCGCATCCACAACGCTCTGCACACACCCACACATACAGTGACACACACAGGAAAACAATCCCTGCATGGAGAACTTGGAATGTGCATGTGCTAATGTGATGTGTCTGGTAAGTTTCTCAGACAGGCCGCAGAAGTACCATCTATGACTGAGACAAAGCAAACTCTGCACAACAGTTCCTTCAATTAAAAACTAATAAGAGATTCATGAATAGAGATGGAGAAACACTGCGTAGAGAACGGGAGAGAGGGTGAGACAGAAAGTAATAGCAAGAAATTGAGACGAGTTAAAAAAAGAGAAAATTGTGTTGACAGAGAGAGAGAGAGAGAGAGAGAGAGAGAGAGAGAGAGAGAGAGAGAGAGAGAGAGAGAGAGAGAGAGAGAGAGAGAGAGAGGGAGGCCTGTATCCATCCAGTCATATTGAGAGGTGAGACAGAACCACTCAGCATGACGGCTGATTTATACTTACTTGCTTGCCGGTGTCTCGCACTGAAAATATCAGATCTACGAGCTCACAACGCGTTGCAGCGAAACGCGCTGTGAGCTTGTAGAGCTCATGTTTTTGGTGCAAAGACACAATGCGTAAAAACCAAGTATAAATCAGACATGACAGTGGACATGTACCCTATTCACGGCTCCCCAGAGAGCCATGGATGTCCTCAGCCAGTGACATGCAAACGAACCCAGCAGGGTGCAGGGAGGTGGCCGGGAAACCATCTGACAGATCAGTCATCCTCCAACTGCAGGGGCAGGACCCCTGTTGGCGTGTGGACATAAGAGGTGGCCGAGCACAGTGGCTGACATATCAATCACACCATCCGAAGGGAGGTGACCTGCACCAGGCCGACTCAGGTGGCTGAAAGGATCCCACCATCCAAAGGGAGGTGACCTGCACCAGGCCGACTCAGGTGGCTGAAAGGATCCCACCATCCAAAGGGAGGTGACCTGCACCAGGCCGACTCAGGTGGCTGAAAGGATCCCACCATCCAAAGGGAGGTGACCTGCACCAGGCCGACTCAGGTGGCTGAAAGGATCCCACCATCCAAAGGGAGGTGACCTGCACCAGGCCGACTCAGGTGGCTGAAAGGATCCCACCATCCAAAGGGAGGTGACCTGCACCAGGCCGACTCAGGTGGCTGAAAGGCAGGTGGCAGTCAGGCTCAGCATGCAGAGAGCAGGTCAGAGTGGACCATGATGTGTGCATTTTAAAGACTTAAAGCGACTGAAAGACAGACTAGATATAGACTGACAGAAATATCTATCTCCTCGCTAAGAAACAAACATGTCCACGCTCACTCTTTTGCACAGGCGCACACAGACAGACACCACAGTTGGTCAGAAATGTATTATTTGAATTTCCCTTTCCAATATAGAACTGTCAAGATCCAGTATGTTACAGTGTGTGTGTGTGTGTGTGTGTGCGTGTGTGCGTGCGTGCGTGCGTGCGTGCGTGCGTGCGTGCGTGCGTGCGTGGGTTGTCAGCGCATAAAAAGAAAGTATCTGGTGTAAGTGTCTATCTTTGCTAACAGATGGGCTACCCACGGTGTCAAGGGAAGTGCACCATGATTTAACAAGGAGGGTGAAAATGAGAATGAATTTGCATACATCCCACCAACACATTTTAGACTGACATATTGGCATATCTGTCCCAAGCTGAGAAGTAGAGCATCTGGCAGAGGTAGTATGGAGTTAAAGTGAATGCTTGCAATGTTCCTCTCGCCTTATCTTTTTGTGTTGTGTCCTTCATCACACTTGATGTGCAGTGGATTCACCAGTTCCAACAAGGTTTCATGGCTGCATCTCACCAGGAATTATTCCTCCAACTATTTTTTTTGACACAAACAAAATGAGTGGTCAATATAATAATATTGCCATAAATACTTGTCCAGTAGACAAAGTGAAGAACACAGGCTGTTTTTAAAGACTCGGGAGAGTGGTTTGACCTCAACCCTTTGTACTTTATTTTATTTGGTTAAAACTTTATTTGGTGAAAATCTGAGAGGAAAGGTGTTGATGGAAAAATGTGTAACCTTTAAAAGTCAAGTGTATTACTGTTATTATTTCCATGGCCATCTCTGTAATTTTGTCTACTTTTTACTTCTCCTTCTTCACTTTCTATATATTGAAGTGATTGCTTTGAACTTTTCAAAGCATCAAAGACAATCAGAGACAGTGGAAAGAATTGACATCAACCACCAGCCATTATAATATCTAAAACAAAACATATTTTCCCAGTTGTATGTTATGTATCGGCACTGTTTGAAGACTTGTCTGGCAGTGTCTTTACTATAGAGTATAGAGTGTAATGTCAATGGCCATTTGGGAACCCCATGCAGCTCTCATCCTGTTAACTATGGTATGGCTTTGTAGGGCAGTATAGAACTATTGTTACATTACACCAGTGGTATTTCTGCAATCATTAAATCAGTGTCCTTCTGATTCTGACAAAGAAAAAAAAAGAAGAATAAAAATAAAAGCAGACTGTCAGTGGCAAGTCAGCCATACAGGCTCTAGTGTTCTTATTTTTTAATTGAAAGATTTACCACGGACATGGACAAGTCTTGCCACAGACACGGGCACCGTGTATGGACACATTCATTCACCCCTGGTTATAGTGTTACAGGCTGCACAGCCTGCGGACATAGATGTGGTTTGGAAGAAGCATCTCCTGAGAATGCTGCGCACGAAACACAAATTAATTAAAATTGCCTGGAGGGGAGAGATGAAGCACCTGATGTACCACTTGTTGAAATAATCGTTTGTGAATGGCCTCATCTATTTATCCACCCCTTTCTCCGTTTATTAATGTAAATGGATGGAGGGGACATAGAGTTGAGGATTATAGCTCAATAGAGGACTGGGCACTCCTTTCTCCTCCACCCACTCAGGGATTAGCTAAGTGGGGAGATCCCCAAGTTAGCATTGTAACCTGATAAAATGCCCATCATATTATTGAAAGGCATTTAGGAGCAATGAATACCAATGAGTGTCAACAAAACACGTTTCGGCAACCTGGCAAATTAAAACCATGCATCACGCTGACAGAGTGTAATCCATCTGTTTGCTGACTGGAGCTCAACGTGTTGGCTTCCACGCGACGAGCCATGTCTTACTGCATGATTTGAAAGAGCCGGGAACATTCTTCGGGGTGTAATGGAATGCGGATGGGGTTATGGAATTGTTTGTCTAAACAAGCAGAACTAATAATGTCGCACATGACAAGCTCATCTGGATATGAGAAATCCAGAGAGAGAGAGAGAGAGAGAGAGAGAGAGAGAGAGAGAGTTGGCTTCCCATGCTGCTGTTGATGTTTGTGTGCAGCTAGACGCAGACGTGCAGCTGTATATGAGATGATGGTCAAGTCAGGGAAGGGAGAGAGGGAGCGAGCGAGGGGACAGAGGAGGTGAAAAAGGGAGGGAGACAGCGATGAGAGTGGTTGGGCTGTGTTAATAGTTCTGCCCTGGATGGCCCTCTATCCCCACCGTGCCAAGCCTCCATGATTTATGGCCTATTTGGAGATAGCTGGGCCATGTACACAATCCCTCACACAGCCATGCCAGAGAGAGAGAAAGAGAAAGAGAGAGGGGGTACAGAGGAGATAACTTGGCCATGTAACATCCCTCACACAAGCTGTGAGTGCAGAAGGAGAAAGCAGAAGCAAACTAGAAAAAGTGCTCCTTGGAGCACAGGTCTCCACTGTCCAGGTCAGGAACATTTGTGATGTTTGGACAAAATGTGTAGGAGTAATATAAACGTGTGTTTTTTTTGGGTGCAAAAATAGGTAAAGACGCGACAGAGCCTCTTACAGCGCCACCATGAGGCTCATTTGAAAAATGTCAAGTGGCATTTCTATTCATTGAATAGATTTGTTTGTGAGGCAGGTATGGGAGTTACAGTAATCTAAGCATGAGAAGATAAATGCATGTATGACTTTTGTCAGGTCAGGGGTGGATAGAAATGATTGAATGACTTTCTTGATGTGCTGTTCAAAGTTGAGGTCGGGATCAAAGGTGATGCATAAGTTCTTAACAGAGGGCCTGAGATGTATGGTTAGGGGTCAAGGTCCTTTTCTATTTGGGCTCTGGCGAGAGGGGGGGATATGGTATCTATGTCCTGCTGACTTTTGCAATAACATGTTTTTGTGTAAGGGATCAGTGGTCAGCAAACTTGTGGTGCAATGAGCAAATGAGACCGTTCCATAGGCCTCATCTACTACAGTCCCCCATTGGCAGATCAAGGATCTTTGAAGCAGACATTACACTAGTATTTATATTACAAAACCGAGGGCTGGATAAGAGAAAAACCCAGCAAGAGAGGAGGAAGGGAGGACAGAATGGGGGAGCTGCATGGTGATGAAGATGAAGAGGAAGAAGAGGAGGAAGGGAGGACAGAATGGGGGAGCTGCATGGTGATGAAGATGAAGAGGAAGAAGATAGAGGAGGAGGAGATGAAGGCAGGAGACGAAGAAGTCAGGACTTTGATCTTGGCTGAGGATCATTGGTATTCACCTTCAACACACTGCAGAGAATCTCTCTCTCTCTCTCTCTCTCTCTCTCTCTCTCTCTCTCCATCCCTCCCTCTCTATTTCCTTCTACTGTTCCATCCCTCCCTCCCTGGCTTTCATTCTAAGGTCCCTATATGTTAGCCAGGCAACAGCAACAACTCAAGTGTTTTCATTTGTCATCTACACAACTTACACAATCTCTCTCCACATACTGTATGTACTCTGCAGATTGCCGTGAAACATGCCCTCAGATGTATTCTTGCTTTGTCTGTGTTGAACATGGTGCATGTGTGAGTGTGTGTGGGAAGTCTGAAGACCTTGAATCTTCAATCAGAAAGTAATAAGCGTAGCACCGGTAGCTGACTGGATGAAACATCATAACAGCAGTATACTCAGGTCATGTGGATCTCGGACTTCATATTGTGACCTATATCTATAATGTATGCCTGAAGCTCCACCTCCTCGCAAAGCATCTACTCTACTGCTTGATAGACGGATGGAAAACAATGAGTGGAAAACACAGCTTCAACCTGAAAGTGAAAACATTTAAATTATCCTGTTTCAACTGTCACCTCCCCTATAGGCTACTCTTTCTTCCACAACATCCTGTTCTCTCTCTCCTTCAAAGGTCAATCTTTGAAACTTCTCCACCTTTTTCTACACACTGTGAGAGTGTAAAACATGCTATATCATTTTATATATCCTTTTCCCTATCATTCCACTCAGCTGCACACCAATTTAGTCCACCATGAGGAGTTCTTTCTGAATGTTCTGCTGCCAAGCAATTTTGGCATAACGCAAAAGCAAACATTCTCTGAGTGAGACACAGAGAACCACAGCATGTTGGCTGGAAATAAACAAAAACAAATGGGCGTGCATTGTTTGGTATTGACTATTGAGTGGTAGAAGTAGCAGTTAATAGCCAATAGACAAAAAGACTTAGGCTTCACTCACACTGTACCAACAGAATGTTGTATAGCTGATGCATGAGACTTGTTGACTGTTGCAAGCGTGCAATTCATTTCCAATGGGAGTCACATGGTTTGAAGAGACAAACGTGTTGTATGAGGGGGAGGGGGGCAGTCGAAACACATACAACATACATACATCAGCTTGTAGGCAAAAATGTTGTATCAAACCATGTGACTTCCATTGGAAATGCATTGGGGCGGCCATGACACTTACAACTTGCTTACATCTACCATGCAACATTGTTGTATGCTAGATGTATAGGTGTGAGTGAAGCCTTATATAGCTGGAACTTGTTGTAGGTAGAGGATTTATTATGAAACGATAATAAAGAAAAATATGTGTTTGCAGTACTTAGTTTAGACAGTTTTTGGTTTAGACTAGTCATTGGTTAGACCAGTCATTAGTCCTACAACTACAACCTATCTCAAACCCTCACCCTAAACCTAACCTCCCACGGGGCAGCACACCTAAACCTAACCTTAACCCATGTCTAACCAATGACTAGTCTAAACTAAGTATGCACCCCTGTTTGATAGAAGTTGGCCTGTTGGGGGTGCTCTAAAAGGCAGATTTGAAAAATGCAGGCCAGATGTTTTTCCTTGGGCATTCTAGGGAGTGTGCATACAAAGTTTTACGCAGGTCTGTAAAGATGCGACTAGGCCTGATATAGCGCCACCATGAGGCTGATTAGAAAAATGTCAAGTAACAGGGAATATGTGTAGACAGTTTCACTGCAATTGGACACTGCGTTCATGATTTGCGGCATTTTGTTCTAAACGGGCCAGATCACATGACTACTGTACCGATTTTGTTAAATTTTGGATACAAATGAATGAGTAATATCCAAAAATGTGTTTTTTGGAGGCCTCCTAGCTGGTGGCGCTATAAACTGCAGATGTGAAAAATGCAAAAGTTTTTTCCTTGGCTTCTTGGGAGTGCATACAAAGTTTTACACAGATCAGTGCAGTTATAGCTAAAACATGAGCCTGATATAGCGCCACCTGGGAATGTGTGTGTGCAAAATTTCACTGAATTCACACACGAATTCATGATTTGAGGCATTTTGTTGGAAACGGACCGATCCTGCAAACTTTGGAAGGCAATCTTAGCCAATCAGGATGGAGTATGGAAAATCGGAAAGACTTGTTTCGTTTAATGACTAAAGAGAGACTGTGTACCGATTTGCGTGATGTTTGGACAAAATCTGTAGGTGTACTATAAATCAAAATGGTGCTATAATAGGCCCATACATGTGAAAAAATTGGGGCAGAGGTTCAGCTGTGGCATCCAGGGAGTGTGTGCGCACCGTTTGGCTGCGATCAAGCCAATGGTGCCGGAGATTAGACACACAGACACATGGACGGACACGGACGGACGGACAGGGTGCAAAACATACTCTTTCCCCCGCATGCCTTTGGCTTGGTAGGGACAACAAAAGCAAATATGTTGTCTTTGTGGCCCTTAGCATATAGCCCCCCCCCATTTCCCTCTCCTGACTCAGACAGGATGTTCTTATCCTGGTATTTGCGGGTCAATTCAGACTATTGTTGCCTCCGATCTGTTTCACCTCCTTCCTTTACAGCCCTCCCAACAGTCACACAATAAAGGAAGTTAATGAGTCCCACTAACCCATTTCGAACCGCAGCCGGACACCTACAGCAGTGTGCGTGCGTGCGTGCGTGCGTGCGTGCGTGCGTGCGTGCGTGCATGCGTGCGTGCGTGCGTGCGTGCGTGCGTGCGTGCGTGCGTGTGT
This sequence comes from Electrona antarctica, assembly GCF_951216825.1. Lineage (NCBI taxonomy): Eukaryota > Metazoa > Chordata > Actinopteri > Myctophiformes > Myctophidae > Electrona > Electrona antarctica. Next base: position 27,734,382 of record NC_136792.1, read on the forward strand.
TTAGGTGGGGTCCATATTTAAGGATTGTCTGGAATATGTCTCTGGGTGTTGCGCTCTTCAGTCTGCTGAGTTCTCTTTTCTGATTAGAGCCAATTAAAGTGCAGGATTAAACCAGCATCGTCTGAGAGCAGCAGACAGAGCAAAAAGTTAGAGTTGTAATGAGAAAAATGTCTCAGAACTTTGGAAATTAATGTCGGAGAATGGTAAATTTGACACATTACATATATTCAGTGAGCTGGAATAAATGGAAATCTGAACAGTTAAAGACATTAATATATATTTATTCTATTCCTTGTGGGTGTATTCTGGCTTGGGCATAAATGAATGAATGTGCATCTGTTTGTGTGTCTACAGTGTGTGTGTGTGTGTGTGTGTGTGTGTGCGCGTGCGTGTGTGTGTGCGCGTGCGTGCGTGCGCGCGCGTGTGTGTGTGTGTGTGTGTGTGTGACAGAAGGAATGGCTGGTCTGCTGCCAGGAAACCAGTGAGTGCCAAGTTGCCTCTGATGTGACACCTGCTGGTGACACGTTGGAACAGGACACACTGGGGACCGTCCTGATGGATAACAGTTATGTGTGTGTGTGTGTGTGTGTGTGTGTGTGTGTGTGTGTGTGTGTGTGTGTGTGTGTGTGTGTGTGTGTGTGTGTGTGTGTGTGTGCGCGCGTGCGTTTGTGCGTGTGTGCGTGTGTGCGTGCGTGCGTGCGTGCGTGCGTGCGTGCGTGCGTGCGTGCGTGCGTAAATTAGTTTGGTATAGAATGGTGCACACCGCACGCCTGCAATGGAGATGTCCGGAGTCAGGCTGCTTCATCTGATCATCTCTCCTTATTCTCCTATGCATCTCTTTGTAATTTTCCTATAATCAGCAGAAGTGAGTGCCTGTCACTTCCTTGTGGCCATTGTGTTTATATATGTCTAGTCAAAGAAGTTATTTGACTTGTGCCAGCCATTGTGCGCGATTCCATTTGCTCGTTCAGTTTCATCAACCCATAGCCCAGCAAATGGGGTTTGCAGACATTGGCCTTGTGGTTAGAGTGTCCGCCCTGAAACTGGGAGGTCGGGGTTCGATCCCCGGCCGGGTCATACCAAAGACTGTAAAAATGGGACCCAATGCCTCCCTGCTTGGCACTCAGCATCAAAGGGTTGGATTGGGGGTCAAATCTACTAATCAAATGATTCCCGAGCGCGGCGCACGCTGCAGCTCACCGCTCCTTGGCTGCGGCTCACCGCTCCAAGAGATGGGTCAAATGCGGAAAACAAATTTCACTGCGGTAACGTGTGTGACAAATCGTATGACTTTGACTTTGAATCCGATTTCCCGAAATTTCATTTTCGCTTTATACCGTAGAGACGGCCTACACGCATGATCTGTATACCAAATGAAAGCTTGAATTTCGATGATCACGCAGCATTTTGAAATGTAAAAAATTTGAAAAAGAAGAAAAACGGCATGGGGGGGGGGGGGGGGGGGGGGGGAGACTTCAAGGCAAGCAACGCATCACTCTTCCATGAGAGAGGCTATGAAGCAATATAGCACTGGGCATAACGGGCAACGGATAAGGGATCTCTTAAAGGCAATGGCATGTGGCACAGTGATTGCTTTAATTATTGTAACGCCCAAACCACACCTATGCATAATGTAACGGGTAGCGGAGGTGTTTTAGGGATTTAGACAGGTAACCAAAATACCAACTTTAGTGGGAGAACACCCCTTCCCCACTGCTAAATCCCCAAATAGTCTATTTAGAATGCTCGAATGAAAATGGTGCCCCAAGTCTCCATAAGCAGTGAGTGCATTCTCCGGCAGCGGCAGCAGCCACGGCGCTGCCACCAATTGCCGCCAACAGCCGTGGCAGTGTTTCCTATGCCGTGGCAGTGTTTCCTCTGCCACCGGCAAAGCCTCCTAATCCGCCACAGACCGGCGGCTGCTGGCACCTGTCGCTTGCCACCGGCACATGCAGGCACCTGCCGGCATATGTGCCGGCACCTGCCGGCATATGTACCAGCAGTCTGCCTACCTGCCGGCAACTGCCGGCACTTGCCCCCGGCAACTGCCGGCACCTGCCGGCAACTGCCGGCAACTCCCCTACCTGCCGGCATATGTCCGGCACCTGCCGGCACCTGCCGGCAACTGCCGGCAACTGCCGGCACCTGCCGCCGGCAACTGCCGGCAACTGCCGGCATCTGCCGGCATCTGCCGGCAACTCCCGGCAACTCCCGGCAACTGCCGGCAACTCCCGGCAACTGCCGGCATCTGCCGGCAACTCCCGGCAACTGCCGGCAACTGCCGGCACCAACTGCCGGCACCTGCCGGCACCAACCTGCCGGCACCAACACCAACCCGCCGGTCTGTAGCGGATTAGGAGGCTTTGCCGGTGGCAGAGGAAACACTGCCACGGCAGAGGAAACACTGCCACGGCTGTTGTCGGCAATTGGCGGCGGCGCCGTGGCTGCTGCCGCTGCCGGAGAATGCACTCGCTGTCCCTCCAAGTCTCTTCGCCAAAAGTTGCAACACGTTGTGAGCTTGATTAGATCGGCTATTTCTGGTTTATGTTCCCCCCAGAATAGACATGCTGGGGTTCAATTGATTAAAAGTAAAAAAATAACACTTCAGATTTTTACCGTGTGCATGTGTGTGTGCGTGTGTGTGCGTGCGTGGGTGTGTGTGTGTGTGTGTGTGTGTGTGTGTGTGTGTGTGTGTGTGTGTGTGTGTGTGTGTGTGTGCCCACATGTGTGTTTATGTAGACAAATCTATCACACATGTGTGACTTCAGACGGTGAATGTATGAATGTTCAAGCAGACATCTGTGTGTGCATGCATGCATAACAGCGATGAGCAAGTTGGACCCCTTAGAGGTAACAGGCTTTGTTGAAATGGGATTTGGGATTATTAGACGAGAGAGAGAGAGAGAGAGAGAGAGAGAGAGAGAGAGAGAGAGAGAGAGAGAGAGAGAGAGAGAGAGAGAGAGAGAGAGAGAGAGAGATGCCTCCAGGCACATTAACCGGAACCCCACATAGATGAGATCCTAAATCGCCAGTCGTTCATACTTTCATCCGTCCATCCATCCTTCACACATCCCTCTACCTTTCCCTCTCCTTACATTTCCTCCACATTCCATTTCCCAAATCTCATCAACCCTCTCCTCACCTCGTTTACCTCGCCGCTACGACTATACACTGTGAAATTCCAGGTCCATTTTGACACTCTCAGAGTTAAACTGATGCTGGGGATTTTGCTGTGCACCTTATTTTCATCCCTCTCCAATATCGTCCTCATCGTAGACCTACACTTTTTTTTAAAGCCCAATTCGCCCACCCCTCCATCGTTATTCCTCCTTTCCATTTTCCATTCCACTACTTCCAACCTCCCTCTTTCTACACCCCTTCGTTTTCATCCACTTTCTCTTTCTTCTCTCATGTATTTAGTCCTATCTCCCCCTGTCCCACAGCTTAGTCATTGTTTTCATTCTCTCCGCTAATCTGCTAGCGGCAGACACTGCTGCTCGGAAAACTCTCTCTCTCTCTCTCTCTCTCTCACACACTCACACACACACACACACACACACACACACACACACACACACACACACACACACACACACACACACACACACACACACACACACACACACACACACACACACGCCAGCACACACACACACGCCAGCACACACGCACACGCACGCACGCTGACACTGACACGGCAGCACAGAGCAGAGAGCAAAGTGCAGCAGCCCCAAACAGAGGGACTTAAATGGAGGCTAATCCTCCAGTACAGAGTTCTGCTGTATTCCACACAAAACACAACACCCCCACCCCCCTCCCCTTACAAAACCCACCCCCCTCCCCTTACAAAACCCACCCCCCGTACTGTAGCCACGCTCAACACAGCAGAACCAACACCATAGGTCCAAATGTCAAACCAACACACGCAGGGCAGGGAAGGGCACAAGTGAAAGACGAAAGAAGGTTCAAGAAAAAGTATTACAAAATGCAGGATCAATGAAAGACACCATGTGTGAATGAGGGACAGTCAGTGTGACCAGCATACAGACGGATACTGTTCATACAGTAAGGCGAGGATATAAGGCATAGTTGGGTCCAGAACATTAATTCCATGAGCATTTCTCTGGGTAAAAATAATTAGTCGATAGATTTGACTTCTATGGATCTTTAAAGAATTTAACCCCCAGCCCTCACAAATAAATAAATACATCTGGATTTCTTTTTGCCAGAGGGCAAAATCCAAGATGGACATTGACAACGATGTAGGCTATACTTCTGAACCAGATCACCTAGAATAATGTATGAGGAGATGGGAGGGGCATCAATAGCCTGGGGCTGTCTCAGGGAGAGTATACAGGGGAGAACAGGGAACTCAGAGAAAGAGATTAGCTTGACGGGGAGGGAGTAAATGAGGGCCTTTGGAGTCAGGACCAGGCAGACAGATTGGCTCCTCAACAGAAACACGGCACATGAAAAGAGTAATTTGAGGGGGCGATTTAGCCATTTGCCACGGTGGAGGAAGCTATCACGAATGAAACTAGCATGCACGTACACCCCCACCACCATCTCCATCTCCTTCAGTACCCCCGTCGGCTTATAAGGAATCATCTGTCTTTTGTTCCAGACCTTTATGTCCCCCTCTGTTCTCTCCAAATATCTCTCTCTCTCTCTCTCTCTCTCTCTCTCTCTCTCTCTTCCTACAGTAGCATTGCTTTTAGAGCACATTCTGTACTTGAAAGCCCAAGCCTTGAAGATGTATACGTTCAAAACAGCGTCATTATTTGGCCCCAGTCTTACATTGTGCATGTTTATTTGAAACAGATACTGTGCCTCTCTGCACCATGAGACGTGAGTACTAAAGTTACTGTACACTGGTCAAGCACACTGTGTGTGTATGTGTGTGTGTGTGTATGTGTGTGTGTGTGTGTGTGTGTGTGTGTGTGTGTGTGTGTGTGTGTGTGTGTGTGTGTTAAGTAAATGTGCACGAGCATGAGCACAGATGGTACATGTTAGAGCGTGAGCGACGACCTCCTTGACTGACGGTTGTGAGGCACATGAAACGTGTTTGTGTGTGTATACTGTTACTATATGTGAGCATATACAGTATGTCAACGCTGTACGTAAATGCATGCCAGCTGATATCACCGGACATCTCCTCATACTCAGTTTAGTTGGCATATTCAGTGTGCCTGTTTGTGTGAGAGATAAGTCAATAATGTGTGTGAGTGTGTGTGTGTGTGTGTGTGTGTGTGTGTGTGTGTGTGTGTGCGTGCGTGCGTGCGTGCGTGCGTGCGTGCGTGCGTGCGTGCGTGCGTGCGTGCGTGCGTGCGTGCGTGCGTGCGTGCGTGTGTGTGTGTGTGAGAGAGAGAGAGAGAGAGAGAGAGAGAGAGAGAGAGAGAGAGAGAGAGAGAGAGCAGCACACAGCAGTGCCTGTGGAGGCTGTGGGGAGACAGCTGAGTTGGCTTATTGGAGGCTTTGTGTGGCCTCTGGTCTCTGGAAGGTTCACATGGCAGCTGGCCCAAGGAAGAGCTACATGGACACACTGTGATGCACCCGTAATGAAACCACAACAGGCAACAACAACATCACACTCTTTATGCTATTTGCCGCACGCACGCACGCACGCACGCACGCACGCACGCACGCACGCACGCACGCACGCACGCACGCACGCACGCACGCACGCACGCACGCACGCACGCACGCACGCACGCACGCACGCACGCACGCACGCACGCACACACACACACACACACACACACACACACACACACACACACACACACACACACACACACACACACACACACACACAGTGAGGTATATGATTTAATGTTTTATAATACCAAAATTCTACAATGTAATAAAAATTAAAAAAATAAACCCGTTAACACTAGTGTCCCTATTTTGGGCAAACTTAAATAATTCAAACTAACACTCCAACAGTCACACCCCCCCCACACACACACACACGCACACACACACAGGGAGCAAGCACTGTCGCGTCAAAAAACGCGGCAAAACAAACGGAAAAGCTTTGCCGGCGCTACAAATTGAAGCTGTGAGCGAGCATCATTTCCATCCACCAGCTGTTTAACAACCAGGAAGAGATGCCTGGACTATAGGCGCTTTCTTGCCGCCTCTTGACGTGTATATGTGGCCGCGTCCACATACATCGCCTTGATAGCCAATCAGCATCAGGCGTCTCTGGATGATGAGGTAATTAGAGAGTGCTAATTGGATGTCATTAGCTGAGACCCTGTGATGGAGCGAAGGGGGGGGCGGAAGAGCAGTGAATGACAAGCAGATCTCAGCATGCGGCAGAAAGGAGAGAGAGAGAGAGAGAGAGAGAGAGAGAGAGAGAGAGAGAGAGAGAGAGACAGAGTTACACTTCTTAACACAATGTAAAAACTACACAAATATTAGAGAGGAGTTCTTCCCAAAATTTGAAACAAATTTCCCAGAATTCCGAAGTATGACAGAAAGGGAAAAATTACCACTCCTTCTGGGGGAACAGAAAGAATGTGCAGTTTTGGCTGCAAAATATGTCAATTCCTGTCACAAGAAAAGGGACAACCAGTAGGACACACATACAGTATGCCATGTTTTATTTTCTGCACCACCTGCTTTATTTTATTTTATTTTTATTTATTTTTTCATGTCATTGATATTATGTTGTTATGTTGTTGTTTGTCATATCTGTGATTGTGCTTTGGCAACACTTGTAAAATGTCATGCCAATAAAGCCTGTTGAATTGAATTGAATTGAGAGAGAGAGAGAGAGAGAGACAGAGAGAGAGAGACAGAGAGAGAGAGAGAGGGTTATGTGGTTCCCACACTTTTCAGCTCAGCTTTTCAACTAGTGATAGGAGATCTACAAGCTTGCGACACGTTGAGCTTGTAGATCAGTTATTCACTAGTTCTTAAAATAATATTTTTGTTTATTTTGTATTGTTTCAAATTCAAGAAGTTATTTTGAAAATGTTGGACCGCCTTTTTCCGTCGACACCAAATTTAACATTTCTTAAAATTCATGAAACTACTTACGTTTTGAAAAATACTTCTTGTAGAAAATGAAATAAAACAAATCATATTTGCTTGTGACCCAAAGAAATAGTCCGCGACCCAAACATGGGTCCCACCCACTGTTTGGGAAACACTGTGGTAGGAGAGGGGTAGGAGGCAGAGTGACAGGGGGAGAGAGAGGGGAAACACTGTGGTAGGAGAGGGGTAGGAGGCAGAGTGACAGGGGGAGAGAGAGGGGAAACACTGTGGTAGGAGAGGGGTAGGAGGCAGAGTGACAGGGGGAGAGAGAGAGGGGAAACACTGTGGTAGGAGGCAGAGTGACAGGGGGAGAGAGAGAGGGGAAACACTGTGGTAGGAGAGGGGTAGGAGGCAGAGTGACAGGGGGAGAGAGAGGGGAAACACTGTGGTAGGAGAGGGGTAGGAGGCAGAGTGACAGGGGAGAGAGAGGGGAAACACTGTGGTAGGAGAGGGGTAGGAGGCAGAGTGACAGGGAGAGAGAGAGAGGGGAAACACTGTGGTAGGAGAGGGGTAGGAGGCAGAGTGACAGGGGGGAGAGAGAGGGGAAACACTGTGGTAGGAGAGGGGTAGGAGGCAGAGTGACAGGGGGGAGAGAGAGGGGAAACACTGTGGTAGGAGAGGGGTAGGAGGCAGAGTGACAGGGGGGAGAGAGAGGGGAAACACTGTGGTAGGAGAGGGGTAGGAGGCAGAGTGACAGGGAGAGAGAGAGAGGGGAAACACTGTGGTAGGAGAGGGGTAGGAGGCAGAGTGACAGGGAGAGAGAGAGGGGAAACACTGTGGTAGGAGAGGGGTAGGAGGCAGAGAGACAGGGGGAGAGAGAGGGGAAACACTGTGGTAGGAGAGGGGTAGGAGGCAGAGTGACAGGGGGAGAGAGAGAGGAAACACTGTGGTAGGAGAGGGGTAGGAGGCAGAGTGACAGGGGGAGAGAGAGGGGAAACACTGTGGTAGGAGAGGAGTAGGAGGCAGAGTGACAGGGAGAGAGAGAGAGAGGAAACACTGTGGTAGGAGAGGGGTAGGAGGCAGAGTGACAGGGAGAGAGAGAGAGGGGAAACACTGTGGTAGGAGAGGGGTAGGAGGCAGAGTGACAGGGAGAGAGAGGGGAAACACTGTGGTAGGAGAGGGGTAGGAGGCAGAGTGACAGGGGAGAGAGAGAGGGGAAACACTGTGGTAGGAGAGGGGTAGGAGGCAGAGTGACAGGGGGAGAGAGAGGGGAAACACTGTGGTAGGAGAGGAGTAGGAGGCAGAGTGACAGGGGGAGAGAGAGGGGAAACACTGTGGTAGGAGAGGGGTAGGAGGCAGAGTGACAGGGGGAGAGAGAGGGGAAACACTGTGGTAGGAGAGGGGTAGGAGGCAGAGTGACAGGGGGAGAGAGAGAGAGGAAACACTGTGGTAGGAGAGGAGTAGGAGGCAGAGTGACAGGGGGAGAGAGAGAGGGGAAACACTGTGGTAGGAGAGGGGTAGGAGGCAGAGTGACAGGGAGAGAGAGGGGAAACACTGTGGTAGGAGAGGGGTAGGAGGCAGAGTGACAGGGAGAGAGAGAGAGAGGAAACACTGTGGTAGGAGAGGGGTAGGAGGCAGAGTGACAGGGGGGGAGAGAGAGAGGAAACACTGTGGTAGGAGAGGAGTAGGAGGCAGAGTGACAGGGGGAGAGAGAGAGAGGAAACACTGTGGTAGGAGAGGGGTAGGAGGCAGAGTGACAGGGGGAGAGAGAGAGAGGAAACACTGTGGTAGGAGAGGAGTAGGAGGCAGAGTGACAGGGGGAGAGAGAGAGAGGAAACACTGTGGTAGGAGAGGGGTAGGAGGCAGAGTGACAGGGGGAGAGAGAGAGAGGGGAAACACTGTATAGGAGAGGGGTAGGAGGCAGAGTGACAGGGGGAGAGAGAGGGGAAACACTGTGGTAGGAGAGGGGTAGGAGGCAGAGTGACAGGGGGAGAGAGAGGGGAAACACTGCTAGGAGAGGGGTAGGAGGCAGAGTGACAGGGGAGAGAGAGGGGAAACACTGTGGTAGGAGAGGGGTAGGAGGCAGAGTGACAGGGGGAGAGAGAGAGAGGGGAAACACTGTGGTAGGAGAGGGGTAGGAGGCAGAGTGACAGGGGGAGAGAGAGGGGAAACACTGTGTTAGGAGGCAGAGTGACAGGGGGAGAGAGAGGGGAAACACTGTGGTAGGAGAGGGGTAGAAGGCAGAGTGACAGGGGGGAGAGAGGGGAAACACTGTGTTAGGAGAGGGGTAGGAGGCAGAGTGACAGGGGGGGAGAGAGAGGGGAAACACTGTGGTAGGAGAGGGGTAGGAGGCAGAGTGACAGGGGGGAGAGAGAGGGGAAACACTGTGGTAGGAGAGGGGTAGGAGGCAGAGTGACAGGGGGAGAGAGAGAGAGGGGAAACACTGTGGTAGGAGAGGGGTAGGAGGCAGAGTGACAGGGGGAGAGAGAGAGGGGAAACACTGTGGTAGGAGAGGGGTAGGAGGCAGAGTGACAGGGGGAGAGAGAGAGAGGAAACACTGTGGTAGGAGAGGGGTAGGAGGCAGAGTGACAGGGGGGAGAGAGAGGGGAAACACTGTGGTAGGAGGCAGAGTGACAGGGGGAGAGAGAGGGGAAACACTGTGGTAGGAGGCAGAGTGACAGGGGGAGAGAGAGGGGAAACACTGTGGTAGGAGGCAGAGTGACAGGGGGAGAGAGAGGGGAAACACTGTGTTAGGAGGCAGAGTGAAAGGCAAGCCCCCAGTAAGGCATATCCAACGTTGAAGATGCCACTACCTACTGGCGAAATGTGGAATTGCAGCACTTTAATGGAAGTGGAAGGACGTTCATGACGTCACGTGCGTAAGCCCGGACCTCAAAATTGAGGTCCGGGGCTAGGCTAAACTTCCGCTCGCTCGAGCCATTGAGTTATAATTATACTTCCGGAAGTCTTCCGGGTGCTTCAAAACGCCACTGAGCAACTTCCACTGAAATGAATAGCGGGGGGGGGCCTAACGCTCCAGTTCGGTCTCTATCCTTAACCGGATGGCTCAGGGGTATAGTGGCTGGATGGCAACTGCAAGGTTGCCTGTTCGAACCCGGGCTCCCCCAGAGTTAGTGTCGAAGTGTCCTTGAGCAAGACACTGAACCCCAAATTGCTCCTGATGTGCTGGCTAGTGCCTTGCATGGTTTCCGCCACCATCGGTGTATGAATGTGTGTGTGAATGGGTGAATTGATGCACAATCTATGTAAAGCTTCTTGGATAAAGGCGCTATATAAATGCACCATTTACCATTTACCATTTATCCTTCTTTATACTCTATGGTGAAAGGGGGGGAGATAGAGGGGAAACACTGTGGTAGGAGGCAGAGTGAAAGGGGGAGAGAGAGAGGGGAAACACTGTGGTAGGAGGCAGAGTGAAAGGGAGGGAGAGAGAGAGGGGAAACACTGTGGTAGGAGGCAGAGTGAAAGGGAGGGAGAGAGAGAGGGGAAACACTGTGGTAGGAGGCAGAGTGAAAGGGAGGGAGAGAGAGAGGGGAAACACTGTGGTAGGAGGCAGAGTGAAAGGGAGGGAGAGAGAGAGGGGAAACACTGTGGTAGGAGGCAGAGTGAAAGGGAGGGAGAGAGAGAGGGGAAACACTGTGGTAGGAGGCAGAGTGAAAGGGGGAGAGAGAGAGGGGAAACACTGTGGTAGGAGGCAGAGTGAAAGGGAGGGAGAGAGAGAGGGGAAACACTGTGGTAGGAGGCAGAGTGAAAGGGAGGGAGAGAGAGAGGGGAAACACTGTGGTAGGAGGCAGAGTGAAAGGGAGGGAGAGAGAGAGGGGAAACACTGTGGTAGGAGGCAGAGTGAAAGGGAGGGAGAGAGAGAGGGGAAACACTGTGGTAGGAGGCAGAGTGAAAGGGGGAGAGAGAGAGGGGAAACACTGTGGTAGGAGGCAGAGTGAAAGGGAGGGAGAGAGAGAGGGGAAACACTGTGGTAGGAGGCAGAGTGAAAGGGAGGGAGAGAGAGGGGGGAGAGAGAGAGGGGGGGGGGGGGTGGACTTGGGGTATGACAGTTGTTTGATAAGTCCAGACGTGTCAGGTCCTGGTTGGCCTAAGGTCAGGGATTAACTGTTGGGCAAAACGTTGAAAGGTCACTATTGATTGACAGTTGACACCTCCGCTTCATTCTGGATGCGAGGTCCTGGACAAAAAATGTGCTCACATGCACACATACACACTCATAGTACAGTATACAGTACAATATAGCATTGTATTTTTGTTTTTTGATATGTATTGTCTATCTTTTGTACTAAAAAGAAAAAAGAAAAAAAAACACCTACTGAGTGGCAAAAAACCCTACTTTCTGGCATTGACAGCCTTCCAAAAAGAAAAGTACTGTCTGATTGATTGCATTAAACAACGTCAAATGACGTTAAACTCGATTTGCTACTCACTTTATGCATGCGCATATACCCTCTAAATAAAAATGGAACTAACAACAACAGTCACACACACGTGTGCATGCATATAGTCTGCATACGCACACACACACACACCCACACGCACACTCACGCGAACACCCACGCACGCACGCACGCACGCACGCACGCACGCACGCACGCACGCACGCACACACACACACACACACACACAAACACACACACAATGAGTGATGTGTGTTATCAGGGATCTTGATAGATACATACAGTATGGGTCTGGATGTCTAAACTCATTCACTGTTACTTAGCTTTCCTTGCCCTCTGTTTTTGCTGCAGCCGAAAGGCATCCTGTATTTTCTGTCCATCCCAAGATAATATCCATGCCATGGTTCCTGTTCTCATGGTGTCTGTGAGCCTTCATCAGCACAAAGTAGCAATGCACTATAGTAGTGGAACATGAGACTGAACTCTAAACTCAAAGTTAACAACTTTCCACTGGGCGTGAACAAGCTCATATCCTATAGTGTTCCACTCTTAGTCTGATGATAGGTTCTTGGTTTTGTATTACCATGTGCTGTTTACTATAAATCACTGTGGATTAAGGACACCTGCTAAATGCCAAAATCGTGACTAATCGTGAGCTTATAGATTGGCTATGTCTGATATGCGTCGTACGACAAATAATATATAAAGTAGTTAAACGTGTCTGAACAGCACGTTTATTCTAGTACAACTGGAGACTTGTGCCATCTCCAGTATAGTTATTTTATTTGACTTCTTGACGTCTATTTGATGTCTGCTGCATGTGGTTTGCAAGCAACACAGACAGCTTAAACCAACAGAATTATACACAGTAGAATGCACTAGAGCCTGAGCACACACAGGCACACATGTGGGCATGTACACACTAGCACTGGAGAGTGTCCTGCAGTTGAAATGACAAAACCGTTGGGTCTCTGTGCACTTCAATCAATCACTGGAACTGATCAATGACACGTGGTTCATCATCCCAGCCAGCACTGCATAAATGAGGTGTGAGAAGTGTGTGTGTGTGCGTGCGTGCGTGCGTGCGTGCGTGCGTGCGTGCGTGTGTGTCCACATGCATGTGTAAAGGCTTCCACAATAAAACCTGAGAGATGGAAGATTAGGTGAGTGAAAGAGAAAGCAAGTGGAACAAAAACTGGCTAAATTAATTGAATTACAGTGTAATGTGATTTCCATATCCGGTGATGCACTCTGCTTCCTGAGATCCGAGAAATTGGAGCGTGTGACTCAGAGACGATCACGTCAGCAGTCACACGCATGATCATGATGTTGATGCCCAGGAGGACGATGACAAGGCCTTCCTCGAGTTCTCTATGACGTGGTCTCTCTAGTCTTTGAAAACTGTCAACTCATGCACGCGCTACCATGCGAAAAACCATCTGAGGCAGCCACGTGAGGTACACAGAAAAACCCTGAGTGTCCATTAAACTCTGGACGTGTACAAGTTGACCCTCGGGATATCTAGCTACGACGAGTGTTTTGGCCACTTTCTCCTCTCTCTCTACCTCTTTCCTCTCCTTCAAGTTGACTTCCCTTCATCTCCCCTCCCTCTCTCTCCCTTCCTCTGACATCCATTCTCACGCTCTGTGAATAAAGCCTTGTGTGCCTCAGCCTCCACTACCATACATAATGTGATGCAGGGGGAGGCCGCGGTCCTGCAGGCACAGAGGAGATGACATCTCTCTGGGAGGATTGAAAAAAACAGGGGCACTATAAGGCTGAATCAAGCTTTAGAGTTCCGAGGCTGCTTTATGACTTTACTGCACCAAGACTCCTCATAACCCAAACCCAATTCCCAAATTCTTGTAATGTAATTTCTCTGGCGGTTCAACATTTTTGCCATATCAACACAGACAGTACACAGATAAGATAAGAGAGACAGCAGAGAGGATGAGCCATATGAAAGCTCCATGAGTTCATGGACAGTTAAAAATGTGGTGTTGGGGGATAGAGATTGCCTTTTTTCACTTTGTCTCAATTGTTCACATGTAGTTCTCAGGTTCATGTGTACTGGTGAATATTATTTTCTGTGTGTGCAGCACTTGATTCGTGTATATGCATCTGCACTCACATCCAAGAATATTATAGCCTACAGCACTGGAGTGTTATACTGCACACACAGACAGACAAAAGCACACAGTACGCACGCACACACAGGATGACTAAAGGACTAACTAAAACATGTTTTAAAGAGGACTATAATTCAGTCAGCCAGTTGCAAATTCAATAGATGGTTCCAACATGCAGTCTATTGTTGCTAAGGTCAATGGTCAGCTATTTATAAATGATTCCACTAGTCACTAGGTTTATGCTTCAAACTAAATGAAAACAACCTGAGTTGGCAATAATGGATATATATCCATCCATCCATCCATCATTGGCATCTGTCAGAGAGACTATGGGGTTGTGCTCTTTATAGGGGTACTGCATGTCTTAGGGTGAGCACTGCTCCATGGATTAGTGCCCTGTAGGCCCGGTGTAGCTAATGGTACACCTCAGTAATGGGCAAGGCCCACGCTGGGCACAATATACGCTGTAGAGTGCATTGCTGAAATTTGGCGGAAGTAGCGGGATTTTGGTGGAAGTACCACTCAAGGAAATTACGTTGACACTTTACAAATCTGTTTACATTATCAGTGAATGAAACAAGTGTTTTTTTGATTGGTCAAAAAAATATCGTATCCGGGGGAAATACATCTGACGGATGTTCCGGACCGACACTACCGGCTATGCACCCTCTGCCTTATATTGTGACCAGGCTTTTCTCTTTGCAGATGAGTAATAATAATAATAATAAACTTTATTTGTATAGCACCTTTCATACATAAATGCAGCTCAAAGTGCTTCACAGGGCAGGACACAAAAATAGAATACAATAAAACACAGTCAAGTAGTTAAAATGATAGAACAATGGCAAAGAACAAAATAAAAGTATAAAAACATAGAGAAAAAATAAATAAAAACACTACATGCAGCAAATCAGTCAGGACAGAGTAGGAACGCAGATATTAAAACTCAACTAAAAGCAAGAGTGAAGAGGTGAGTCTTGAGTTGAGATTTAAAAATGTCTACAGAGGGTGCGTGTCTGAGCTGGAATGGTAATTTATTCCAGGCTGTTGGGCCGTAGAAGCAAAAAGCTGCCTCACCATATTTTTTTGTGCACATTTTTTTAGGCACTTCAAGCAGGCCAGCAGTGGAGGACCTGAGGGGGCGGTTAGGGACATATCTAGGTAGGCAGTCACGGAGGTACGAAGGTGCAAGACCATTTAGGGATTTATAAACAAGTAAAATAATTTTAAAATCTATTCTAAAAACCACTGGGAGTAAGGCTGGGACCGAGGCTAGGCAAGGCCCAGGGCACCCCTCTGTGGATTCATCTATATGGACATTTGCACAAACTAGCTGTCTACAGTAGCTACTTAGCTAACAAACAAACAATTCTGTTGTTAATGTGTATAGTTACTTTTATATTATGTAATGTTATGGCGAAAGAAAAAAAAAAAAAATTATGCTGTGGTCCTTTAAGAAACGCTGGATCTCTGGATGTGGAAGGAATATAACAACAACACTCTATGGACTCGTTTTCCACATCATCTAAAACAGATGTAAACAAAAACTAAATATTTCACGCAATTGAATAACATATCTAGCGTTTGATGGGCACGGAGGTTAAATCCGCTAAATCGGTATGGAATGCTCGGCATGGATATATACTTTTTCAGTGACGAATGGATACGTGTCTACATCTTCAGGTAAAAAAACAAAACGGCTAGTGCGTAATTCTCCTTTAACTACTTTAAGCAATTTCCCATGGTTAGCTAAAATCTAATAACCTGTTGTCATATAAGAGCACATAATAGGAGGGGATTGGCATCCAGTATCTCTCAGTTGGGCACCTTGGGATGGTCAGTTTGTCTGATAACCTGTGCTTCTTCCTGAGGGGATGGGGTAGCCAGTCTCAGAAATTGTATACTTTGAATATTGTACCTTTGAATACAAATTTCAACACCACAACCTATAGCTCTTGGCATACTTCCCAGTTTAATTTTCAAGGTGGCACCAAGATGACTGAACGGGTCATGACAGAACACATCTTGATAACCTGTACTCTTAAACATTGTCATTCTAGAAAGCTTTCTCAGGCTGCCACTATCTGTGGATGAGACACCCTATCGATCTGGGATATGACACATCACCAATGACTCTGATGAGGGAGGGTCCGGGAGAGGTGTGTGTGTGTGTGTGTACGTGCGTGTGTGCGTGCATGCGTGCGTGCGTGCGTGCGTGCGTGCGTGCGTGCGTTCGTGCGTGCGTGCGTGCGTGCGTGCGGTCTACATTACATAGTGGCTGTAGAGGTAGGCTATATGTTCTTCAGATAGGAGGCAACAGGAACAATCTCTTTCTCCGTGCTTGCATGTTACTTACAAACCATCTACAAGCAGGCTTGGGACAGGTACACCAACACGCACGCACGCACGCACACACACAGGATACCACTGATGTGGCCCACTATAAAAAAACGACCCTGTCACAATTCCATGGTCTTTTTCTCAAGTTTAGTCTTCCATGTTTCTTGTGCATATTATTCGTATTGCCTTCCTGCTTGGTCCTGCCTTATCGCTGCTTGCAGCGATTTGTTTCTAGTTTTTTTTTTTTTTTTTTGCTGTAATCAGACCATGTGAGAGGAGTTCTGTGCTCTCGTCAACATAGAAATGGAGTCTGACAAACCCAGAATAATTAGTACAGGATCAGGGTCAATATGAAATAATATTCAAAATATTTGTATCCGAGGGCAAAGGGTGAAGCTGTGAAGAAGATTTGCATCTATTGCATTAGATTTGTCACAGTGCGAAGCAATATCTGGGAATATGTTATGTCATTTTAATTTGGAATAATGGAGTATATGTATAACTCAAAACTGAATAAGGCAATGTCTGGTGTTGATAGAGCAAGCATTAACTTCTTCAAGGCTGTTTTCCCAGAGCTCATCTGAAATTGGAGTCCCCAACTCATTTTCCCATGCCAACTTAATTGCTGATGTAGCAGGTAGGTTTACAACTTGTAATGAATCATAGAGATGTGACACCCTCACACCTGGTTCTATATTATTAAGAAGAAACTTATCTAGAGATGAAGGTGAAGCTCTTAATCTTTTTAGTTTTTTGTTGTTCTTCAGCTCCTCATCCCCATGCCTCTCATTCTCTCAACTCTCTCACAGTTTGTCATTCATTTGCTGCCTCCTCCTTTCCCCTTGCTTTTAAGGAGACGACCGGCTGCAGTGTACAGATTAGGTCCGGCTACATCACGCCGTTGAGTGTGACGGTGACAGAGAGGCCAGCAGCACAGTTGAAAGCTGGATTTCAACGCATCAGATGAGTCATTATTACACCAGAGAGAGAGAGAGAGAGAGGACAGTAAAATCCTCAGTGTTCATTTATTCATTTTAAAGTGTACCATGGAGGTCCAATTGGTTAAATGAACAGTCAAGGATTTACAGTGTGGACATGCAGGTGTCCATGACAGAATGACAGACAGTGGATGAGAGACAGGGAGACGGAGAGAGACAGAGTAGGTCTGCAAAATTGAACAAAATTGCCAATTAATGACTGAAATGTCTGAAAACACTGTGGTCCCTCGGCGACAGACAGACAGTATTGAGCCTGGCACCGTTGGAAGCCGATCGCCAGCCTGGATCCAACGAGCCACCATCTTCCCTAGTACGACTGTGTGGGCGCTATCGCCGTTTGAAGCAGAAAGTGGGCAGCCAGTGAAAGCTGCCTGTGTCCGCTCTGAGGAGCACCATTTGATGCAAGGTTACTGTGTGGCAGAATGGAGAGGGTCAGGCCGCGCACGCTGGAATGTCGCACCTGCATCGTCTGCCGATGCTCTGCTCCATTGAATTGAGTAAACAATGTAGATATGCTAACACCATTAACACCAAGAGGTTGTGGCAGCTCAGAGTTGGGGAACTTGGGTAGCGAGAGCGACCCAATCATCACGAAGGTCACACCACATTTGGCAGAAAATACATAGCCACGCCTGATTTTGCCGGCTGATATGAAAGTGAAACACCCACATTTGAAGGGCACGCCTTAATTTAGAAAAAAAAGAGAGATGTGCTTGAAAAACAAAACAGAGAAAGAACCAGATGAAATATGGATTCATTTTCTGAGAGGAGAAAGAGAGAGAATGAGTGAATGAGAGATAGAGAGAGAGAGACAGAGACAGAGACAGAGAGAGAGAGAGATAGATAGAGAGAGAGAGAGAGAGAGAGAGAGAGAGACAGAGAGAGAGAGAGAGAGAGAGAGAGAGAGAGAGAGAGAAAGACATGGAAAGAGAGAGAGACCGAGAGAGAGAGATTGCCGGAGACACTTTGTTCTCTTATGACCACGGACCCCTGGGGGTTCTCAAACCCCACTTTGTGTGTGAGACCCCTGGGGGTCCGCAACACATAGCCAGGGGATCCGCAAAAGAATTCAGTTTATTTATTTATTATATATTTTTATTTATTCTTTTTATTTTTGCTAGTGAATTATGGTGTGATATGAATTGTTTCCATAATCATAGTAATCCTTACTTCCTCATATTCCATCATGTTCAAGGGCTTTTGGATATAAATGAGAGACTTTCAGTTAGAGCACTGCAGTGGGTGTATGTCTGTGACCAGCTGATGGTCGTTGACTGCACTGTCAAAGTGTTAGTGTACATATCATATGAGAATAATAGCTTAGGGGGGCAGTCCAGCTCCGACCCCTTGGGTTTCTAACAATGTGGGCCCCTGAACAATTTAGTTGAATAGCTCTGAAATAGTAGTTTCTGTTTGACTAGGAAATGATACAAATAGTTTCAATGGCATCTAAATGTAAGGTTGTAAGTATGCTTATCGGTGTGAGGATGAAGGGGTACTTGGAAATATTTCTCCCATCCAAGGGGTACCTGGGCCAAAAAGGTTTGAGAACCCCTGTCTTATGATATAACAATACAGTAAAACTGGACCCTTATTTTGCTGTGTAGTGCTCTGGAGAAAAGTGCAGGCTGTGCATACTAATAGTAATAGATTAGAACACCCCAGTCATTACTGCAACCATCAGCACAACCATAAATATACTCTAATTGCATATCACTGATAATACCACAGCTTTATGCTGTTTGTTTATTTGTGTTTGTGCAGAATTATAGGGAAAATGTGTGAAGTTAATTGCTTATCACAGATAACAAAGCAGTGCCACATTCCAGTGCACTGTATTCATCTGTGAATGAGTGAGCCGTGTGCTGCTAAATACAATGAGTCAATAAATCACCATGATTATTGTAAATACGTTTTGAAAACACCATTACCAGCAGGACCGCGTGCTGCATCATCAGGCAATAAAAGGTAAATCATTTTCCAGGACATTTTATGTATCCCCAAAAAAAGAATGAGGTGGCAATCTGAATATTAAAGGAGAATACGTTAATGGCAATGTTGACTTATAGATTTTACCTAATGATTTGAAAATGAGTGTAACCGCATTTCAGTGAACTCATGTGAATAATCTTGCTGAGCAAGAGCATATCAGACTGTGTAGTCAGTATGACATCATGGCATTCAGAGGCTCCAGACTGTATGACGGAAGCATTTGAAAATTGCGAGAGGCAACAGATGTGGTCTTAAAAAAAATCTTATAGTCAATATGACATGTCACAATTTTGGTTTGCTGCATTCAGGACGTGAGGAAGATGGGGTTGATTAGCATTTTTACAACATATGGTGCAACACATTTGTGGTAGCCCTGAACAGAAGTGCTTCTGGAGGTGCGATCTAAGGTCTCTATCAAAGAGTACTGTCACCACACCTCTCTAACATTGTTGTATACAGTTAATAATTGCTTTAGTAAAATCAGTCACACAAACTAAGAAATGCTACCAAATTAACCACAATTCATACTTTCAATATCATCATTCGATTTCAACCCAAAATGATAATAAAAATCCCACGTGTGAAGTGACGGCGCTCTTATCATCATACATCAGCCAATCAAATCATCACATTCCGTGCTACAAACACAAACATGTGCTACCAGTAAGACGCCCTGAGGGCGAGAACGTGCACGCATCCACCTGGGTGACAGCAGACTGCTGGGCGAGCGCTGGCGGTTTGGAATGGGGGGTCAGATCAACATATCCGCCTGGGTGACAGGCTCAGCAGACTGCCGGGCGAGCGCTGGCTCAGCTGATTTCATACCAACAGTGGCAAGGCCAGCACAAACCGGTGCACGGTGGAGTCTTTCATCATACGGGTCCATTTACATATTAAAACGGCGAAACTCAACAAATATGTTTGGCTCCGCATCAGCTATCCAACGTCATTTAACTTTGCATTTGTTTAATATGTTTTTAAGATGATAGGATTGTCTGTGAGGGAACGTTTTAGAAACATCGGGTTTCATGTTTCATATGCGCTGCGGCTGCTGGAAGCTGGCCTCGTTATTAAACACTACGTAATTAATGTTCACTGCATTAACGTCACGTTCATATATGTTGCCCACCTTGCCCACGTAATGTTACTACGTGGGCAAGCGTGGCAGCGGTGGCCGAACGGATAGCGGCGCGGTCTAGATACCGGAAGGTTCCCAGTTCGAATCAGCCGTCCGACACGTTAAAATTACCACCGCTGAAATGCCCTTGAACAAGGCATCACTACGATGAAATGTGTTCTATGAGCAGGGCCTGGCTGGAAACAAGTTCTTGAGCTTAGCCCAGATACCCTGGGTAAATATAGATTTCATTTCATTTCATTTCACTAGTATAGTACAGGGTTATTTGGTTACACAAATGCGTAGTTGTAGGCTATAGATAGATAGATAGATTCTTTATTTTTGTGTCATGCACCCAAGGCGTTGAAGTGTCCTTGAGCAAGACTCGGAACCCTTAATTGCTGCCGATGTGCAGGTTTGTGCCTTGCATCATTGCATGGTTTCCTCCGCCATCGGTGTATGAATGTGTGTGTGTGTGTGTGTGAATGTAATCTATGTAAAGCACCTATATAAATGCACCATTTACCATTTACCATGGTCATGCCTGGGGGTGACTGACGGGAAATGTATTTTCATAGTAAATGTGACCTGCTGTCACAACAAACACAAACACGTGCTCAAACACACCTACACACAAAGCTGTGCATAGGAGAGGCTAGCGCCCCTCAGAAAAGGTCTAAGCCACCAAATGCCCAGTTTAGGAGAAAGAGGAAAGAATTTGTAAAAGCTAAAGGCATGACAGCTTTGCAGCTGTCATCCTCAGGGCTGGCATTCATTACAAAATCACACTTGTGTGAAGTGAGCGGCGCTCTAATCATCATACATTATCATACCTCACATTCCGTGCTCAGCCAATCAGCTGAGCACATTCCGTGCTCAAAATCAAAGTCGTACGATTAGTCACACGCATTACCGCAGTCAAACGGACAGACAGACACACATACACACAAAGCTGTGCATAGGAGCGACTAGCACCGCTCAAAAAGTGAATCGGCCTGTTATAGTGCCACCATCATGAGCGCAAGGTTCTTCCTTGGCCTACTTGGGGTGTGCATGCCCAGTTTCATGCCGAACATGTCTATCCTTGCCCGACATGAACTTGACAGACTGTCAGACTATCTGTAAAGTTACTAAAAGCAAGCCAATGTCAGTGCTTGCTGCTTCATGTATTGCAGACATAAAAGGCAGCTGCTTGACGGCTTTTATCTTCCATCACTAACCCAACCAAAATATCTTCTTTTGAAAATATGGGCTGGCATGTAGTTCTGCAACACTACATGTTCAGGTTTAGGTTGATGTCCGTTTCCACCCCATTCAGATGCGAGCATATACTGTACGTATCTGCTTATATTTGATTTTGGCTTTGATTGGAGGCAGCTCCTTAACAACTTCTGCTCACATTGTTACTGTTAGTACGGTAGTTCCCACAATCCAGAATTGCCTTTCTGCTGAACATGACAATGCATGCTTGAACAGCATTTGCAGGATAAGCAGAGACTTGCCAATTATGGTAGTGTAATGTGTTTTATAAATTGGCATGTCACAAGATCGGGTACCGGTACATATGAAAACCTAGTAATCAATAATAATCACTTTATACCAGTACTATTTTGTCATTTTCTGAGTCTTGTCCATGACTGGAAAACTGCATTAAAAAAATCAGGTCGGCCAGGACACGTGGAAACCTTGTATCTAGCATTGTTTTCATTCATGAATATTACATGGCACAAGGTTGGCTGCCAGATCATTACATTGACAGATGAAAACAGGCCATCTGGAGGTGGTGAGTGGGTTGTCACGACATAAACAAGCGTAGGGTTTGATAAGATGTACCTGTAAGATGTGGGTGAACTGAGAGTATTAAAAACTAGAAACTGGCTCCTCAGTCCTCGGAGCACAGGTATCTGCCAGGTCAGGTAGGTTATTGTGACCTCCTGGTGGCGCTATCAGAATCAGAAACATCTTTATTGTCACAGTTTTACATGAAGTCAAATATTCGTAAAACAAATGTTACATATATATACTGTATATATGCAACATTATTCAACTAAGGCCATCCTAATGGCAATACCTATCATCAGCATTGCCTGTCATCAGGCCGCTGAGCAGGACATCGGCTGTGGCTCATCAGGTCAATGGGCAATTAAGGCTCATGCCTTGCCCAGCGTCCTGTTGACAGACTCATGCCATGCTTCAGCAATCTGACCGCTGCCGGCTGGAAACTGTTCCTTAGCCTGGTGGTGCTGGAATAGGCAAATGTGAATAATGGTGCTATTTCTTCTCAACCCTTTCGGACGCTACATTCATGATTTGATTCGTTTTTTCAAAAATACACCTGGTGGTGGTGCTATAACAGGCCAATGTGAAATGGGTTGCATGTCTGCCTAAAATTTCACGGAATTCGCACGCTACATTTATGATAAAAGCATTTTGTTCAAAACGGAGCAATCCTGCAAACTTTGGAAGCCAATGTTAGACAATTAGGATGGAATATGAAATATCGTACAGAATCGTCTTGATCACATGAATATAGATCATGTGTAGCGATTTGTGTGATTTTTGGACAGAATCTGAAAGAGTAATATAAGAAATTGCGTTTGGCTAAAATCTGCCTCATGGTAGCACTATAACAAAACAATGGGCAGAGGTTCTGCCCAGAGTACAGTTTACGTAAAGGTTCTGCCCAGAGTACAGTTTACATAAAGGTTCTGCCCAGAGTACAGTTTATGTAAAGGTTCTGCCCAGAGTACAGTTTACATAAAGGTTCTGCCCAGAGTACAGTTTACGTAAAGGTTCTGCCCAGAGTACAGTTTACATAAAGGTTCTGCCCAGAGTACAGTTTACGTAAAGGTTCTGCCAAGAGTACAGTTTACGTAAAGGTTCTGCCCAGAGTACAGTTTACGTAAAGGTTCTGCCCAGAGTACAGTTTACGTAAAGGTTCTGCCCAGAGTACAGTTTACATAAAGGTTCTGCCCAGAGTACAGTTTACGTAAAGGTTCTGCCCAGAGTACAGTTTACGTAAAGGTTCTGCCCAGAGTTCAGTTTACATAAAGGTTCTGCCCAGAGTACAGTTTACGTAAAGGTTCTGCCCAGAGTACAGTTTACGTAAAGGTTCTGCCCAGAGTACAGTTTACATAAAGGTTCTGCCCAGAGTACAGTTTACGTAACAGCAGCTGGTCGCAGACAGAGACAGACAGACACACGGACGGACAGATAGGGTGCAAAACATAATCTCTGCCATTCCTTCGGCCTGGCGGAGACAAAAATATTGATGTTACTTTAACATACTGAAGTAACACTGAGGAGTTTGCGGTGCAGAGGGATTCTAGCCTTGCGTAGCGATATTAATATCAATGCGTGGATATTAGTCTTGTCCCTGTCAACATTCGGTTTTTTTCCGCAATGTACCGCCCCATATTTGCATACTGGGCCCTGGTTGGTTATAGCTTGGTTCCAGACGAATCCGGTTGGCTAGCTCGTCACCACTTCGGCCGTGAAGTCCTCCCACAATTGAGAGGGGCCACACTTAATCTGCCTGGGGCAATATGCATTGCAAAGGCAGATGAAGGCTGGCTATGCGAGGCTAGAGGGATTCCGTCTCCCAGGCTGCTTCCAGAGGAAGAGGCAAGGTGGACCATACGAGCTACCCAGAGGGAGACTGCTTGTGATTGGCTGCTTCTGATGGGAACCTGGCTCCCTATTCCTGGAACTCACGACTCACAGGTGTTGAGCTCATGTGGGCGAGAGGAGAGTAATCTTGGCAGACAGGTAGAACAGAAGAGGGTGGAAAGATGGGTGTTACAGAGAGAGAGAGAGAGAGAGAGAGAGAGAGAGAGAGAGAGAGAGAGAGAGAGAGAGGGTGAAAAAGAAAGGAAGGAAGGAGGGAAGAGGAAAGAAAGAAAGAAAGAAAGAAAGAAAGAAAGAAAGAAAGAAAGAAAGAAAGCTTCTCTCGCTCTCTCTTTCCAGCCTCCGCCTCCCTCCTTTTCAGCATGCTACAACAAGCCTATAACCATCTCTGGGGAATGCATGTGAATGAGGAGAGTGGAAAGGCACTCTGCATCTGTGCTGTTTTCATACAGTGCATGCCCCCACCCACCCACCACACACAGCATTCATTCAGTATTTAAGGAATACCAACCACTTCACAGACAAATAGACCAGGCCCCTTAGCCGTTTTCCATGCGGGTCTTTCACTTGCACATCCCTACACCAGATTGACAATGCAAGAGTTTGAACCCTGTATTTTGTGTTCACTTGCCCATAGCCTGATCAATATTCCTAATTGAGCTTGAAATGGTAACGCCGACATTATGGCAATGCAAGCAATTCTCTGAGGAACCCAACACAGTTTGTTGACAGAGCATCAATATCAGGACCCCCCATATTGCTAAATGGGAAAAACTACAATCATATCCCCTTTCACCATAATACTTTACCCCAGAGGCAGGCCTATCTTAAGCACTGGCAAGCTGGGAACGATCACACAGCCAATGTTGTCCCGATCAAACAAGCCAAACATTTACACAAAGAACCGCTGGAGACATCAGTCAGCTGACTAAACTGCGTCGCTGCTGAATCTGCGATGACAAAGCCTCCGTCTGCTACCTCAGCTGAGCATCTGATAGAGTGTCAATAACAAGTAATTGAATGTAGGCTTACGTCAGCATCCCACTCCATCTGGGAGCCCATTGCCAATCACTTGGTCAATATAATAACTTTCCCAACGTTTTGAAATCTTTGCCAACAAATGTTTGTCTTGGTGGTGGGATTAGATCTGATTCACTGGAGAGATCGCTTAAGGAAGATTAGATGCATGTAGAGGATTCTGCTGTTTTCCACTGGGCCCATTGCTCATCTACACACAGATCAATGGATAACCAGGCAAATATAGAGCACATCTACTTTTCATCTTCTGTCTGTCTGTCTGTCTGTCTGTCTGTCTGTCTGTCTGTCTGTCTGTCTGTCTGCCTGCCTGCCTGCCTGCCTGTCTGTCTGTCTGCCTGCCTGCCTGCCTGCCTGCCTGCCTGCCTGTCTGTCTGTCTGTCTGTCTGTCTGTCTGTCTGGGGAAATCAAATCCTCTTGGTGATCAAAGGCTCACAAATCACAGCCAATATATGTAGGCAGAAACCCGACAAGTGCCACAAATCTTTGACACACTGTCAGTAAGGCAGAGGCAAGGAAGCAACCAGGTGCTCAGGAGATGTGCAGGTATAGAAC
>NC_136792.1:27764582-27777082 GCF_951216825.1 Electrona antarctica
TTATATTCGCTGTGCACTTTTTGTTTAGACTTCCTCTTCTTCAGAGAGAGAGAGAGAGAGAGAGAGAGAGAGAGAGAGAGAGAGAGAGAGACAGAGAGACAGAGAGAGAGAGAGAGAGAGAGACACAGACAGACAGACAGACACAGACAGACAGACAGACAGACAGACAGACAGAAAGACAGACAGACAGACAGACAGACAGACAGACAGACAGACAGACAGACAGACAGACAGACAGACAGACAGACAGACAGACAGACAGACAGACAGACAGACAGACAGACAGACAGCATGTGATAGGAACATGCAGAGAAGAAGGGAGAAGCTGATATTTTATGCTGAAGGGAAATTCCGTCCAACTGTGCTGCATTTGATCACCTGTCTGAAGCCCTGAGCACAGTGAGCGGTACCACAGTTCATAAGGTCAGCTGTGTGGAGACGGTGGAGACATTAGAACTGCAGAACTTTGATCATTCAAAACTGTCAAAAATCTGAAAAACAATATTTCTATTCCAAAGCTCTCTCCATTTGGCAAAAGAATAAAGTCCAAACTTTGATCATAAAAAGTGCCCACGGATTAGCCTACCTGCAGAGATTAAAGGAGTAACATACCTTGGCGGGGCTACTGTCCACCAACGTGTGGATTTTCAAACAAACTAGTTTTTGCCATAAAGCTGGATGGAGAGAATAAAAATGACTGTGGCCTATAGGTCTACTGCATAGACTTCTATGGAAGTCCTATCTAATTACTAGTTACTAATGTTGCTCTGGAGAGGGAAGTCTGGAGCTCTGGTGGAGCTGTTGCCCCTGCGACTCGACTACGTATAAGAGGTTGATGGATGGATGGATGGAAGTCTTTTGCCACCATGATAAAAATAAAAATCTCTGAAATGTGACTCTTTTCTTAATGAGATTCTGTTTATCTCACAATCCTGACTTTTAATCATGCAGCTTCAATATTATATCTCAGATCTCTGAGGGGTTCTTTTGTTCACAGATATATCTCAGACCTCTGAGGGGTTCTTTTGTTGCCTCTCTCGCAAATGTGAGATAGGCTTTTTACTTTTCCTGAGTGGAGTAAATACAGGTTCAGCGAGGCTGACGGGCAAAATAAATAATAAACAGGTCCTTGATGAGAGAGAGCGTAACATGGGCTGCTGCTTAAAGGTAGGTAAGAACATATATGACACAGCCAGGAGATGGACAGACAGAGCAGATGGAGAGACATTTGCCTGTTTTGGTAGGTGGGTGGAGGGAGGGGAGGAGGAGGAGGTGGCTACTTCCCTGACAAGGAGCTGCAGTCTGTTTGGATTACATCACATACATCTTTCAGAGCCATTACCACTCTGACTGGGGAGAAGAGAAGGGCAGGCTGGTGAGAGAGAGGAGGAGAGAGAGACACAGAGAGAGAGAGAGAGAGAGAGAGAGAGGGAGGGAGAGAGAGAGAGAGAGAGAGAGAGAGAGGGGGGGGGGGGACAAAAAGATGGGAAGAGAATGGAAAAGAGACATAATACAAGAATGATGTGGGAATTCGGAGACATAGGTGGATCGAGGTATTTTGTTTAAGTGCGTGGGAAAGAATGGTGAGGCAGAGAGAGAGAGAGAGAGAGAGCGCACAAAATAGAGAGAGAGATACTGTAAGTAGGGCGGCATGGCAGAGCTCCATTTATTATGGTTCCCTTCTCTATTCTTTTCTCTTCCGGAGAGAGCCTGCAAACAGGAGGCAGTGTGAAATATTCAGGGAGGGATCAGGAGCAGAAGAAACTGGCCCTCTGTGACGTAATGTTCCTGCAATGCTGGAAACAACACCCATGGAACAGAGCAAGATGCTGGAAACAACCCCCATGGAACAGAGCAAGATGCTGAAACAACACCCATGGAACAGAGCAAGATGCTGAAACAACACCCATGGAACAGAGCAAGATGCTGAAACAACACCCATGGAACAAAGCAAGATGCTGGAAACAACACCCATGGAACAGAGCAAAATGCTGGAAACAACACCCATGGAACGGAGAAAGATGCTGGAAACAACACCCATGGGACAGAGCAAGATGCTGGAAACACCACCCATGGAACAGAGCAAGATGCTGAAACAACACCCATGGAACAGAGCAAGATGCTGAAACAACACCCATGGAACAGAGCAAGATGCTGGAAACAACACCCATGGAACAGAGCAAGATGCTGGAAACAACACCCATGGAACAGAGCAAGATGCTGGAAACAACACCCATGGAACGGAGAAAGATGCTGGAAACAACACCCATGGAACAGAGCAAGATGCTGGAAACAACACCCATGGGACAGAGCAAGATGCTGGAAACACCACCCATGGAACAGAGCAAGATGCTGAAACAACACCCATGGAACAGAGCAAAATGCTGGAAACAACACCCATGGAACAGAGCAAAATGCTGAAACAACACCCATGGAACAGAGCAAGATGCTGAAACAACACCCATGGAACAGAGCAAGATGCTGAAACAACACCCATGGAACAGAGCAAGATGCTGGAAACAACACCCATGGAACAGAGCAAAATGCTGGAAACAACACCCATGGAACAGAGCAAGATGCTGGAAACAACACCCATGGAACAGAGCAAAATTCCGCTTACATACGTGTCAGCTTTGATGCCCACTCCATCCAAAAGTTAGGGAACAACCAACAAACAAACCAACAAAAAAGTGACGTAAAATTATACTTTAGAAGAGACACCCCCCCCCCCCCCCCCCCCCACACACACACACACACTCACACACACCTCTGGAAAAAAAGAAGAAAAAGGAAAGGCTTTTGATCACTCAATGCATTTTCCATGTGTTGTGGTTTGTTGTTTCAAACAGGCAAAGAGCCTGCAATGAATATGTATGCGAGTACAAACCACAAAAGTAAAATGTCTTTCTTCTAGGTAGAGGCTCTCTGTGGACACCACTATCCTCTGGCACACCTTAATCACACCATCCATATCTTCAGTCTGTGTCCTCCCAACAGGCCATCACTCGCATGCATGCACGCACCACGCACGCACACACACTCTACACCTCTAAGGATTTCCCCATAATTCCCATCCATCCTCTTCTGTTCCTTATTTAAACTCTAGTGTCCTCTCACTGTCCTCTGGTACTCTTCTTCTTCATTCAAATCAACCCCCCATACACATACACTGCACCATTCCCAAATGATCCCTTCCCCATGTCCTGAAGCAGAGGATAAAGTGTGCATTGTAGCATGTGAAAGTGTCTGTGTGTGCGCGCGTGTGTGTGCGCGCGCGTGTGTGTGTGTGTGTGTGTGTCTGTGTGTGTGTGTGTGTGTGTGTGTGTGTGTGTGTGTGTGCTGGGTGGGGGGGTGTAGGGGTGAGGGGACAGTGGCATTATGGATGACTTCATTTAGGCAGGTTATTAACAGAGCATGGCCCTGGGCCATAGACCTTTCATAGACGTCCTCCCTGGTGATATGGAGCGGGCAGACAGAAAACAGACTAGCATAGTGAGGGCATGGCAGAGGAGAGAAGGGGCTGACATTGACATGTGCGTTTCGTACACAATTTAAAAGTCAGATTTCATAACCGTGCCCTGAACGAGGTCATTATTCCCCCTGTAGAAATGAAACGCCGTAACGGTCCCAAGACTCTGGACTTCAGCCGAGTTGGAGGAGAATGCATGATCACCAGGCCCCGGGCTGATATATGTCCACACCACTCTGCAATAACCTTGTCCTCGCACGCACGCACGCACGCACGCACGCACGCACGCACGCACGCACGCACGCACGCACGCACGCACGCACGCACGCACGCACGCGCGCGCGCATATAACATGCACGCACATATATTGCATATTCATAATGTGTTTGTGTCTGTGAGAAAGAGGGAGTGAGACAGAGGAGTAGGGGAGGGGAACATTATAATAATTATTATTATTCTGAAAAGACAAAGGCGTGTTGTTTTTCAGTGCCAGGCGAAAGCTGAACGTCTGGAAATATGCATAGTAAAATCTTTTAATATGCATAGTAAAATATAATAAGGCGTGTGTGACTGACACTATAACATAGCTAGTAAAACATTCACAAGGCGAGGGTTGCTACATCACCTTCATAGTTCCATTCGTGTGATGGTGTCACCATGCTGATATACACCATACCACTACCACTTCATTGCCACTGCCAACTTGAGGTAGTGCGCTCAAGGAGCGCACTACCTGCTAGACTTGAGGACTTGACACCTGAAATGTGTGACTTATTGACCTGAACAACATGTTGATTAAACTAATGTTAATTCAAGTCAAGTCACATTTATTTGCATAGCCCTTGATCAATCAAGCGACAACCCCTGTCCTTAGGCCCTCAATTTGCCAAGAAAAAACTGTAAAAAACCTTGACAGAAAAGATAATGAAGAAACCTCAGGAAGAATCACAAAGGAGATACAGCCCTATATTACTGTTGCTTTATTACTTTGCACAGCGTTTGGGCTCTATAATCACTATTCAAATCCAGCACAGAAGTCAGGGCTGCACTGTGGTATTCTTCTCAGATTAAGGTTTTGTCTGGGATTATCATGGCATGACAATATAGTACACACAGTTTCACATGCATGTATTCAAACACAAACCCAGACACGCATGCACGCCACGCACACATACCGGCTATGAAAACCGTTGCAGTCCCAGTGTGAATGTTCACACTTCACAGCGGTCCCTCATGCATCCGGGGGGTGGGGTGGATAAATGAGAATCGATAGACTTAAAGAAAGAGAAGAATGCCCCTCTCCCACCTCATTGATTATGGGCTCCGTGGGGTAATGGGCCTGCTGTTGTGGGCTCTGACCTCACGCACAATACAGCTTTAATTAAGCATAGGCCATTCCCTATCAGCTACAACCGATGCAACTTTGTGAAAAGTATATGACTGATACATTTACAATTACAATTTAGCAGAAAGCTTCTATCCAAAGTGACTTATAAGTGCGAGATCAGAGTAAATAGCATGAACCTTAGACAAGAAATGACAGAGTAATAGTCACAGAAGCAGAGTGCAAAGAAAACGATTTAGTATTCCACTGCTGTCCATTATCGGTTATGTTCCCTATTGGTGAATTGGTCATACCACAAAGTACTGTATAAAGGGCCTATATACTTTGTGATACAAATACAGAGATATAAATACCAAGAAAACTGAGGTTATCACTTATACCATCTTACCAGAACATTCAACAGTAGAGTCTATTCTTCTATATGGCAGTGAATGCTGGACCCTGAAGCCAACCCTACAGAAGTCTTGAGATGGGTGCTACACCAGAATGTTGTGTGTACATGTTACCAACAAGATCCTGTATGAGGGAATACCAAGGGTGAGCCAGAATACAGCAGCCAGGAGAACGAGACTAGCAGGACAATGTCAAAGACATCAAGAACTGCCAGCCAGCAAATTGGTGCTGTGGGAACCAACACATGGGCATCGATCACGAGGACGTCCCACACTAACATACGTGGATGTACTCAAAAACGATACAGGAGTGCAAAGTACCAATGAACTGACAGAAACCTCCATATACAGCAGGGATGTCAAACTCAAATACACAGTGGGCCAAAATAAAGAAATTGGTACAAGTCGAGGGCCGGACTGTGTTTCAACACACGGGCACCGCAGTCGTCCCAGGCAAACAGCAAAAAAAAGTAAATGCATTTAAAACTGAAAATGCATTATTATTAAGCTCAGTTTCCTGCTCTATGATCCTCACCAAGCACTGATTTCATAGTATGTGATATGTGCCAATGCACTCGCAGTGAATTGTCGGACTTGTAGTATTATGGTGGTCCGTGCAATATACCAGAGGGCCAGTTCTAATACTAATTCAATATCATCCCGCGGGCCAAAGATAATTCATCCACGGGCCTAATTTGGTCCCCGGGCCTTGAGTTTGACATATATGATATACAGTGTGGGCATACAATGGAAACAGGTATACAATGGACAGACATA
Source organism: Electrona antarctica (assembly GCF_951216825.1). Classification (NCBI taxonomy): domain Eukaryota; kingdom Metazoa; phylum Chordata; class Actinopteri; order Myctophiformes; family Myctophidae; genus Electrona; species Electrona antarctica. Next base: position 27,770,566 of record NC_136792.1, read on the forward strand.
CAGAAGGGCACAACAAGGACACAGACAGATTGGTACAATGTCTACGCTGACAACCCCCCTATGACCCAGACATAACGGTCGGATTGTAGCAGGTGTGAGGTCTTCATCACAGCCCGAACCTCTAGTTTACAAACAAAAAAAACATAAAAAGCTGAAATATGGAGATACAAGGTTTCTGCCCGTCAGCAGAGATCGATTGGCAGTTTCAACCTTTTCGTTCAGTGAAAAAAGGATAAGCAGTCGTATAATGCTGTTGGTCTTTTGTCAACAACAATGGAGCCCCCAGTGAAAACTGTACCGAGATTAGATGGATAAAAGAGGGTAGGCTACAAAAGCCGAAAAACCGAAAAGTAGTTGGAGAATGATAATTCACACGTTTCCCCTGCTGTCTCCTTTAATCCCTCACAATAAACAGACGGAAATGAGGAGGGATGAAATGAAATCACTTCTAAAAGTGCTATATTTATCTCAGTCTCTGTATAGCGCTCCCTAAGTGGTGCAGATTAAACACACATGGTCACGTGGGCATCAGCATGAGCACAACCATGTACAGTTGGAGGCCATCGATATTTTCTTTTTGCTGAGGTTTGCGTGATCTGCGCAAAAGGACAGTTAACCCATTTTGGGCGGGAACCCCTTTTGGTGTTTTAAACATTATGTTATAATTTAGCTATTGAAAAATAGCAGATCTACAAGCTCATAGCGCGCCACCGAGTGGCGCGCTACGAGCTTGTAGGTCTGCTATTTTTTAAAAATCGTGAAAATATTTATTTCAGAAAACTGGAGGATTTAGAAGGATTTTTAAAAATGTTGAGGTCAAGCCTAAATGGGTCAAATGATAAGGGACAATATCGGTGGCACCCAACTGTACATGCGTAACAATGACGCCACTAGTAGGCGGGTTTCTGAACTGCCCTATACTGTATGGGACACAGACCAATTTGACCATATTACCGTGAGCATTAGTGAGGACCAATTATACCAAGATAGGTAGAAAATGGTTGAAATCGTCCTTTAAGCAAATCATGTAAGGAATGATAGCTAGCACTTACGTTCTGCCTATTCAGGCACTTCTTATGTCATTATTGAGGCAGGCAACATGACCACTGACCACTGTTTTGGCTACAAAGCCTTCCTCAGTGGATGATTACGCTGAGGAATGCTTTGTAGCCAAAACGCATCCGGTGGTCATGTTGACTGCTTCAGTAATAAAATAAGTGTCCGGATAGGCAGAACGTGAATGCTTCCTATTCCGATATACTTTTGGAGCTGTGAGTGTGCACCCGTCATGTTTTTGATATCATTCCATCAGCATTCCTTCTAGTAATACTTAAGTACAGACAGACACACATGCACAGTTGCACACCCGACCCCATGCACACACGCACACATGCACGCACGCACGCACGCACGCAGGCGCACATACACACACACACACACACACACACACACACACACACACACACACACACACACACACACACACACACACACACACACACACACACACACACACACACACACACACACACACACACAGTCATTCTCTCTCTCATCAGACATATACCTTGCACTTTTAATGACAGATCACAGCAAAAAGCCCTTTCCAATCCATACTGTAAACAGCCTATAGTCTCACAGGACCGTGTCTCTCAGGGCCATTCTAGTCTAGCTCAATAGCTGCCGCATGATTGTATTTGTACCCATGGGTCTGTGTGTGAATTCCATATTCAGAGTCACCATATTGGCTACAATAACCACTTGAACGCTAGCATGCTTATTCTGGGGGTTTGCCAAAATTAGCCGATCTACAAGGTCAAAGCACATGGCAAATGTGGCACATTTTGAGTTTTGATTAACTATTTTTGGGGAACAGATGGAAAAGTGGACGGAACAAAAGCGTACTGTAACTGAAGTGGGTTTGAGTGATTAATGGCCCATATAATCCTTTATGCTAGTATGACTTCAATCACCTGCATACTGTACATATGAATGAGAAAGGATCAGTTCATCAGTCATTATGCTCTCTCCATCTGATTGGGGCGGGCTATTTAAACCTCCCTGCTCACTGCTCATTCTTCTTGCTGCTGCTCTGCCATCTTGCTGCTCTGCTGCTGCTTTGTGCTCTGCTCTCAATGATCTGCTCCCAGATCTATGATTTCCTTATGGGGTCCATTTCATTCCATTTCCTGTAAAATGTATAGTTGGCAAACCATTTATTATAATTCTGAATTTTGGCTGTATCGTGTTCATCATCATCATCATTTTTCAACAGCGGTCGAGATCATGGATTTCACAATGCCACGCCAGACTTCCCGGTCCTTCATTGCCATCCCCAGTTCCACATGCATGTGTCCCTACCGATGACACCAGGGAACGACAGTTTTCTACCTCTGGTCTGCTTTGAGGCAGGACTCCAGAGAAGAAGGGAAGATATATTATTATAACCTCATTGTCAGCTCTGTAGCAGTGGCCGGCAAACTGTGTTCTTCTGGATCGAACTAGTGAAGAAACACGGGGAAGGTTGCCGTATATTAGATTAGTCGATGGGTGGCTCTTCCAAGACAGATTTTGCGCTCTCATTAGAAGGCGGGTGTAAGTGCCATCCAACCGTTTCTCTAGTTTCTTGAAAGTGTCAATGTCTCGGTGCCATAGAGTAGAATCGGCTCAACGGTCGTCCTAAATATTTTTACTTTTAACATCTTACTAAACTGGGATGATGGTATCGTGTTAATGACAAGCACACCAACTATTACAAGACTTTGTGGTTTGCCAAGATATCAATGAATGATAGCATATTGTTACCCACCCTATTTCCCCCACAAAAAATTACATTTGGTAAAACAAATTCCACCTTATATGAAATTTAATTTAATTAGTAAAATGTTTGATCAGAGGACACCAACATGAACAACAACTGCACTTCTTCCATTCGTTTCGCACCTACAGTAACACGGGTTGATACCGGAGAGGAAAAAGTCACTCTGCAAACTCTGTCAACAAGCACAAGTTTAGTAAATCCATCCCAATCCCCACCCCCGGCCCTGAATCCACTCTCTATCATGATAAATTGATTGTCAGATGTGTTTGTGTCAGGGGGGCTGTGAGGCATCCCACTGCTGAGTGATTTATGAAGGGAAAATCAAAGAGAGAGAGAGAGAGAGAGAGAGAGAGAGAGAGAGAGAGAGAGAGAGAGAGAGAGAGAGAGAGAGACTGTCTCGTAGATGACAGCGGTGCTATAGCCATCTGGTCAAGGGTGCCTACAGTATGTGTGTGTGCCTATATTTGTATTACTGTATGTCTGTATTTTTTTTCTCTTTTCTTTTTCTGTGTGTGTGTGTGTGTGTGTGTGCGTGTGTATGTGTGCGTGTGTGCGTGTGCGTGCGTGCGTGCGTTGCGTGCGTGCGTGCGTGTGTTGGATGTGGTTAGATGAGTGTGTGTGTAAGTGTGTTTAAAAGGTGATTTATACTTCGTTAACATGTGACTGGTTCGACCTCCCGTTAGTTAGACCATTACTAACACTATAATAATATCTGGGACTTATATTGCGCTTTTCTTAATATCCAAAGACGCTTTACAATAAGAAAAGGACAACTTTATTAGAAAACAAGTCAAATAAAAATAAAAACCAATAAAAACAGTACATGTAACAAGTTAAAACACATCAGCTAGGGAATGCAATTTTGAACAGGTGGGTTTTCAGTGCGGTTCTGAAGGTGGGGAGTGAGGGGGCATCTCGGATGTGTTTGGGGAGAGCATTCCAGAGGGTAGGGGCGGCCACAGAGAAGGCCCTGGCGCCCCTAACCTCACAGGAAGCCACGGGTGAATTTTAACCCACAGCACGGATTAGTTAACCCGCCACACATGTCGGAAGCTACAGGTGATCTTTAACTCGCAGCACGGCTGCACGGGTGAGTCTTAACCAGCCACGTAGGTCTGACTAACGGATGTCTGATTTATGGGCAGTCCCCTATACTTCATTGTACAATGAGGTGGAGTCACATGCTAAAATACCTGATCTTACGGTTCAAGGCCATGATGCGAGGAATTGTGAGCTTGTATTATCAGCTATTTTCACTATTTTTGCAAGACAACATTGTGCGATGAAGCATAAAGCAAATGCTTCAGTTGTTTAAGCATTAAAACAAACTTCGCGATTATTCGATGAATCGGAAAAAGTAACCGATATTATTCAATAATAATTGATAGTTACAGGTTACAGCCCTACATTTGTTTATGACAAACAGTGTCAAAAATAACAAATATAAGCACTCCTTTGTCCCTGCCTCGATTCGTGCAGTCAACGCTGCCAGTAACATGTAAGTGATGATGATATGTAGCCTTTTCTATTTTCTTTTTTATCTTTGATTCTATACTTGCACTATATGCGCCCAGACCTCTGTTTATGCTATGGTGTCTCATGTCTGTTGTCCTGTACTGTTTGTTTTGTTTGTATGTTTTAAACCACTACTTTGCTGTAAACCTAATTGCCCTTCTGGGACACTAATAAAACCTTGAACCTTGAACAGTGAAAAACAGATGTGCTCATACAGGATGATTGTAGGACAACTCTCCTTGACCTCTGACACACATACACGAAGCACATTCACTCACGCACGCACGCTCGCTCGCACGCACGCACGCACGCACGCACGCACGCACGCACGCACGCACGCACGCACGCACGTGTGTGCATAATTAATTATGCACACAATAATTATGTGTGCGTAATTATGTGTGTGTGGCGGGGGGTGTAATTTGATGCGATATGGCATGCTTATCCTTGGAAAAGCACTATATATTAAAGTAATGTTTTGCTTGACATAATGTCCAATATGGTAAATTGAAACCATAGTTGTCAGTCAATATATGTGACATGCACTGGTGATGCCACACACATGCACTTTATAGTCTTCTTCAGTGGGATCACTGATCTCTAAGGATATTTCAGAGTGTAAAAATGTAATCTAATTGACCCAATTAGATTAGATGTCTTTATTATCCACATGGGAAAAAAATTTTCTCAGGTCAATGCATACATTCAGGACAATACATAAATATACAAATACAATAAAACACCCATCAAAGTCTCTCTCCACACCATGAAACACTCATAATGTGGTTGTGTGTGTGACGTGTGTGTGTGTGTGTGTGTGTGTGTGGTGTGTGTGTGTGTGCGTGTGTGTGTGTGTGTGTGTGTGTGTGTGTAGTGCGTGTGTGTGTGCGCGCGTGCGCGCGCCGGGGGCACTGGCAAGCAAGTCTAGGTGAGGTGAATCAGATATTGAGGGGTTTGTGTTTGTTAAGGAGCCTAATGGCAGAGGGGATGAAACTGGCACTGCCCTTTGCCTTCTTGAATTTAGATGCAGCGTATCTCCTACCTGAGGGCAGGACCTTGAATTGGACCCCTAAGGGTCAATTATTACACGTATTTACTATTTTACTGTGTTCAGTGTAAGAACACAGTAAAATGTGTTCTCCCATTTTTTTAGAAGGAGCTGTATGTACTGTAGCTACAGTTGGAGGCCATCGATATTGTCCTTTTCTTTTTGCTGAGGTTTGCGTGATCTGCGCAAAAGGACAGTTAACCCATTTTGGGCGGGAACCCCTTTTGGTGTTTTAAACATTATGTTATAATTTAGCTATTGAAAAATAGCAGATCTACAAGCTCAGCTTGTAGGTCTGCTATTTTTGAAAAATCGTGAAAATATGTATTTCAGAAAACTGGAGGATTTAGAAGGATTTCTTAAAATTTTGAGGTCAGGCCTAAATGGGTCAAATAATAAGGGACAATATCGGTGGCACCCAACTGTAGCTATATTCTAACGAAAGTCTCACCGAGTTCTGTGTTCCAGTACACTGTACTTTTCTATCTACTCTTGCTCGGCAAGATTATGCATATTATTTTGTATTTGCAAAAAAGGAAATCATTTTTCCCTACCTAAAGTACCTCTCTCTCTCAAATGAATGAATGAATTTGGCAGATTTATATTTTGCATATATTGAGTTCATCTTCATCTAAGATTCCGTTCTTTGATCTCTCTCTTTCTCTCTCTCTCTCTCTCTCTCTCTCTCTCTCTCTCTCTCTCTCTCTCTCTCTTTCTCACTCTATATTTTGTAATATTCCATCTTCCTCAAACGCCCAAAGGTCTCTGAGCAGCAATTATCAAATAGTTCCAGGTGTGGGTGTGCAAAATAAACAAAATGCACAGTTTTGCATACGCACACACGCACCCACACACCCACGCTCGGCTACTTAATACTCTGATTTATGCATTCAAACGTTTGCTGACATATTCCTTTAGCCTGCAGATAATGTTATTACAAATTGACTGTGTGTATGCAGTACAGACTGCCATGAATCAATGTGACAACAGCCATACTGTAGGCAGTCCAAGCATGGATCACAGTGCCGCGTGGATGTTTATTATAGACCTAACTGCTCAAATGTGCAAATAACCCTCAGCACACACATCCATTAACCCTAACTTCCTTTGTGTTTGACTTGGTTGCGGCGAGT
>NC_136792.1:27782082-27792082 GCF_951216825.1 Electrona antarctica
ACCATCGCATAGACAGCTCCCAGACGGTCTGTCCAACACTTCTTGTGAGTGGACAAGAACAGGCCGAATTGAACAGTGGATGAACACTCGCTGTTTGTCGCTCCAAGCGGCTTGGGGTGCTCATTCTCTCTCCGGTCTTGTGTCGTTCCAAAATCCAATTACCATTTGGGATGACAACGACTTCTGGGCCAAGCTGGAGGACCGAGTGAGCGAGTGAGCAGAGATTTGGGCATTCATGGAATTTGGCTAATGTGCGCTTGGATAGCTGCTTGTTTGGTGGCCTTGAGTTGTTCCTGTTGGGAAGTCAGAACACAAGTCAGGTGTGATGTTGTTGTGGAACCCCCACGACACTGATACCTTTCTGACAGCTTTCCAGGAGCTCCTTGTCATCCGGCAACATAATCAGAGCCACAGGGCGCCTAATTAACCCCTGTTAATCATTGTTAGGTATGATGAACACACAAATGGTACACACACCAAGTAAAGGGCCTGCATGCGTCATGCTCTCAGCCTGTCAGCTCCAGCTGTCGATGGTACCAACCTGATGGGAAAATGGGTCATGTGGAAAGGAGTTTGCGTGTCTGTTTGCATGTACTTTATGGGGCTTGCCACGAGTGAGTAGGTAGATACCTTCTGTAATAGGAGATACTGTATATCTCCTATTAGAGAAGGTAGACAGGATGGAGGAATTCATAGCTTTCAGAGCTCGGTATGAAAACTAGTCACCAAGATACGCCCATAGTCCAAACCGTTTGCAGGTTGGCACTCAAAAATACTATACTAAAGAAGACAAAAAGGCGTTTTCTCTATGAGGAGTTGACAAAAGTATACTCTATTTACTATTTACATGATTTATTATTTTTTTACGATATATTTGGGGCTTTATAGTACACAGTGAAGAATAACAGGGAGAGAGAGAGACAGGGAGTGACATGCAGGAAAAGTCGCCGGGATCAGGATGGCGGCATCTATTTACATGTATTTTGACTTCCTTTTGTCATCTTCTTGAGTACAAACCTGCAAAGTGTTTGAACTTGAGCTTGGGCATGAGCAACGAGAGTGGCCCACCCGACCTCCGACACACACACAAAACACACTTGCACCCACAAACACAACACATGCACGCACGCACACACGCACACCAAGGGATCGAAGCCCCAGAAGGGTCAGAACACAGAACTGAGGAGCACAGACTGTAATCCATCACTCCAGTGTGGCTGCATCAGGCCGTGTCCACGGCAGCACACTGACCAATAGACCATTAACTACGTAATTAGCCGGCCACTAGCTCAGTGCAGCAGGCAGCACAGTGAGCACACAAAAACACTGGCCCTGTCACAATTAGCCAGTAAACTTTAATTAGCATTGTAATTAAAGACGGAAATGGCAGAAAATCCTTCAGCAAATTCCTCTGCCACTTGCCACCGCTGTACTTCTGTTCTGACAACAGTCTCAAGCTGTGTCTGCGTTTTTCAAAGTAAATATATGTGCCGGCTTGTGGTCTATCTGGGCTCACACTAACGCAACTCAGCACTAACACACACCAGGTCTGATCAGCAGCTGAAAGTCACTGCTAATTGGGGAGCTGTGCTTCAGAAATGGGGGCACTTAATACAGACACCTGGTGAAGGTCCACGTGTTTACAGTCAGCACGGACCTTCACGGCTATTCTACACTCAGTATAAGCCAAGAAATGCACAGCTGCACATTACACATTCTGTGTACTTTATATGGGAACACAAGCACACACACCTGCACTTAAACATGGAACACCTGCACGCACGCATGCACGCACGCACGCACGCACGCACGCACACACGCACGCACGCACGCACACACGCACACACACAGAGATCAGCCGTGATAGGAGAGTGGCAGACCGTAGAGATGTTCCAGTGAGCGCATCACTTGTTATGTTCAAGGAGCTTGCTCTCACACGGATCTTTGTTTGTGAATGATACATAATTCAGAAGCATATACAGACTGAGAGGATACATGTTATTTTAGTAACTTAAGGAAGGAAGAATTCAGGGTTTATTTTATTGATTAGAGTCCACATGAAGGAACTCTACAGGCCTGTCTGACCCTCCACCACTTTATCTACTAAATATCAATATCATCTATTAGTCAGTATGGTGGGCTTATCTTAGTCAAGCTAATTGGAATTTAAGCATTCATTTCTGAAACGCAATACAGTAAATCCATTTTGGAAACCAATCATTACCAATCATCATTACAGACCCGTATAATCACATTTATACCTACAAGACATGTTGTTGAGCAATGATGATGACGACAAGCCATGTACTGTACTGTACTGTACTGTACTGTACTGTACTGTACTGTACTGTACTGTACTGTACTGTACTGTACTGTACTGTACTGTACTGTACTGTACTGTGCACTGTAGGCTAGAATATAGCAAGAAGAAACTAATGGGTGTTGAACATAAAGAATGTGCTGAGAGGCAGCCTACTAAACAAAGCCATACAGGGCCAAACAAACACAGCGCCGTCTTCTTTCGCCACTGCAGGTGCAATGATTCATGGGAGAATTCATCTGCGAATGGGGCTGGCGGGCAATAAATCACCTCTACCCGCAAGACGTCTACAGGCGTCAAACCCAACCTGCTTTCTCTGTACGTACGCCTCTAAATGCTTTGTGCGTGGGTATGCAGAGAGAGAGAGAGAGAGAGAGAGAGAGAGAGAGAGAGAGAGAGAGAGAGAGAGAGAGAGAGAGAGAGAGAGAGAGAGAGAGAGGTGTGTGCGTGTGTGTGTGTGTGTGTGTGTAATTTAAGTGCGTGCGTGTGTGCGTGCGTGCGTGCGTGCGTGCGTGTGTGCGTGCGTGTGTGATGGAGAGAGAGAGAGTAAGAGAGAGAGAGAGGCAAAGACAGAGTGTGTGTTAGAGAGTATGTAAGTGTGTACAGTACATGCTGCAGATCATTATCATTGAAATCTCTCTTCCAATACAAATACAGAGGATCCTCTGTGCTGATTCCACTACGGCTTAGCCAATTGATTTGTGACTGAGCTGCAAGTCATATTCAAAACATGAACTGAAAAAAATCCTCTCTCTCTCTCTCTCTCTCTCTCTCTGTCTCTCTCTCTCTCTCTCTCTCTCTGAGCGTGTTCTGCCATGCGTCACGCTGAACTTCTCTGCATGCTCCATTAGAGTGAAGCTTGTTTAAAAGTGACTCCATCTGTCAGTCTATTGCCCTGGACTGTTTCATTCCACCACCTCTGCTTTCTCTCCGTCTCTCTCTCTCTCTCTCTCTCTCTCTCTCTCCGTCTCTCTCTCTCTCTCTCTCTCTCTCTCCGTCTCTCTCTCCGTCTCTCTCTCTCTCCGTCTCTCTCTCTCTCTCTCCCCCCCCCCCCCCCCCCCCACCTCTCCGCACTGCGGACTGTCCCTCAGCAGCGAGCCAGTCTTTAAAGCAACATATTTATCTCTGCATCAATGACATCACCACCGAACAGAGAGGAAGAGACAGAGGGGAAAGGGGAAAGAAATAAAAGAGATATGCAGCATCCAATCTGCCTTCTGTCTGGCAAGAGGTACAGTCCCTGAGGTGTCAGGATGCATGGGCCTGACAGAGGAGAGGAGAGGAGAGGAGAGGAGAGGAGAGGAGAGGAGAGGAGAGGAGAGGAGAGGAGATGAGATGAGATGAGATGAGATGAGATGAGATGAGATGAGATGAGATGAGATGAGATGAGATGAGATGAGATGATGAAAATGCCACTGTTTCTTGGCCCTTCCCACTCATCTCCATTATCTCCTCTACAACTGAGGCTGGACTGGGATAGCTCAGGTCGTCTTTATTGCCTGGAGAAGGACTGAGCAGAGAAGAGCACAAACTACTGAGGTTAAAGGAGAATTCCATGCTAGAAGGCTTTCTTACCTTTATTTGTAGTTGTTACGTCCCCACCAAAGAGGTCCATGTGTTATTTTGTGCAAAAGCGCATTATTGGCTATTTTCCTACCATAAGCCCTCACTGAATTGAATTGCATTGAATTGAATGGGCCTATGGGGTGTTGTGCTAATTCGCTTATTTCCATCACTCAAAAATATATATTTTTTGTATACCGGTATATCCTCTCTTCATAATGTAAATAGTATCCCAAGCGGCACACTTTACTACTTATTTCGATGGAAAAAAAACCAACCCCTGTTGAGGGCTTTAGGGGAAATAGCCAATAATGCACTTTTGCACAAAATAACACCTGGATCTCTTTGGTGGGGACGTAACAACTACAAATAAAGGTAAGAAAGCCTTCTAGCATGGAATTCTCCTTTAAGGATCAAGTCGTGGAGTGGGGAAAGCATCCGTCAAACGACACAATATGACCTTTTGGCTTTTTGCTTCCATGACAGTGGCTCTGGCATTTCCTACACAACTCTCTCTTGTCTCTTTGTTCCCGGCCTCTCTTAAAACAGACAAATTAATGTACAAGTCCAGTCTGTCACCAAAAGTAGTGACCCATTGAATACGGTAGAATGATTACGCAACTACCACAGACTGCAAGGCATCGGTGATAGGTCACCGGTTTTCGTGTAACACCGGAGGCCAAAAAAGCACATCGGAAGAGTTAACCATGACATTGATTATAATTAGAATAGCCTCCTGTCTCAAACGAAAAATCCTCGCCAGTCGGGGGGGCTCCATTCTACACACGCGTTCCACATGCCCACAGGGAGTGCAGTGCCAGGTATCGAATCGGTCGGACCCACGGTTCTCCAGAACCACTACAAAAGGCTCTGGTCAGGCTCTGCCAGTGGGCCTAATGAGGCCAACTCCATTCACCTGGGCCAGGCTCTGCCAGTGGGCCTAATGAGGCCAACTCCTTTCACCTGTGCAATTAGGGCCTTTCTCGGCCCCACCTCTCTCCCTGTGTTTTAGGATCCAAGATGGCCTTACTGGGCTGCGTTCACAAATTCAAGACACCTGTCTTGCGTTTGTCTTGTGTCTGTGTTTAATGGCCACTCCAATGCATTTCCAATGGAACCCCATATGGTTTGACCAAACATTTTGTTTGATGGGGGGGAGGGGGGCAGAACACATCCATCAAAGATGTGTTCAGACACAAGTCAGGTGTCAGACACAAGGCAAGGTCTTGAATGCAGCCCAGTAAGGTCATATGTCGACCCCGCCCGCTCACCTCTGCCCCACCCCCTCCTGGTGCTGCGGCCATCTTGGATCCTAAAACACAGGGAGAGAGGTGGGGCCGAGAAAGGCCCTTATTCCCAGCCTCTGCCTCAGCCAATTGAGGCTCAACCAATCAGGCTCTGCCAGTGGGCAGAATTCATTGCCAAGTACACTTTTCAGTTTGCAGTCTTCACACACAGGCACATACACAGATCTCCATGTGGGACACCGGCTGACAGTAAAAACGGGTGCTATGACAACGTATATCATTAGGTTCCCAAGTAGGCCGGTGGCCGACTGCGACGGGCACGTACAGGTCTATGCATATCAAACTTGAAAAGTAATACGGCAGAGAATAACTGTTCTATACTATTTCCATTTTTTTGTCCTCCTAGGCCCGGGGTTGAACGGAACCGTTCACAAAATGAATTGGTTCAGATCCCAAAAAGTTGGTTTGGAACTGGAAGCAAGAAATACTTCTTCTTGCCCTGAAGTGGGAACCAAATTGGGCATGTCACGTTGGAAGAGGCAGATGTGATATAAACTAAGGCTGCACCATATTAGAAAAGCATGCAATATTCAATGTTGTTGAATACTTCGATAACGATATGACTCACGATAAGTACAAAAACATTACAGTATAGCTTTAATGTCTTCTTTTTTTTTTCAATTTACGTTTTATTGAATTTTAATCAAACATACATGACAACGAAACGACTGACAATTGACAATACATACAACCGAAAACAAAACAAGACAATATACGAACAATACACACAAGGGGAGATGTCTGCCTCTCTTCTCGATCGATGATCATTCATAATACATAAGTACCTCAAACAGGTGCATATACAGGTTAAACAGGTCTAACTGAAACTATACAAAATCAGGTCTTATGGTAGAAACATGAGCAATCCATCTAAACCAGTTATCTGTGAAGACTTCAACCTGACCTCTGAAGCTGAATGTAATTCTCTCCATAATAAATATACTATAGATTAAATCAATCCATTCATTTATAGTTGGTATTACATTTGTAAGCCACTTTTTTGTTAAGGCTTTTTTGGATGCCACCAGCAATACCCTCAATAGATACTGATCCTGCTTTACAAATTGAAGTCCCTCCAGATCTGCAAGATACATGGTTTTAAAATCAAAAGGAATGTCAACCCCAAAAACTGCTTCCAGGACACTGTGGACACTTCTCCAAAATGGAACCACAGAAGGGCAACTCCAGAACACATGAAAATGACCTGCCAATGTCTCCCCACAGAGTCTCCAACAGTCCGACTGATACGTGTAATGTCTTTTCTGGGCTGGAGTGCAAAAGAAACGACTCACATTTTTCCAGCTGAATTCTCTCCATGTGGGGGAACTACTCATTTTCCACTGATGTTTACATATTCTTTCCCATTCTTCTGCTGATATAGTAAGGTTGCCCTCTGCTTCCCATCTTGCTTTAATATTCAGAGTATTATCTCCTTTCATGTTTTGAAGCACTACATATACATTTGAAACTATCTTTTGATAAGTAGAGCCTGCATACGCATTTTGGAAAATCTTAATGATCTCTACTCCTGTTGCATCTTCTCTTCTTAATAGCCTTCTATTTATAAAGTCTCTGATTTGTAGGTACCTAAAAAGGTCCTGATTCTGTAAATTAAATTTGTCTTTCAGGTCCTGGAAGCTCATCACATTACCCTGTTTTAAAAGAGTACAATATGCAGAGAGGCCATTCCCAATCCAACCTCTAAACCTCATGTCATGTGTACTAGGTCTGAAGTCTGAATCATATGCAAACCATTTGAGAATTCCAATCTTGTCCTTCAGTTTATATCTCCTAATTATTTCACACCACACCTTCAATGAACCTGTTATCATCACATTCTGAGGATCCGACAAGTGTTTGACCAAGGATGGGTCTCCCACCAACATGTTAATAGGTAGACCCCTTCCCATTGAACCCTCTATATCTTTCCATCTTGATTTGTAACTTGGCTTACACCATCCAATCAATGGTCGGATTTGAGCTGCTCTATAATAATCTCTTTAATGTCTTCTTTTAATGTCTTCAGTTTAAGTTCAGCAAACTAAAGACATTAATTCAATATGCAAAACAAATATCTAGTCTAACAAAAGGCAATATATATAATGCCTCTGAACTTTGACAATCTATTATTACACATTAGTAATAATAATATTAGGCCTGCTGCCATTCAGGATGGAGAATAAAATTGACCTTTTGGATTTGGGGAGAAGTAGTTTCATGAGGGGCTACAGGGAAGTACTTACAGAAATATAAACCGAAAACGTTCAGTTGAACTGAACTTGAGAGGGGCGATGAGGAGCAGCTGTGCTCAACTTGATTTTGATCTCCACTCCATGGTGCTCGGCAAATAGACATAATAATATGACATTTATTTACCTCTATTAATGTCATCTCTCGCGATATGTATACCTTGCAAGATGATACCTTGATGAAGGTACATTTTCGATATATCTTGCAGCCTTAATATAAACCATCATAAAAAATAAAGAACGGAACTAGTGGCAAAGGGGCCCTAGTGTCCTAGTGTCCCCATGTTCCTTACCACTGTCTATTCCCTTCAGGTTAATGAATTCCAATAAGGTGGAATCCCTAGTAACCGCGCACCCACGCACGCACGCACGCACGCACGCACGCACGCACGCACGCACGCACGCACGCACGCACGCACGCACGCACGCACACTGTGTATATGAGTGTTACAGTACCTGCTCCCGTGGGCAGGGTCACGGTCACATGGCTTACTCCATTAATAAAACCATAAAACAGGCAGTGACACACAGTGAAAAACCCTATTACTGCTTTTAACGCTGCCCACACACACACACAACACACACACACACACACACACACACACACACACACACACACACACACACACACACACACACACACACACACACACACACACACACACACACACACACACACACACACACACACACACACACACACACACACACGCCCCCAAACATCACACACACAAACAATAAGATGCTACAAGATGAAAGCATGAAAAATACATTATAGCTTGAGATTGCAGGGGCTACTAGCAAAAACAAACAGACACTGTAAAGATAAGTTAAAAAGTATCCCCAAAATCTTCAGAAGTCAAACAAATACAAATACAAGTAAGATATGGACGCTGACACTGAGTAGGAAGCAGAACACGACATTTCACAATTGGCCTATACAAAATAACATATTCATCATACATATTCATCAGATTTAAAATAGAAAGGTGAGATGATAATTTCCCATTTGCGTCTCAGATTACTAGAGCTGTGACTGTAATTTTGCTGAGAGAAGTTTATGAGGTCTATCCATCGGTTAATGAGATGCACTCTGCTTGTTTGAGGCTCTGTCACCTTCCGTCTCTTGATACAGAGCTGGTATAGCACTTAGTTTGACAGTTGAGAACGCAGGAGGCCAGGCAGTATTGTGAAAGTGACGACACCGCTATATCACTAATAGAGACAGAATAGTCATTACACTGAATGGTATCGTTACATGGGAAGCATCTGCTCCTTCCTTCATACGATAGCAATGGCAGAATGGAAGGAGAAAGAGGGAGGGCGGCGACATGAACGTGAGGTGTGAAATAAGACAGATTTACACTCACTTACAAGATATAACAGCATATGACCCCTCATCTTCCCCATTGGCCTCATTCCCAATCCCTTGTCTTTCCATCTGCACTTACATGATGGGACATTGTGTCTGTTTTTCTATTTCTGGAAACAATCTACCCCCTCCCCCACGGTCCTTCACTTATAAAACATTCATCCTATTCTTCCTGTCATGTGTCCGTGCCTTCCTTCCTCTTCCTCTCATCTATGTTTCTGTCACAGAGCCTGGTCCTGTGGTTCGTACACTGTAGGGCAGTGGTTTTCAAGCAGTGGTCCGGGTACCACCATTGGTCCTTGAAGGGGTTCCAGGTGGTCCCCAGCTAAGTGATGGAGAGTTGGCAACCAAATGGACCCTTATAGATCTTTAACTCTTGAGAGTGTAAAATGAAACCAAATGGACCCGCAAGAGTAACATTGTTGTTAAACATCTGCATTACTTAAAGGGCAACTTCACCCCTTTTGCAACCAGATCTTATTTTAATGATGTTTGGGAGACAAGTCACACTTTGCTGGGGTTTTTATGTGGGTAATATGTGTTTTTAGATATTTTAGTATTTCAAAGTGTCTGTGATGTCATGGACACACTTCCTTCCTGGACTACATGTTGTCTCAATAAGACAGCCCTCCCCCCTATCCACAAGGTGGGTTGAGTGCAGCAAAGCATTATGGAAATTGTAGTAATCCAGCAGTGAGACCAGTGTCCATAAAAAACCCCAGGAAAGTGTTTCTTGTCTCCCAAACATCATTAAAATAAGATCTGGTTGCAAAAGGAGTGAAGTGGCCCTTTCATTTACAATAAGCCTACACAATTAGAGAATGTATAAAGAACTGTTATTTTGATCAACGTTTGCCTGTTATCTCTCCTATGGTACACATCAATACAGCATGGACTTTTGGACTAAATCTTATCGAACAATAATGAAAAGAAATCTTTAGTTTTGGGGTCTGCGAGACTAAATCTCATCAAATGGTGACCCGTGGCGCAAATGCTGAATAAATAATGGGCCTTGATATGAAAAGGGTTGAAAAGCACTACTGTAGTGTACAATGTAGATAAAATGGATAAATCAACACTGAGGATTTTCACTGTATGAACCATGTGTCTCTCTGTCCCTGTTATGTCTGGTCTCAGTACTATGGGGAAAAGGTCTGGCCCCCTCCACCATGGTATGAGCACACCACTA
>NC_136792.1:27794582-27797082 GCF_951216825.1 Electrona antarctica
GTGTGTGTGTGTGTGTGTGTGTGACTGTGTGTGTCTGTGTGTGTGTGTGTGTGTGTGTGTGTGTGTGTGTGTGTGTGTGTGTGTGTGTGCGTGCGTGCGTGCGTGCGTGCGTGCGTGCGTGCGTGCGTGCGTGCGTGCGTGTCCTGACTTATGGAGGATTAATTGATTGCTGATGTGGTGTCATCCAGGTTTAATTTCCTCCTAGCAGTAGCAACAAGCACTGTTGCTACTGCTAGGAGGAAATTAATATTATTATTACATGCGCAAGCAGAGCGTGCAAGTAATGTTATCAGTCAGGTGCTACGATGCGTATGTCCCTTAGCAGCATAATGATATGACGTCATATGCTGGCAAGGTACATACGGAAGCAGACCGTGCAGGTATGTTTTCCGTCATGTTACGAAGCGTATGTCCCATGACGTGATGAAGATATGTACCAATGCCAGGGTATAATTGGTTTACGATGGTGACATAATGATGATATGTTTCCGTGTCGGGTGGATTAAAGGGACATACGCATCAAACCACCCGAGTAACCACAGTATACCACTAATCAACTCAGAAATTACATATACAACATATAGACATATACATATAGACATACTGTATGAGCATATGACGTGATGAATATATGTACCAATGCCAGGGTATAATTGGTTATCGATGGTGACGTAACGATGACATGTTTCAGTGTCGGGTGGACTAAAGGTAATGCCCCTATGTATACATGTATGTAATCTGACATCTGGCATGCATTTCTATGTTAAAGATGCACTAGTGCCTAATATTTTAGTGGCCTCTGCGGCTGCCTTTTTTATTTATTTAAATTTTTTGAGGATTTTGAGCACCTCAAGTAGAAGATATTCAGAGCAGCTCTGGGCTAGCCCCTCCTATATACCGCTTTAATGTTTGTTTTAAAAACGCCATTGACAATGAAGGGAACATTTACGTAATCTTGTCCAAACATTAAATGCCATTAACAATAAAGAGAATTTAATGTTTGTGTTGGCACCATTTGTTTTACATCACCATTACATCACCTAATCAACATGAGTTAGACTTTAATATATTAGCGCCCCTCACTTCACACGGGTGTGATTTTTCAAATCTAAAGCCATCCATGAAAAAAATTAAAATAAATGTGGGTGCAAGCCCTCGAACTGCACAGTAACATCCTCAGTGTTAATTTAACTCAGAGGATGTAGCCAGATGGAACCAAGTGGACCAATTTAAAATTAATAAATGAACACTGAGGGTTTTACTGTGTGTGGCACAAATGCACTCACAAACACACAAAATACACGATCCTCCCCTAATGACTCACACCCAGTGCATGTTCCATGAACAAATTGACCTTCATTAGCATTAATTTGGATGTTTCATCACTAACTTTTAAATATCCTGCTGAGACCCAATGACTTGAATATTATGTAAATTGAGGCCCTGTGATTTGTGAGAACAGCCTGCGAAATTGAAAAAAGAGTGGGTGGTGTGGATGAGCAGGATGACTAGTCATGGCATGGTCAAGCCTCCGTGACATCCTCATCCACCTCATTCTGGTTACTGATGTAAAACGGCAAAATATTACAACAAATGTACACAAGCATTAAACAAGCACACTGTGTGTGAGAGTGTGCGCGTGTATTGGTTGGTAAAAGTCAGGATAATTGCTTTTTGGCGTCTACTTGCTACAGGTTGACTGTAGTACAGGTTATGCTGTACTATTATCTCATTATCAGGTTATCTCTACAGAAATACTTTTAGGCAGTTTGTTTGCTTGCATGCAATGCATGCATGCGTGTGTGTGTGTTGGCGAAATAGCTGTGTCGACTGACAAATGCTTGTGTATGTAGGCCTATACTGCAGGTAGCGAGAAATAGTGCCAAGAGAGGGTGTAGAATAGATCATGTGTGGTGATTATGCCCTGAATATACCAGAGAAGCACTGTTATAATGCTGAACATGTCTGCCTTATAAATCCTCAAATTGATTCTGTTCCTTTACAAGATGCACCCTCGGCAGTCCCCTTAGCAACAGAACACTTTGAGCTTCCCCCCAAGTTGAAACCCCCCCAAAACAACAACCCTGTAGTCTCCCAGTCCCAGACACGCCAACACGGCACTTGCACTGATCCGCTGTTTATCTTTGGAAACTGGACCACTGGGAGCCATTCAGGCTCTGAGCAGAGTGCCTGCATCCTCCTGTCTGCAGAGATCAGTTTGTTTCGGGGGCTTAATTGGAAGGGGGAGAGTCATGTAAAAAAATAAAATAAAAATGCTATACTGTGAAACATAAAGCTACACACCCTCCCTCCATCTATCTGACTCCTTTTCCCAATCATTTTCTCTCCACCTTCCAGGACTGTAGGCTTTCTACAAAAGCCGTCAAATGACCACATTATTTATATCACTCTAATGACTTCTTTCCTCACAAGGGAAAAATGCTGCATATGAAATGAAATGTCCCTCAGTACATAAGGCTAACTCCAAAAGCCCCTCCAG
>NC_136792.1:27802082-27842082 GCF_951216825.1 Electrona antarctica
TGATTACTCTTGGAATATAGAGTTAATTAAAAACGTTTTAAACAAAAAAAATCACTTAGAGCACCTGTACTAAGAACAGCTATTGTGCAAAATACACTTTATAGAAAAACATGACAACACTGTACAGATTACTCAGGTTCAGGTTCATTTATTTGTTTGTCCCCGAAGGGCGATTTGGTGTACAGCAAAGCATAACAGACAGACAGAGAAAGAACATGGTACACATAGAAAATAAAAACAGGATGGCAGTTCAAGGTATCAGTGTATAGCAAGGGGGCCTCAAAACACAATTCTTGTCAACAAAGACATGTTCATGAACTGACAGACTAAATTACATTACAGACCACCTCTAACTACATCATTTATTGTTTTAAAATACAGTGGAAGTGGAAGATGATTTGAAACCAGAAAATAAGAGTTGTAAGAAACAAATGCAATGACGAACATAGGCAATGGAATAATTATGTTTGTCCATGCTGGGTTGGGAAATGGATTGGCAGTGGCTGGGAATGATTGGACCATCATATATGATATGTGCCCAGAACACAGGCAAAGGAAGTGAAAGGTTTAATTTTGAGAGCCTAGCTGGAAGACATTTAATAGCGTGCAATCTGTGCATGCGTGCAAGAGAGAGAGGTGGGTGAGGGGGTGAATGCAAAGACCTGGATAACCCACGAGAACACTGCTACCACTGCCACACTCTCACAGCCGCATAACTTCAGCCTCTCTCTGAAGGTTTACGTACATCTTTCAAGTGGAATTGCTATGTTCCTAATCTTCCTCATCTTTCACTTTCCGCATTTGAATTTCATGCTGTCTCAAAATCTCCCCTTTTTCATCATGCTCCATTGTCCTTCAGGTCCACTGGTGGATTTCCTTGAAGAGCTGGGAACTCTTATCAGCTCTTTCCCAGGAGATGACACTCCTCTCATTCATCTAAGTGACTTCAACTTACCCACAGACAAGCATCTTCATTTTTACTTTTCTACCGTCCTCTTTTGACCTAACATAGTTACAAGACATTCTTTACACAAACTTATAATCAAGATCATATGACAAAGGTAAAAACAAACAACAAATAAACAATCCAAAGCATAAATTAAATTAAGTTATATACACATATATGTACAGTATATGTACATTGTATACATTCAAATCCGAGGAGGTTTCCCAACCTCTTATACAACCCTCAAGTCATCCCCAGACTTGACTATAAAAATTACTGGTCTACGTTCACGCTCACTCAAAAAACCTTCAACTGATCCAGAATGCAGCGTCATGCCTGATCTTCAACCTCCCTAAATTCTCACGTTTCCCACCTTCTGCGTTCATTCACTGGCTTTTGGGTTCTGCCTGCATCCAATTCACTATTCTGTGTGTGTGTGTGTGTGTGTGTGTGTGTGTGTGCGTGCGTGCATGCATGCGTGCGTGCGTGCGTGCGTGCGTGCGTGCGTGCGTGCGTGCGTGCGTGCTGGGGGTGGGGAGACAATACACAGGACTTTGTGTGAAACAGGATGTTTGTCTTCAGATGGATGGAACCTTTATCGATCTAGTGACTTGGGTCTCTTTGTTTCCCCCTCCTCCTCCTCTCCTCTGCACACGCACACATAGGAGTAATTGGCTGGTGTCCCTCTCTCTCGTCTTATCCTCACTCGCTCTCCTTTACAAATAAACAAATTTGTTCCAATTACTGTATGATTGATTCTTCTTGAAAGTGTTTTTTATTGCTGGACCTGTGTCTGTACTATTTTCAGAGGTTCTCTGGCTCAGCTTCTTCTTAAATGGTAAATGGTGCATTTACAGTATGTATCGCTTTTTTATCCAAAGCGCTTTACATATATGTGCATTACATTCACCCATTCATACACCGATGGCAGAGGAAACCATGCAAGGCACCACCTGCACATCGGGAGCAATTAGGGGTTCAGAGTCTTGCTCAAGGACACTTTGACACTAACTGTGGGGGAGCACGGGATTGAACTGGTAACCTCACAGTTTTCTCATCCGACCGTACTACCAGCCACTCTACCCCTGAGCCACTGCCGCCCGCCCCGTTAGTGCTGTGTGTACCAGGGTCTGCTTCGAGGTTGTTCTGGATTGCTAAATGCAGCGATGTGGATTGACATAAAAGGCTAATGTGCCAGAGGAGAGCACTCTGCGTAACATCACAGCCTAAAACACCCTTGTCTCCTCAAATGTCAGGTCAATAAAAGACTGTTTAGACTCATCATACATAGGCGATCATTCTGAAGCACATGATTAATGGCAAAGTATGTTTAATACATCATAGATGAGAAGGGTCGCACACACCAACAACTCATTTTCAATGGATGTATTTTCTACATATCAGGACAGACGTTTCGGCTATCCAGCCTTCAACACTGATGAAGGCTGGATAGCCGAAACGTCTGTGTCCTGTATATAGAAAATAAATCTGTTGAAAATTAGCTAGCATTACAACCAGTTACATTTGCTCAGCGATGCGGTACAAACTCACAAATGATTTACGATTGTCGGGTGCGTGGCGGCCCACCATGGACAGCTCCTCTCCATATTAACCGGAGCATGCTAAAAGGTAAATAAACGGTCGGTGCTTTCATATATGGAGTATACGGTTGTCTACGAACATACGCATAGATAGCTCCAGTAGGTACCGTTAGCCTAGCTACGTTTATGAACGTAGATGGCAGAGAAAAAGTTCATGTGCATTAGGGAACGGCACCATAAAGTCATCTTTGGACCGTCGCCTATCCCTAAAAAGACGTCAAGTGAAAATGTAAACACTCTGTAGAAACTATCTTTCTATGGATTGCTTGGGTTTCTCAGATGTACATGACCATTTGAAACCATAACCGCTGTGGCTGATGCTCTGTGAAAACAGCAATGTGTTTTTTCCCCTCTGTTTCTCTTGTCCTCACTCTGGCCGTGGGGTCCTTGGGGGACTGTCATTTTTACCTGCTCCGTTTTAAATGCAATATCAAGGCTTTCTTTTTTACAGTGCTGCTTAACCGTTCTGCAGTGGTGGACCTAAATGTTCTGAGCTTTAGATCGACTGCACTAAAAAACACAGAAGGGAAAATAAAGCATCTCCTCTTAAGACAGTAAAGTTTATAATGGATGCAAGCTGGGATATTAAGCCTGCAATGGTGCACAGAATGAGATGGATTGGGTGGGGGGGATTGGGGAGTGGCGAGGTGGGGTGTAGTGGTAGGAGAAGAAGGAGAAGAGAAAATCAAAGATGGAAAAAGGAAACAAACATAACAAAATGGACAAAATGTAGGGATCCGAATAGAGTTAGCGAGATAAAAGCTGGATGTACCATGACAGGCGGAGGAAGGAGAGAGGATGAGGCCGAGACAGAGCCTCTTCTTTGCGCTACAGTATGTCTACGAGCAGTCCAATAACCGTTATCTGCTGAGCTAGCTCTTTGTGGGTGTCTGACAATAAACTTTCCATTCAGTCCTCCTCAAGTCCCATAATCCTCTTATCCGACTTGATTTCAGCACTGTGAAGCCACAAGCCACTGCTTACAGTCAAAGTCGCCATAGTGGAGCACTAATGGTCACTGACCTGTATTATAAGGCTCATAGTTAATCATAACCAGGCTCTGGGAACAAAGACTAAAGAATGAACTGAGGTGGTGAAGTATACAGGATGACAGGGTACAGAATAACCTGAACAAAAGATTCAACCTGAAAGCTCACAATAGTTGTACTGTACAATTCTGTAAAGTCCACTGTTTTCCTCCTCCAAGGTCACACACTGACAATACTGTCAGGATTATTGGCTGACTCAAGAACTCAGTAGCTTGACTCCTGACCCTGACTCCTGCCCCAAAGGTCCCATCACTTTATGACCATAGTCATGTCTGTGTGGCTGACCTGGGATCAGAGCTGCTCTTGGGATCAGAGCTGTAGGTCAAACTTAATCACACTGGTCTTTTTATTGGACTGTAGCATGAAATGGACGCAGGGTAGGACACTGTGATTGATTGTTTATATGGCGTGGACAGATCACAGTCACCTTTTTGTCCCTGTCTGAATCAATAATCAATGATATTGACTTTACGAGTAAAACAGCAGGAGTAAGTGCTTTCTTCATTTTATAATGGCTATCATCTCAAACTTATCATCAACATAAAGTTACCTATGATCTGTAAGGATGCAATGTATAGTGGTATTTTGTGTGGTAAAGATAATGCAACTACAGTACATAGTACACTAACCCCTAAGTCTAGGGAAATTTGATTACATTTTAAAATTAAAGTTTGACACTATTTTTTTTTTTTTTTACAAAGCAGTTAACTGGAAACCAATTAAACCAAAGGGTTATCCACCCTATTCTGAACCATATCTCTAATGTTCATCCTTCAGTGGCGCAGATGATTGAGAGACTATACTTGTGTGTACAAAGACAGCTGATGAGGCCGGATTGACCGATGGTACAGAGGGCAGGTAATGGTTGGGGTCTGGCTGGGTGAGACAGAGAGGGCAGGTAATGGTTGGGGTCTGGCTGGATGAGACAGGTAATGGTTGGGGTCTGGCTGGATGAGACAGGTAATGGTTGGGGTCTGGCTGGGTGAGACAGGTAATGGTTGGGGTCTGGCTGGATGAGACAGGTAATGGTTGGGGTCTGGCTGGATGAGACAGGTAATGGTTGGGGTCTGGCTGGATGAGACAGGTAATGGTTGGGGTCTGGCTGGATGAGACAGGTAATGGTTGGGGTCTGGCTGGATGAGACAGGTAATGGTTGGGGTCTGGCTGGATGAGACAGGTAATGGTTGGGGTCTGGCTGGATGAGACAGGTAATGGTTGGGGTCTGGCTGGATGAGACAGGTAATGGTTGGGGTCTGGCTGGATGAGACAGGTAATGGTTGGGGTCTGGCTGGATGAGACAGGTAATGGTTGGGGTCTGGCTGGGTGAGACAGGTAATGGTTGGGGTCTGGCTGGGTGAGACAGGTAATGGTTGGGGTCTGGCTGGGTGAGACAGGTAATGGTTGGGGTCTGGCTGGGTGAGACAGGTAATGGTTGGGGTCTGGCTGGGTGAGACAGGTAATGGTTGGGGTCTGGCTGGGTGAGACAGGCAATGGTTGGGGTCTGGCTGGGTGAGACAGGGAGAAACTGGTTCTGAGCTTGAGGAGCTGATGCTTCTATTGGGCTTTGTGGATGTGGCACTTCTCAAACTCTGCTAAGCCATGCTTGACTGAGATGTGCCAGTTAGACCAGTGTTGTGTCAGAGTCAGTCTCCCAGGTCTGTGGATTCAGACTATGGCTTTTAAGAGTGTCCTTTAGGCTGTCCACATAGTGTTTCCGCTGGCTGTCATGCAAGTGCCAGTACAGTCCACCATAGAGCAGTCCCTTTGCCAGATGTGTTCATCTGGCATGCGGCAGACATGAGCAGCCCATCTCAGCTGCAGAGCGATGGAGAGTGCATGTCAAACTCAGTGCTGAATCACAGCATTAACACACATATAACACAATATATTCAAAAACCTGGATCCTAAGTCACCTTGGTCCCATGAAATGAGAAGAAATTTCACCCGTTGTGATATTCATTCATTCATTCATTCAAATCTTTATTTATTCTCGAAAGACATTGAGGTCATCCTCATTTGCAGTGTCGTCGAGATACACATAATCCAATATTTCAAAGCAATAAACAAAAACAGAACAGAACAGTAACATGTCCTCATCGCGTGACGTAGCACGTAGGCTAAGGTTTAAAAACAGTTGCAGACAATTGGGGGTAAGTCTGCAATCAAAGATTTAAATTGACCGTATGTTATGGGAGAACAGATCTTTAATTTATTATGGTGGAAGAAAGAAGCGGGTACGGTACAGTAGCCTATAGAATAATAGAGGGTAAATTAGCCTAGGGAATGGGCAAGGAGAGGCCGGGAAAGAAGCATAACCTCTATTTACACACTCCTAGGGTGGGAAATATGTAAAGAATGTCCTCCCACCAGGCATCTAATTATTCACAAAAAACACCACAATTACCCATGGCGTGCGTGTGTGTGCGCGCACGTGTGTGTGTGTGTGTGTGTGTGTGTGTGTGTGTGTGTGTGTGTGTGTGCGCGCGTGTGTGTGTGTGTGTGCGCGTGTGTGTGCATGTGTGTGTGCACTTCCCGTGTTCTTACTTATAGTATTAGGGCTATATCTTGCGCCACCCCTTAACCCTTATCCCTAAACTTATTTGCCCTTTTTTACGATTTAAAAAAACCTTTTAAAATAGTTAAAATAGCTGATCTACAAGCTCACACGTGTAGATGTAGATCGGCTAGTTGAACTATTTTAAAATGATTTTCAAAATAGTAAAAAATGAAAAATAAGTTTATGGATAAGGGATAAGGGTGGCGCAAGATGGAGCCCTTAGTGTGTGTTCTTATTATGCATTAATTATGGGAACTTCTTGAGTGTGTTTTGTCACAGTCAATGAATTAATGAATGAATGAATGGTTTTGGACATACAGTTAAAGAGACTGGTTTGGGCACAGTCTCTTTAACATGGTGTCTTTGTGAGCTCTTTCTTATTGTGCAGCCACGGTGTGACTCCACATAACCACTGTTCATAAACCCTGCAGTCAAATATCAGCCCCCCTCAAACCTCCTGGTGGCCAAATGGAAATATCACACACCCACACCCACACACACGCTGTTATTCAATTATTTTGGGAGCTTTTAAGATCGTGTGCGGATCTCTTCTTTCTCTTTGCAATAATACAAAAGAATAACATAAAAACTGGAACACTATCAAATAAAAGCTGTCCTGATTGGATATGGTGACCCACCTGAAATGTTTTGGAGAGACAGGAAGACCCCTTTTTTTACTGAACAAACACTATAGCAATGATTACTATCAAAATATAAAACCTAATACAACTAGCTCCCTATGTCTTACTCTCACTGTCCCATTTCATTACTCTGAGCTCATATCATTCATCTTATTACCAGTCTCAGATGAGAGGGCAGACAGCACATCAGATACCATGTAATTAAGGCTACACTAAGATAGAGGCAAGTGAATTGATGGCTGCTATATTAAAAAAAGAGTAGCAGGGATTTTATATTTTATCTGCGGGGGAAAGCTTGTGAAATGCTCTTAGTGATGGATCAGGCTAAACTATGTGATCTGGCAGCTAGTGGTGTCACAGAGACCAGTCATTATGGACAGCTAGTGGTGTCACAGAGACCAGTCATTATGGACAGCTAGTGGTGTCACAGAGACCACTCATTATGGACAGCTAGTGGTGTCACAGAGACCACTCATTATGGCAGCTAGTGGTGTCACAGAGACCACTCATTATGGACAGCTAGTGGTGTCACAGAGACCACTCATTATGGACAGCTAGTGGTGTCACAGAGACCACTCATTATGGACAGCTAGTGGTGTCACAGAGACCACTCATTATGGACAGCTAGTGGTGTCACAGAGACCACTCATTATGGATTTAAACTATGTGACCTGGCAGCTAGTGGTGTCACAGAGACCACTCATTATGTGATCTGGCAGCTAGTGGTGTCACAGAGACCACTCATTATGGACAACTAGTGGTGTCACAGAGACCACTCATTATGGACAGCTAGTGGTGTCACAGAGACCACTCATTATGGACAGCTAGTGGTGTCACAGAGACCACTCATTATGGACAGCTAGTGGTGTCACAGAGACCACTCATTATGGCAGCTAGTGGTGTCACAGAGACCACTCATTATGGACAGCTAGTGGTGTCACAGAGACCACTCATTATGGACAGCTAGTGGTGTCACAGAGACCACTCATTATGGACAGCTAGTGGTGTCACAGAGACCACTCATTATGGACAGCTAGTGGTGTCACAGAGACCACTCATTATGGCAGCCAGTGGTGTCACAGAGACCACTCATTATGGACAACTAGTGGTGTCACAGAGACCACTCATTATGGACAGCTAGTGGTGTCACAGAGACCACTCATTATGGACAACTAGTGGTGTCACAGAGACCACTCATTATGGACAGCTAGTGGTGTCACAGAGACCACTCATTATGGACAGCTAGTGGTGTCACAGAGACCACTCATTATGGCAGCTAGTGGTGTCACAGAGACCACTCATTATGGACAGCTAGTGGTGTCACAGAGACCACTCATTATGGACAGCTAGTGGTGTCACAGAGACCACTCATTATGGACAGCTAGTGGTGTCACAGAGACCACTCATTATGGACAGCTAGTGGTGTCACAGAGACCACTCATTATGGACAGCTAGTGGTGTCACAGAGACCACTCATTATGGACAACTAGTGGTGTCACAGAGACCACTCATTATGGACAGCTAGTGGTGTCACAGAGACCACTCATTATGGACAGCTAGTGGTGTCACAGAGACCACTCATTATGGACAACTAGTGGTGTCACAGAGACCACTCATTATGGACAGCTAGTGGTGTCACAGAGACCACTCATTATGGACAGCTAGTGGTGTCACAGAGACCACTCATTATGGACAGCTAGTGGTGTCACAGAGACCACTCATTATGGACAGCTAGTGGTGTCACAGAGACCACTCATTATGGACAGCTAGTGGTGTCACAGAGACCACTCATTATGGACAGCTAGTGGTGTCACAGAGACCACTCATTATGGCAGCTAGTGGTGTCACAGAGACCACTCATTATGGACAGCTAGTGGTGTCACAGAGACCACTCATTATGGACAGCTAGTGGTGTCACAGAGACCACTCATTATGGACAGCTAGTGGTGTCACAGAGACCACTCATTATGGACAGCTAGTGGTGTCACAGAGACCACTCATTATGGATTTAAACTATGTGACCTGGCAGCTAGTGGTGTCACAGAGACCACTCATTATGTGATCTGGCAGCTAGTGGTGTCACAGAGACCACTCATTATGGACAACTAGTGGTGTCACAGAGACCACTCATTATGGACAGCTAGTGGTGTCACAGAGACCACTCATTATGGACAGCTAGTGGTGTCACAGAGACCACTCATTATGGACAGCTAGTGGTGTCACAGAGACCACTCATTATGGCAGCTAGTGGTGTCACAGAGACCACTCATTATGGACAGCTAGTGGTGTCACAGAGACCACTCATTATGGACAGCTAGTGGTGTCACAGAGACCACTCATTATGGACAACTAGTGGTGTCACAGAGACCACTCATTATGGACAGCTAGTGGTGTCACAGAGACCACTCATTATGGATTTAAACTATGTGACCTGGCAGCTAGTGGTGTCACAGAGACCACTCATTATGTGATCTGGCAGCTAGTGGTGTCACAGAGACCACTCATTATGGACAACTAGTGGTGTCACAGAGACCACTCATTATGGACAGCTAGTGGTGTCACAGAGACCACTCATTATGGACAGCTAGTGGTGTCACAGAGACCACTCATTATGGACAGCTAGTGGTGTCACAGAGACCACTCATTATGGCAGCTAGTGGTGTCACAGAGACCACTCATTATGGACAGCTAGTGGTGTCACAGAGACCACTCATTATGGACAGCTAGTGGTGTCACAGAGACCACTCATTATGGACAGCTAGTGGTGTCACAGAGACCACTCATTATGGACAGCTAGTGGTGTCACAGAGACCACTCATTATGGCAGCCAGTGGTGTCACAGAGACCACTCATTATGGACAACTAGTGGTGTCACAGAGACCACTCATTATGGACAGCTAGTGGTGTCACAGAGACCACTCATTATGGACAACTAGTGGTGTCACAGAGACCACTCATTATGGACAGCTAGTGGTGTCACAGAGACCACTCATTATGGACAGCTAGTGGTGTCACAGAGACCACTCATTATGGCAGCTAGTGGTGTCACAGAGACCACTCATTATGGACAGCTAGTGGTGTCACAGAGACCACTCATTATGGACAGCTAGTGGTGTCACAGAGACCACTCATTATGGACAGCTAGTGGTGTCACAGAGACCACTCATTATGGACAGCTAGTGGTGTCACAGAGACCACTCATTATGGACAGCTAGTGGTGTCACAGAGACCACTCATTATGGACAACTAGTGGTGTCACAGAGACCACTCATTATGGACAGCTAGTGGTGTCACAGAGACCACTCATTATGGACAGCTAGTGGTGTCACAGAGACCACTCATTATGGACAACTAGTGGTGTCACAGAGACCACTCATTATGGACAGCTAGTGGTGTCACAGAGACCACTCATTATGGACAGCTAGTGGTGTCACAGAGACCACTCATTATGGACAGCTAGTGGTGTCACAGAGACCACTCATTATGGACAGCTAGTGGTGTCACAGAGACCACTCATTATGGACAGCTAGTGGTGTCACAGAGACCACTCATTATGGACAGCTAGTGGTGTCACAGAGACCACTCATTATGGCAGCTAGTGGTGTCACAGAGACCACTCATTATGGACAGCTAGTGGTGTCACAGAGACCACTCATTATGGACAGCTAGTGGTGTCACAGAGACCACTCATTATGGACAGCTAGTGGTGTCACAGAGACCACTCATTATGGACAGCTAGTGGTGTCACAGAGACCACTCATTATGGATTTAAACTATGTGACCTGGCAGCTAGTGGTGTCACAGAGACCACTCATTATGTGATCTGGCAGCTAGTGGTGTCACAGAGACCACTCATTATGGACAACTAGTGGTGTCACAGAGACCACTCATTATGGACAGCTAGTGGTGTCACAGAGACCACTCATTATGGACAGCTAGTGGTGTCACAGAGACCACTCATTATGGACAGCTAGTGGTGTCACAGAGACCACTCATTATGGCAGCTAGTGGTGTCACAGAGACCACTCATTATGGACAGCTAGTGGTGTCACAGAGACCACTCATTATGGACAGCTAGTGGTGTCACAGAGACCACTCATTATGGACAACTAGTGGTGTCACAGAGACCACTCATTATGGACAGCTAGTGGTGTCACAGAGACCACTCATTATGGACAGCTAGTGGTGTCACAGAGACCACTCATTATGGACAGCTAGTGGTGTCACAGAGACCACTCATTATGGATTGCATAGCTCACATTCTCTGTAGCCTTGAACAACTGGGCTACTATCTTCTCAGTGGGTTTGTGGTGAGTTGAGGAGCACATGGAATGTGTTTACAGAACCTCTTTTCCCATTCGTCCTCCTCTCTATAGAGTTCTGCAGGAATTACGCCTTTTTGTCAGCCAACGCAGAAGTTATCGCCACGATTGGCTCCCACTGCCGATTTACAATTGAATTTCTGCACTGAAAATAAGCTGCTGGCTCACATGTTTTGCTCAGCAAGATGATCTCCACAAATCAATATTTTTTTTTCTCCATTTTTGAACCACACACAATCAATCGACACACAAACACACAAACATGTCGCAAAATCCATGGTTGAGATATTGACAGGTGTAATGTATGCCGTGCAACTACCGTTGGCATGCTTATGGCATGCCAGTGTTAGGCGATATTCCTAATATAAGTAAAGTAATAAGTAATATAAGTTATATATATTATCTTACTTGGAATCAAGAGTAATATAGTATATTATATTATATGCCCCCTCCCCTACAAAAAAGAGATGTACAACAAACAAAGACAAAAATACTCTAAAATAAAGCAGCAATCTCTCTTGACCTTTTAAACTAAAGATTGTCAAAAGGAAGCCAACAAAACCTGAGTAATATGTATTATGTACTATTTTTAAGTGGCGCTATAGCCCCTTCTATAAACAGCTTTTGTCCCCACACGTCTCAAGATTTGCCATTGACAATGAACTGAGAAATACCGTCAGAATTCCTCTAAATATGACGTAAATTAAACATCAAAACATTAAACGCTATTGACATTGCAAGGGAAAGTTTACGGCATATGTAAACGAGCAAATCAGCCAAACAATCACAGGCAACAGGCATTCTGATTGGCCAGTATGAGATGATCCATGATGATGTATGATGATAAGGGCTGATAATTCCGCTAAATATGACATAAAACATCAAAACTTTAAACGCAATTGATATTGAAGGGAAAACTAACGTCAAACGAGCAAATCGGCAGACCAATCACATGTTGGTGGGAGCGCTTGGCCAACCTTATGTACCTTATGTAGCAATGTCAAATGTCCGCTAACATAAATTGATGTACGATGACAAGAGTGCCCCTCATTTCACACGGGTGTGATTCTTTACATAGAAATTACTGTATTTGGTCAAGTAATACCATACACTAGCCTACTCGTTACTGGGTAAAATAATAATATTACAGTAAGATGTAAAAAGTTAACTCGTTACTGCCCAACATTGATGGCAGCTCATAACTTAATAACGGTTCATAATGTAATTCTACTTTCACTTCCTATAGATTTGTGCCAGATCGGTATATACTTGTAGGCATTAAAATACAGGTCATGTCTTTCTAGTCATTCATTATGTTTGATGCATGACATGCGTGTACACATGAGTGAGCACGGCTGCTGTTCTCCATCAGAGATCGTGAGTGAAGAAGCTCACCGCATGTGGATATGGCGAGTTTACATGTACAGTATATAAGCTGCTACACGCTCTGTGACCACGAGACATTCTTATCAGAAAATGACTGGCCCAGTCCAATAAACCTCTGAGGTTGAAGTTTAACTCAAAGACCTACACCTTTGCTTTCACAGTATACACATGTTGAGACATATGCCTTAACAGAGCATATAACACTATAAATAATTAACATGTTTGAAATATTAAGGTCCAGGAAGATCCCTGCTTCCAAAGAGTGTATATGCGGTATGTTTTTTCTCAGGTAAAAATCATTTTATTACAAACCTATGATTTATCTATTTATTAATTTGGCTGTGTACAAATAGTTTTCTTGAAAAATCCAATAATTTTAAGCCTATACGATTTCCCATTTGGATTGTCTTTGTCTTCTTGCATTCTTCACTGCAATGAATTCATGATGCAATACCTTGTAATCTGTAATTTAACATTAATATGCAGTTTTAATAATGTGGGACACATCCATGACATCTTGACGTGTCAAATATTTTCACTCATTTGCATTTTTGTTCTTTAAAAGACCAATTAAAATTGGTGTGAAAATTACAGTTGGAAAATAGTAATGATAATTGTGCTGGGTGGAAGAGAGAGCCCTACATTTACCTTATACCTAAATTACAATGTTAAAACTTTCCACTATGAGGTTCATAATATATCACATTAAGCAAAAAGCCATTTTTATGTAGTGTAATGCATTCATGGTTTTATTACAGTACATTATGAGCTGATTATTACACCAGTAAGACGCCTGAGGGCGAGAAGCGACCTCGCCCTTTGTGCACTGACCATATATGGAGCGTGTCTTGAGTGTACAGGGTTTGATGAGGTCAGATCAACATATGGAATGTCAGAACATGTCAGCTCCATATATGGAGAAGGGTGGCAGCAGTGGCAGTGTTTTGAGTGTACAGGGTTTGAAAAACCCAGGTATGGCCAAGCCTTCATTTTTGGGCCTGTTGAGAACTCTAGTTTTCGCCAGCTGCCGGGCACAGCTGCACAAATAACTTTGGGGCGGGCCCGTTTAAATGGACAGGTATCAGTCAAAAGAGAGACATCGAAGAGGAAGGATGGATGGGGAAGGACCAACATATGGAATGTCAGAATATGTTCTGACATATATCCATATACTGTACTAATATTGATGACATCAGGGATCTCCATATATGGGCTTAATTGTGACAGCAGGTCACTGTACCTCCTAGTGGCCAGTTTTGATATCTTTCTGCATCTCTCTCTTATCCCTCTCTATGTCATGAGGCTGAACATCTGTGTCGATAAAGCTTCCAGAGGCATATTGACCTCACCAAACATAGCTTCAGCTGATATACTACCCTATAACATAGATAAGTAGCCAGACACTCACATCCTCTACGAAGAAAACAAAGACTACCGCAACGAACTATGACAGCAAGTCTATTGGGGGAATATAATCCCTGCCTTCATTATGGCCTGCTTAAAGGTATATTCAGTGATTTGACTTAATTCAAATATCACTTATTTTTTCTTTTTTTCTGGATAATCCTCCCTACTATAGAGTGTGCTGACCATATAAAGAGTTCCTCCCTGTCCCCAGTGAGCCCCTGGGGTCAAAAAACCCTAGTTTCAGTTTTGGTGGCGGGTGGCAAAACCTTCATCCAATCAGGATGAGTGGGGCCTTCCTCCAATCATGATCGAGTGGGGGCGGGCCTTGGTGCACGTGCTGTTGGTCTGTTGCACTTCCCCCCACTGTAGAGCGTGCATGTGCACATTTTGTTACCGGGGCGGACTGGGTGGTTTTCCAAATCACCCAAATCACTGAATGCTCCTTTAAGAGAGGAGAGCAAAACACAGTGCTGAAACACTGCAGCCTTATTTTGTTTATTGTAAATAAATATTAGGCTGACAGTGATGACAAGGAAACAATATAACAATAAAATATATTTATATATATATATACTCCATGCTTAATCTGAGTCAAAACTCCTGGCATCATTCAGTTACAGTATTTCCAATGCCTCTCAGATGCTAGCTATAGAGGATAATTGTCACTGCTATTGCAAAAGGAGACAAAATGGCAGTTCTTATTTGTGAATAATTTAAGTATTACCTTTGCCTCATCAGTTGGTCTTCATACAACCATTATGTTAAATGAGCAAAACAAAAGCAGGAGACATCGTGGTGTGGATGCAGTCAAATTAGCCTCTCAGCCAACTCTGGGTTGGACAACATCCATGCTATGCTGAGTTCTTTCCTTCCTGATAATTAGTGTGCATAGATGGACATTGGTACAGTCCTATGACATGCTGTTTATGGGAACACCCTGCTATGGACAGACCACACATTGGGAGGGACACCTGTTTGTTGTCAGTGTTGTTTTTTTTCTTGGTCGTATGAATCTTAGAGAATAGACATAAAAGAGAATAATTCCTCCACTTTCAAAAACTCGAGGCAGACTTTCCAACTGTTTTGCTTACACTCAAATGTTTTACAACACATTTTTAGTATGCATAGGAGTATAAAAAAAGAATAAAGGCTTCATGGACCATTATCACTAAATGTATTGTTTTATATCAAACACTTTAAACACCATCTCCAACATCACCATCTGTGCGATTACTCCCCACAGGAGGTAGAACCCACTCTCCATTAATCATCTCACGCTGTATTCTTTGTGTTTTCAAGCATTCACTTTCTCTACAATATGTCCATGCCTTTCTGACTCCAATCCACACTGTGACTTGAAATTGTGGTGTGCATACAGTATATAGCCTAGGCGGCTTTCCATCATTATGGAGTGAGAAATTAAGCTCTGGGTGTGCCTCGGAGCAGAGCAAGCTACCGTATTGAAAAGCCTCTCCATGAGCGAATTATAGCAGGACTTACAGAGCATAACTCAGACAAACTGTTGGGCACTCTAAAGACAGACCCATAGAAGCAGTCCAATGCATTTCAGTTAACAGCACATATGGGCATGCATTCACACACAAATGCACCCCCCTTGTTTCAGGTCGGCTTTTGAACGCCAATCCGAACAACATGACCAGATATGGGCATAGTTGGGCATACTGATGACATCAGGGCATCTCCAAATACGGTATGGGCATAAAGGGGACAAGAACAATGGGCACAACGAAATAACAGGGTAGGGCATGTATTCCCAACTTGCATCGTTCCCATGCAATAATAATAATAATAATAGTAAAATAAAAAAAAGTTTGCTCTGTATAATTTGCTTGATCCATCTACTTCTTGCTTCACTTTACATTCTCCTATTCTTTGACTTCTTGAAACATCTCTTTTCTCTGTTTATGCATTTGCATGCAAAAGAGTTAAAAAAAAGAAGCCTTGATGAAACAGACATTTTGTTCCAAACAAAAAATCTCTGCTTGCTGGGTCTGCAATCTAAAGCTTTGAGTAGAACAACACAATGACTATAGTGAAACGTCTCATTATGTACTGTATCACTTCATCACACTTTTCAAAGCATGCTGCCATTCAACTGATTAATTAACTATATGTTAATTCTATATGTTTAATTCAATATGGACAAAAATTAAATTCTGCATTTGGCATTTTGTGATGGCAGCCATATATTTCCCACAGCAATATGAACAAGAAATGCTCTTTAATTGCAGTATAGAATGGGCAAATTGTTGCTGTCGTGTCAAAAAACATTCCTTTTTTACTATTATATTTAAAATATTTTAATATGGTGAAAATAGCCACCATATATCTTCAAGTTCACAACACGTTGCATCGCAATGCATTGTGAGCTCTGCTATTTTCACTACCTTTGTGCCACTCTCTTCTATGATAAAGTAGGGCATTCATTTATGCAATGAAATATGGAGATACAAGGTTTCTGCCTGACAGCAACAAATATGTTCCTGTATGTAGCTTTTTATGAAGCCGTTGTTTAGTGTCGTAGTGATTGCATATTGCCTCTAATACTTAACACAGCTGCATGACAAGAATAATCCTCATCATTATGCATTCAGTGAATGTTACATCCACAATGGCCCATGTGAGAGCACTATATTGAATTTGTAATATAGACCCTGAAACATATGCAAATAAGTTTAATATATAGTGATTGATGCCATGTGATTTGAATTCATTTACTGTGCCAGAGAGACAAGTATAATTTCCATATCTCCTCCTTCATGGCTCGGAAACAACTGCCTGCTTGTACAGAGAGAGGGAACTCACTGAATGAAATATTTATCTGCTAAAGCCCAAAATAGCATGGAGAGAAAATGAATTAATAACACAAAAGTAGGACAGAAAGGCACCTATAGCAATGATGTCTGGGAAGTTGGAACTACAATTAATAAAACATAACAAAAACATGCCCCTCCCCCCCAAACACTCCACTAAACAAGTTTGCCTCTCCTTCAATTCACCTGGTGAACTTTCTACCTCTGGTAGATTGCTAGACCCTACAGAGAGAAATGCATGCTTTACAGCTGAGAAGCTAAAATCTTCTTTTTAATGATCCGTTTTCCCGTCTCAGCAAAACCTCTGTTCGCGCCACAGAAGGACCGGGAAGCCACTGAAGAGTTGTGGAGCACTGGCAGAGTTCTTGGAGAGATTTCTCCAGTTTGCTCGCAGTCGCCGTCTCGCCTCTCATTCCCTCTCCCACGTAATCCTCCCTCAGCCTCATCTCGGTCTCTTCCCCACTTTCTCAGAGTTCATGAACTCGCCGCGCGACTGATGTCAAGGTAACGGAAGCTTTAACGAGGGAGTACGGATGCGCTGTCACATCAAAGCTGTGATGTATTCTCTGTTTACTCTGTGACTTCTTTATACATCGTCTCCCAGACAGATGATGTAAATATTATAAAGACGTTGCTTGTAGACTGAGACAGTATGTTTTTCACTGTATGACAAGGGAGCCATGCAGAGACAGACAACCCCCCTTTGTGTTTCAAGCGAGATGTACTTTCCTGTTTGAGCTGAGGCAAGTGCACGTTATGGTTATGGAACGCTACAGCTGAATATTAACTTCAGTCGAGGTGACAATTCTACAGAGTGCGTTTTTACAACACTACTGTAGAACACTTATGTAAAAACTCATTTGCAGGCAAATGAGTTTACCTCTAAACTCTGCCTGAACTACTGTACACCTGTCAAAACCCCCAGACTTCCTCAACCCTGAGTGGCACTTGGTTTCACCTCATCCCTGTTTTGTGGCTGGCATCTCCTTCCTGCGATCCGGGAGGAAAACATTGCTTTTCATCCTAATTGCCGTCTCTCTTCCTCTGCCTCCTACCTTTCCTTGACCCCGTTCTGCTTGTCGCCTGTGCTGTTGGCTGAGAGAACGATTGGTTGCCATCTCAACTGCAGTTTAAGTGTTGTCGTGACACTGTGACAGCAGGTGTAGCATAGTGCTGTAGCCCCTGATCTTCCAGTTTACTTTTGTGGTGATACCGTAATCTCACTAACCTACTTACTTACATTTTGCAGCTTTACTTTTCTTCTTCTTCTTCTCTTTTATTTTTTGAGTGGTGCAACGTTACCACTCCTACAACCAGCAATGTACCTATGTCCCAACCTATGTCCTAACCTTAGTCCCGATGTTTAGAGTACCAATAGGGGGTGCTGTTGCACCACTCGCTTCAGACTGGTCTGATTTTTACATTTCCTCTCATCTCCCCTCCTTTCTCTTTCTGATGTGAACAGGTGCAAACAACCGGCAGTGATATAATCTAATGTCGCTGGCTGTTGGGGGGAAAATCACCCTCATACTTTTGTCCAGAGAGATTAGCTTGTCTCCCTTTCCCCTCCAGTCGGCCAAGCCATCTCACTGATGGGGAAATAAGATATGGAGGAATAAAACATCATTTAAATAGCTAAGGAGAGGCTCTGGCTGAATAGCAAGTCCAGAGAGTTATGGCCTGTGAACCTAACAGCAGCATGGTGCAGTGTGAAGGTATGACAGTGGTGATAGCACAGCACAGCCAATATTAGCTTACAGGCTTAATGAGGCGTGAAGGAGCTACACACCGCTTAGGATCTCCCTCTCTCTCTCTCTCTCTCTCTCTCTCTCTTCCTCCAGGTCACCCCTTCAACACTTCTCTCTCTTTTCCTAGACTGAAGCTTTGATTAGTCACGCCGGCAAACAAACCCTCAGCACGTCTTTGGTCATTAATTGCTCATGTCAAAACATGTCAAACATTTTATGCCACCTCTCTCTAAATTTGCACAAAAAAACGATCCAAACCTCTGCTCTGGGAAAGTGTCAAGTCAAACTGGAGACAGAGGCTGTGAGACTTTAGAGTTTCTCAGGGAGGTCAGGTGCTCCCGCCTCCACATTGTCTCAGTCCTCCCTCGCAGAGCGGGTGTGGGATGGTAATACTGGAGGATGGTCTTTGTGTTCTTTTCCTCGGATGATTTCTCTCTTCATCTCTGCCCTAATCATTCTTCAGCACACAGCCATCATTATTAAGATGGATATTCAGACGGGGGCTGGGGTGGGACGTGAGAGAGAGAGAGAGAGAGAGAGATAGAGAGAGAGGGAGGAAACGAAAGGAAAGGCTTCTCGATCTTTTCATTAATCACAAATCAGTTTATTTCCCTCCGGAGACCGGACCACTCAGAGAGAGAATGGGTTCTTTCTCTTCTCGTTTTATCTCCCTTCTGTTCAATATATTTACTTTCTCCTCCAGTCTTCTTTGCCCTCTTTGTGGGATTTCTCATGTCTATAAACGCCAAACCAATAAACCGAGAAACAAAATCCCCTCTCTGCGTCTCTGTCTCCCTCCTGAACAGACCGCACACTCAGTATTCTAATACAATCACGGCTTACATGGCTATGTTGTTGGTGAAAGGACACACGTCTGTCTGTCTGTCTGTCTGTCTGTCTGTCTGTCTGTCTGTCTGTCTGTCTGTCTGTCTGTCTGTCTGTCTGTCTGTCTGTCTGTCTGTCTGTCTGTCTGTCTGTCTGTCTGTCTGTCTGTCTGTCTGTCTGTCTGTCTGTCTGTCTGTCTGTCTGTCTGTCTGTCTGTCTGTCACGCACGCACGCACGCACGCACGCACGCACGCACGCACGCACGCACGCACGCACGCACGCACGCACGCACGCACGCACGCACGCACGCACGCACGCACACACACACACACACACACACACACACACACACACACACACACACACACACACACACACAGTGTCGTACATGTGAGTATACTTTCACACACAACCAATCAAACCCTATTCCTTGATGCTGTCTTTCATATTTCCACAGTCGGTTTAGTGTAACCCAACGTACCGTGCCGCGACCGCCTCTGTGACTATTAGTGAAATCCCACAGGAATGAATAAGCAGTATAGGAACTGTTCAAGTTGAATAACAAGATAGCGAGTCGAACTTCTCTGGGAAAAAAAAGCCCTCATTCAGACTAGGGGGAGAGAATGTGAGCGGGAAGAAATGTCATGTTGGCAGGAGACACGAACAGAGAGAGAATGGAGGAGATAACTGTAAGAAAAACCAATAGACAAGCTTACTTTACATTTATTCACTGTTTAAAAAAATCATTTCTAAGGTACTTCTCCTTTATTTGGGGGGTTTGGTTAACGTTAATTGATGGGTTTGCAAGGTTGACTGAGCCCACCACAAGAACGGTTGGCTTTTATTACATCTTACTTTGGCATTTTATTATCGGTCCGTATTCAGTCCAAATAAAAGGGGAAAGTGATATCTTTGTTAGCTGACCAGATATGGCTGCCATTAGTCAAACTTACACATTGTCAGCACAATATCCTGATTTATACTTTGTTGTATGTTGGCATTGCAGACTGAAAATAGAAGATCTGTAAACTCACTCACTTGGATGCAAATCACTTCAAACAGTGAGGATATTACTGTATGCTTGGTACGTGATCCAGTAGTCTAGCTCTTACCGTCCAACCATACACAAAGATGTATTTTTGTAGAAACACGTATAAATGACCTTGCCACCTAGAGTAAACTCCCACTCAACTGTACAGACAGATAAAACTGCACAGACAGAATGGCTGACTGGTATTCAGTTCGGACATTTTTAGCTGATACCTTATTCCCATTTACAGCTCCATTTACCTCCATCTTCATACTCAAAGGTGGGTTATCCCATCTAGTTAGTTCTGCCCTGCACGGCAGTGCACGCTAACACTGCATCAGGTGGGGATTTGTGCTCACACCTGCATTGCTTACACACAGGCACATTAAGCTCTTGTTGTCTGTGTTTATTCATTGCTGCTCAAATATGCTAAGCAGAAAGGAGCAAAAAAAATCACACCTGTTTGAACTGAGCGTTGCAACTATACATTTATTTAAGTTACTGTACTGTACTGTGTGTACTGTGCTCTCTACTGTACTTTGATTGTTTTTTTTAGTTACCGAGTGGGGGTCCCCGGGGGTTCTCCGGAACATCCAGGCCCCCAGGAAGGCGCTCAGGGCTCGTACTGTATAGTGTACTCTAACATTGGGACTGGGCGTGCGGGTGACTGTTTCATGTAATCAATTCCCAACAGATCTCCAAACCTGTTGTTTTGGGGAGCGCTGGTTTCAGTCCATTCAATCTCTCTTGTGTGTTGGCTAGTGAGATGCACCCTAGGAGACATTTATACTTCAAAGCGCAACAGTACTGCACGCAGAGAACAGCTGATATACAAGCTCACATCGCATTGTGGATGCGACTGTTGTGAGCGTAGAGGTCTGCGTGCGCGACACCATCTAAAAGTTTGATGGGGCATTTTTTACACGTGAGTGCAGTTAACTTTTCCATTGCATCTTATGAGAGGTGGTGTTCTTCTGCTGCCTTTATGCGCGTGCATGCTGTTGCTTATCAGTGTGACGTCGTCTGTTAAGGCGTCTATTCTGTGCTTTACTCCACTGGCCACTTTAGGTGTTGCAGCTGTCACAGAGACAGACACGTACGTACGTATAGGGACACACATAGCTGCGTATAGTGGAGCGGACACACCGCTCAATAATATTACCATTACTCTCTCTGCCAGAAAGTAGTATGTGACAAGCACGCACGCACGCACGCACGCACGCACGCACGCACGCACGCACACGCGCACACACACACACACACGCAGGGAATGAGGACGCGAGGTGCAGAGGAAAGGGGCTAATGAAACCACTGATAACGGAAGACTGAACACTCTGGCTAA
Organism: Electrona antarctica; assembly: GCF_951216825.1. Classification (NCBI taxonomy): domain Eukaryota; kingdom Metazoa; phylum Chordata; class Actinopteri; order Myctophiformes; family Myctophidae; genus Electrona; species Electrona antarctica. The sequence continues at coordinate 27,823,771 of NC_136792.1, forward strand.
CCCACCCAACACACGCTGAAATGTGACATATAATGCATGCAAATATGTTTTCCAATTAAATGTCTCTTACCGGTGTTCCTCCACTATACTGTGGGGGGGGTGTCTAATGTGTATGTTGTGTGGGTGGATGTGCATGAAAGCTTGCATGTGTATGTGTGATGCCTATAAATAAAACATTGTCACCTCACCACCAGTGCTAGCAAAAGGCAAGCCTTGTTTTTCCACAGGAACATGGAGTTGTTGTTACCCTCAACTCTACTCAGGTGAGATATCGTACTCAGCCATGTACTCGTAGAAGTTCTTCTCATTTTTTCAACACAAGGACCTAATGTAGTATATAGTTTATCATCCAGGAATTTGTTGTTACCCGAGGTTATTCTACTAGGTCAGGTCAAGGCCAAGAAACAAGTCTGATCTCACCCATCCTGTGCATCCGTCCCATTGCTGCATTCATGGGCAGAGCCTGGCTTGTTTTCTGCTCTATGTTATGGTTTATTTTCACCCGGACAAACTCCAGCGAGCTTGTCCAGTGTTTAAAAGCAATTCTAGGCCTGGGTGGCTGGAGTAATCGTCCGGACTGGTAATCCAGCATGACAGCGTGTCATGGGTCGAATTGGATCCCTGGGTTCGAATCCCGACAACCTTTGCTGTGTGTCACCCCCCCCCCCCCCATCTCTCTCGCCAAGTAAAATAAAAATAAAATAAAAATAAAATCTTAAAAGCAATTCTAATTTGAATGATTACGGGGAATCTGACTGGATGTTGTTTGTAACGAGGACAATTCGTTTTCTCTGTAGAACCACTCAAATCAAGGATGAAGAAACCTTACATGGTTACTGTACACCCAAACAATAAAGTATGACACTTTGCACTGTGTATCGTCTGGCCTTGATTACCTTTGCAAAGCCCCAATCAATAGATCCCAGAGCCAGGGATATTCATAATGGTATCAATCTGCTTCTCCTTATGTCACCGCCATCCCCAATCAGACATTAATTATCAATTAGGCCTTGTTGCTGGGCAAAGAGCAATCAATGAGATTGCATTGTAGTAGAGAGGTCTGGGGAGATACAGACCCAACAACCTCAAGAGACTGGGGGAACGAGAGAGAGAGAGGGGGGGGGGGGGGGGGGGGGTAATAAATGACATGACATGACAGTGAGTGAGTGAGTGAGTGAGTGAGTGAGTGAGTGAGTGAGTGAGAGGGAGTGCACTGGAAAAACCCTGCACCTTCTTCAAAAGTCTGACGCAATCCTGAAACATCTAAATATTTAATTGAAATGTCATGCAATTAAAAGGCTTTGGGAGAAAGGGGGTGGAGGAGAGGAAAACAGGCCGGCAGAGATTGAGAGAGAGAGAGAGAGAGATAGAGAGAGAGAGATAGAGAGAGAGAGAGAGAGAGAGAGAGAGAGAGAGAAAGTGGAAAGTCAAGGAGGGGGAAAGCTACTGAGAAAAATAAAGGCGGCTCACCTCTTTTTAATTACCAACAACATACTGGTAATGGATCATGAAGAGACCTTTAATAAGCAGCATTAGGGAGTGGGGGACAGAGAGAGAGGGAACACGATGGACACCTGAACAGCTGACAATTATGTCCTGAGTTTTCTCAAGAAGTGAACAAGATCAAAGATTCAGTGCTGTTCAGTCCACTGTTTAAAGACAGTTTGGACACAGCTCATTTCTGCTTGTTCCATCCTCCTCTGATTTCCTTCATGTAACTGCAAAATGTCATAGTCTGTGGTTTAAGTATTTCTCTGAATTGTGCAATTAGCAGGGTGAGTCAGACTAGACAGATGTTACATGTGTCCAGTTTAAAAGACATCCATTTAACCATTCTGAGCACAGATGGAGGTGGACCAGGACAACTCCCTCCTGTTGTGCTAGTGTGTCCCGGCACAGCAGAACAGTGACCCCAAATGGATTTCACCAGATAATACAACAAGCAAAATGACGTCACTCTAGTCTAAGGAAGGGTAGAAAATAGGCAGTGTTTCTATACAGCTGTCCACATAATGAAGGGAGAGACAGCTAGAGCTTGTGTGCAGTAGATACAAAATACAAATGTTATATTTTTGGAGGTGAATCAAGCCATGTTCTATGTTTTAATAGTCTACGTATAGCTTGCTATGTGCTCCAAGGTTTGATGGACAAGAGATTTACAGAATATTCACACCACATCCGCCCAACCGCACAGAACTGGTGTGTGTACAGCATATCAGATGAAGGTAGTGCGTTACACACCTCAGAGTGTGTGTCATGACATATCCCCACCCGCGGTGTGACAGGTACCAAGTCAACCTTGACATGCCACTGGCAGGTGATTAGCACAAAGAAAGACCCCCACTGCCCTACCATCACACGTTATTATATCTCCCTTATACATTATAATGATGCCAGAGTCATATGAATGTCGACGTCCTTCACTGAGCTACAGAGAGGAGAGAGCCATCAGTGAAGCCTAGAGCTAGAATGCACAGAGATCAGCAACAAAGCATCTCTTTCCTCGTCTCCATTCTACTCTGAGAAAACAATGCATGTTCTGTTGCTTTCGGCTCTAGAGACAAACGTTTCGCATATGGAGGTGGCAGCGGAGGGTGAGAGGTCACTAATGATGCTGTCAATCAAAGCCATGGCGGGCGTGTCATGGCAGGCTACTTGCATACGTATGGCCAAGACTGTCACTCTACTTGGCCCCCCACATGGGACACTCCACGCCACAGCTCAGGTCTGTGCACAGTCTGCACACGCGTATACACGCACGCACGCACACACGCACACACACACACACACACACACACACACACACACACACACACACACACACACACACACACACACACACACACACACACACACACACACACACACACACACACACACACACACACACACACACACACACACACACAATTTTTGACATTGTCAAAACCCTGGTCAGTAGGGTACATGGTTCCATATATGCATTTCTCTTTCATTTAGATGAGGATACAGCCCTCAGCCCTTCTTCATTTAGATGAGGATACAGCCCTCAGCCCTTCTCATTTAGATGAGGATACAGCCCTCAGCCCTTCTCATTTAGATGAGGATACAGCCCTCAGCCCTTCATTTAGATGAGGATACAGCCCTCAGCCCTTCATTTAGATGAGGATACAGCCCTCAGCCCTTCATTTAGATGAGGATACAGCCCTCAGCCCTTCTTCATTTAGATGAGGATACAGCCCTCAGCCCTTCATTTAGATGAGGATACAGCCCTCAGCCCTTCTTCATTTAGATGAGGATACAGCCCTCAGCCCTTCTTCATTTAGATGAGGATACAGCCCTCAGCCCTTCATTTAGATGAGGATACAGCCCTCAGCCCTTCTTCATTTAGATGAGGATACAGCCCTCAGCCCTTCATTTAGATGAGGATACAGCCCTCAGCCCTTCATTTAGATGAGGATACAGCCCTCAGCCCTTCATTTAGATGAGGATACAGCCCTCAGCCCTTCTCTTTCATTTAGATGAGGATACAGCCCTCAGCCCTTCATTTAGATGAGGATACAGCCCTCAGCCCTTCTTCATTTAGATGAGGATACAGCCCTCAGCCCTTTCATTTAGATGAGGATACAGCCCTCAGCCCTTCTTCAAGTTCAACAATAGTAGGATACAACTAAGCACTGGTATGTTATGTAGGTCACACCCTAGTAACACGTCTGATGGTGAATGGACAACCATACATCACTATTAGGGTGAGAAAAACAACCAAGATGCCTTCAGCAAACTCCTAACAAGGAACAACAGCCAATCAAATCCTTTCAAAAAAAGTGACAAGAACTGCAGAACACCCTCCATCAGTCCATCTCTCCTCTAGGAGGGCAGGACTTGTACCTACTAAGAGGTTATCACCATGTTGGCTTGTGGTGGACCATTTTGGACAATATTACCAGAAACACATAAAGAGATCGCCCTGAATGACCATAACAGGTCTGTAACTCTGAGAGTGTACAAATCTCTGGAGTCATGTGATCAAGATGTATCTGTAAGATATTCCTCATTTCATTCCAATTGTCTAAGTCTAACTTCCAAAGTTTGCGGGCCCTGGGTAGACAACCCAGCCTGGCAGAGACCTGCGCTCCGAGGAGCACTTTTCCAATAAAGTGAAGAGGGCCTGAGGGCTGAAATGTTATATAAATAAAAGAGAAATGCATATCGAGCAAGAGTGTCCAACACTTTTTCTTAGTCTCAAGGCAACTTCCACTGAACTGCACCTCACTACAATATTACCCGTGGTGTGAGTTACTTTTCCATTATCAAATCCCCAGCCAAAACAAACAGCCGCCCCCAACATCACTTCTGAGAAATGATGGTTGTCTGACTCTGCACACATAAGCCAAGCCACATATTCAGATTGTTTTGAATCCTTTTGTAACTGGATGGAAGCAGAAACACAATTGAATACATGAAGTGCCCACTTAATATTTCCATAATCTAAATGTAATTCAGGTGAATCCATGGTCTCCTTCCCTAGGCTTCTGGCATTGTCCATGGTATTACAGTAACAGGATTGTCTGGCATACACAGCCATCCTCCAGTGACAAAGTGAATGGTTGGGGCTGCCATGCATTTACATAACCTAATGCTGTATTAGCATAATTACCATAAGCCCGGACTGTACTCTTAACTATATTCAGTGGGACGGCTGGGTTCTATCACAAAAGGTAAGAGCAACAGGGAATATTATTGACTTCCTATATTGCAAAAACAGAATATACAGAGAAAACGTAGCTACAACAAGAAAGAGTGATTTCATTATCCTCCAACAAAGCATAGCCGTGGTTCATCCATTATAAGTTATTGTTTTGTGTGGAGAAACCTGGCTCTGGAATTTCATTTACTCTGTACAGTGGATGCAGCATTGCAAGGTCCATAAACCAAAGAATGGAGGTATTCCAGCTCTGAACCTTCCATTGGTAGACTGATGTGAGACGATTGCTGGTAAGCTGCCATACACATACTCTACGTACCTGTCAGGGAATAGTGAACGATGAAGTTAATGCACAGTAGCGTTATAGCGGTCTGTCTAAGTTGAGCCTGGGGGGGACTCAGATAACAAGATATGGGCCTCTATAAGTACTCGAGTGGTGGGCAATAGTGTGACCTTTTCTATTTTCTTCTACCTATAGAAATGAAAGTACATTTGCGTACATGTGGCAATATGAGGTTTGTGCAAGGTCATTCATTTGTAATCCTGTGCTGGCTTACACATACACAAGTACAAACATTACAGGACTTAACATACTTTTAAATTTCATCAAAGTTAAATGAAAGGGAAAATAATTGATGAATGTTAGTCATTAATGAACACTAAGGGCCGATTCATACTCCTATTTTAGAGCCGAATAAAAGTCGGTTCGGCGCTGTAGAGCCTACAATGTGACGTCATTTGAGGTTCGGGGGGGCGGGTACCGTCCTAAAGTCGGCTCTTCGGTGCTACTGAAAATTTCTGACGAGCCAAAATCATTTCGGCACTACAGCGCCGAAACAGCGGTAAAATAGGAGTATGAATCGGCCCTAAGGTTGACCTGAGATGAACGTGAGGGTTTAACTGTAGGGAGAGTTGTTTGTCCCTGTGGAGTGGCGCTGCAATGTACAAAACACCTAGAGTACAGTACCTGTCTTCTAAATATAGAACTAACAATTCAGTTACTTCTTCTCACCTCTCCTCTGTTCTAAAAGGATTCTCTCGTTGATGCTGCTCGACCCATTTAGGCCAGAAGAGTCACAATATGTGCATGTTCTATGAAAAGTGAGGATAACATGAGTGTGCTCGTTGAAGCGAGCCCACAACAAGAACAAATGATACACAAATGTCAATTATGGCTGAGGTAAAACAGGGTAGTTCCTCGACCTCTCGAGACTCGAGCCGGGCACCATTGAATGCGCCTCGCCAGTGCCACCCCGGTACGACCCACCATTCGGGCGATATCGCCGCTTTAAGCCGAAATTATGCACACACATTCCCACTAGGCCGAGGAATAAATGCCACATCTGCCGGTTATAGCGCCACCATGAGGCCGATTTTGGGAAAACACATTTCTGTACATTACTCATCACGCAAATCGGTATACACTATCTCCATAGCAATGACATCAACACACATCTGTCCGCTTTTCCATATTTATTCCATCCTGATTGCCTTCCAAACTTTGCAGGTTTGGTCCATTTTGAACAAAATGCCTCAAGTCATTCACACATGAAATTATGCACACACATTGTGTGCCCACCAGGCACAGGACGAAATGCAACTTAAATGTTTACACCTATAACTGCACCGATATGTGTACAACTTTGTATGTGCACTACTACACATTATGAATACACTGTTACGTGTTATATATTTATTTTATTGCCCTGATATACAACCACCAGATGACACATTATTGCACAAAAAACACTTGTCCTTAAAGTTGTCCTTTAAGGCTATGGACCAGAGCTAGCAGAGAAAGGGTGTGGCAGGGGCTGAGGCAGTGGCTCAGAGGCAGAGTGGCAGATAGAGCAGCTGGATGGGAACCGTGAGGTTACCAGTTCGATCCCAGGCTCCCCTGGAGCTCGTGCATGTATGGTTTCTCCCGCAATCGATGTATGAATGTGTGGGTGAATGTAATGCACAATCTATGTAAAGCGCCTTGGATAAAGACACTATATAAATGCACCATGTACCATCTTTGAGTGGTGCAGCCACTCCAAGGAACAGAAATGTGTGTCTGTCTGTCCCTATGTCTGTTTAGAGTACCAACAGGTGACAAAGTGGCGCTGTTGAGCTTCACACTGTGCACAGGTGCATGATGGGAAGCTGAGTTTTTAGCATCCATTACATGATTTCGGGTGTGACAGTAAAGTATAGTGACAGTACAGTACAGTACAGTAGAGGGACCCCCTGGGGACCCCCACACAGTAACTCTGTCATTTCTCGACCATTTCGGACGCGGGCCGGCTCCCCGGAACCGGGCCGGCACCCTGGCCTGTGGGTCATGATGTTCCGGGAATCCCCACACAGTAACTCTCTCATTTCTCGACCGTTTCGGACGACACCCTGGGCAAACACATCCTGTGGATCTGGATGTTCCGGGGACCCCCATTTGGTCATTTAGCAACCGTTTTGGATGCATGGCGGGTTGCCGGAACCGGGCCGGCCCAGTACAGCACCACTCAGTTCAGACAGGTCTGATTTTATTTAACATAAATGTATGTAGAAAATTTAGAAAAACATTTTGTTTAATTGGAAATGATACACATTCATGACTTTAAAGGCTTCAGCGTACTATATAGTTTGACTCCTGCTATATAATTGATTTAAAAATGGTAGTGGCATAAAGAAAAAGCTATGGGACTAAAAATCCATAAAACACAGCCAAATATTCCGGGAAATATTCCGATTTATTTTCTAAACCCCCATTGCACTTGAATATTATAGCTAAGCTCTCCATGGAGAGCATAAAACCTCTTCTTGATACACCACTGCCCTCTAGTGGCTGGTATCTGCAACCACATCATTTGATGTATCATCAGCACGGATGTAATGGACAGCTTACCTTAGAGGCGGCCTATAGTGAACTAAAGTACAGTAAAGTAGACATTACTTTGATCAGAAACCTCTAAAACGCAGAATAATAAAATCACAATAATAAAATAAAAAAAAATAAAGTGTAACTGTAGTAACTGTGTAACGTATTTGTGTCTCTCTCGTTGAGTAATTTAATGGTGATGTGGACATGCCATCCAGCCAGTCCGCAAACACTATTGATTGATGTACAGTTATAAAAACACATCTATCACTGAGACAGAGTGAAATTGAAGCTGTGTGTGTGTGTGTGTGTGTGTGTGTGTGTGTGTGTGTGTGTGTGTGTGTGTGTGTGTGTGTGTGTGTGTGTGTGTGTGTGTGAGTGCGTGCGTGCGTGCGTGCGTGCGTGCGTTCGTGCGTTCGTGTGTGCGTGCCTGCCTGCCTGCCTGCCAGCGTGCTGCAGGCCTCGCACACAAGGTGTGTTGATGCAGTACAATATTATGAAACAATAAAATCTAGACAGCTGATTCATTTCTGGGCATAAAAGCCAGAGTTAGGCTATGTTCCTCTTTAATGAAACCTATAATTCCTGCCTCTCTCTCTCGCGCTCTCTCTCTGGTGTTCCAATAGATTGAGCAGAGGGATTGATCATAAAGACCAAGACTATTGTATCGGATCTCCGTGGTCACGTCACATGTCAAGTTACTGAATGACGGCCACGGGACATACAGTAATGTATCCGGTATAAGAAATTACATATCAGTGGTACTATTTGATTATATTTTGTGAAATTAACACATGGAAGAGAACTATAGCTTACTTTCAACGTACTGTCTGTGCACACATGCATGCATGCACGCACGTACATGTGTGCTGCCCCACACGCACATTATTGTCACTTGGGCATAGGTTTGTCAGAGACGGATGATATAGGCACAAAGGTTACAAATTCAATCACTTTGGAGATGGCTGTCCCTTCACTATGTCTCATGAAAATATGACTCTTTCTTCTCTATTGTGTGTGCATGTGGGGACCGTGTGTGTGTGTGTGTGTGTGTGTGTGTGTGCGTGCGTGCGTGCGTGCGTGCGTGCGTGCGTGCGTGCGTGCGTGCGTGCGTGCGTGCGTGCGTGCGTGCGTGCGTGCGTGCGTGCGCATACATGTCTATTTGTGGAGACAAAGGCCCGGGTGTGGATGGGGAACATAACGCTGGGTCGACAGAAACAAGGCCATTAGAAATTCAAACAGGGTGGAACTGTCACATCCACTACAGTATGACTTTAAAGGAAGGACAATAAAGTAGAGAGAGAGAGAGAGAGAGAGAGAGAGAGAGAGAGGGGGGGGGGGGGGGGGGTACAGCAGAGAGAGCGGGAGATAATAGAATAGATTGCTTACTGTAGGCCATTGCGATCCATCAGGACAATAAAGGCATAAAGTAATAGGAGAGGAAAACTTGGTCTGTTTGTCACCGTGTAATAAATATGTGAAATGATGAGAAGAGAAACAAATTGAGTAGAGAAGATAGAAGATCAGAGTCATTGCATCAGCACATTCAACTATAGTATACAGTACTTTACTTATTTGAATCCTTTCCCCCGCTCTCCTTCTCTCCTTCTTCCTCTCCTTTGAACCTTAAGTTCAAGGGAGATCCTTTGTGTCACCTTTTCTCTCTGCACCTCTTTTTCTTCTTTGTACCGACTCACCCTCTTTTTCTCCTCATTCTCTTTTCATCTCTCTCTCTCTCTCTCTCTCTCTCTCTCTCTCTCCCTCTCTCTTTCTCTCTGACGATGATCATTCAAACACTGTCAGCAGGTCAGAGTCACTGAGCTCAGCATTTCCCAGGCATCCCAGAGGATCTTAAACATAACCAATGTTTACAATGCGTGCACACGCAGGTGTGTGTGTGTGTGTGTGTGTGTGTGTGTGTGTGTGTGTGTGTGTGTGTGTGTGTGTGTGTTAGCTGATGTATTGATGACTTCCCGCCTCCACCCCCCGAACACTGACTGACATCTTCAGAGTTAATCTGTTACTGTCAACTTTATTGCTGGGAGAGGTATAGATTTAAAAGGCCTAGACTGGCCAAGAGCTCATCACTCTGAATTCCATGTTCAGACAGTTTATCGCAGCCCTCTTTATCTGTATGAGTGCAAATCAAACAGGCTGTTTCACCATCAAAGCCTCTCTCTGCTGCGAGCGCCTGGACACGTTGGAGTGCGTGTTTTCACAGCCGCTGAACAACTTGGCTCGCCATCTCAGAGACTTAGCTGCCTGTTGACTTCCGTCACGGAGATTAGATGGAGAGGTACACACACACACTTGCTATTCTGTGAGAAGGGCTGCATACAAAACGTCAGTATAGAATTGTAATGACCACAACAGACACGGCAGTGAAAATCCAGGGGATTTACCGTGGTCTTGTTGAATCAAGGGATGCTGTGCTGAATGAGAATGACTGCTACGCTGATTTTAATTCCGTGAAAGTGGGTATATGTGCGTGCATGTGTGCGCGTGTTTCCAAATCCTTGTATGTTTACCCTTCTGATCCCAGAGAAGAGGCTGAGTGTGAGCCTGCATACTGAGTAAAATCAGTTGAGAGCTGCTGCCCCCTTCTGGTCAGGAATGAAATCACTTTGACCAAACTGGCCCCATATTCTCAAATAAGGCAGGGCACAGCAGTGAGCGGAGTGATAACTTACAGCGAAGTGTGAAGGATAGCGATTTTAGAACAACACTTCAACAAAAGATATATAAAGGTTTAGGGAAGATTGAGCCCCATTTCCCCCTCTGAACAGCGATCAGCGGGTCAATGGAGACCCAATTGGTCTCCGGTTCCAACTCCGATGTTGCAGATTAAGAGGTTAAGAACAAAATAGGATAGTTTTCAGCTGCTTACGGAGCATCCACGGAGCGACCACAACCATGACATATTGAGACTGAGTTATGTTATGTACAGTATGCCACACAGGCAGGACTTACAGGGGTGCTGCCATCTGACAGGGTAGTCATGCTGAGGGAAGTGCTCATCTTGTCTGAAGACGAGAGGGAGGGCGGAGAGGGGCTCCTCTTCTCCACTTCCTGACGCTGCAGGAAGTCACGCCAGGCGCGCTGGATACTGTGCATGTAGATTGAAAACATAGCAAGCAGAAGCTCTTTTATAGTAAAGAACTGCTTTCTTAGCTTTTTCTCCAAAATAGTTCACACAATATCTACACACCTGGCTAGTCTTTTGGCAGGTGCAGCGGTGAAAAACAGGTATATTAAATGACCATGGGCGCGGCAAGTATGGGGACGGTAAAAATATATATTTTATGATTTAATGGCTTACTGGCTTTGTATGACTGGTTTACAAAATGCTGTACCCCTTCAACTGTATACATCCCATTCTCAACTGTTTTTATTGTATTTTGACACTTGCTTGGTTACTCGGATGAGGAGGTGGAAGTAACAACACAGAGACAACTAATAAGTAAACAGGTGTGTGTTTGTTGTCATGTGTTTTTCTTCTTGTAAAGCTGCCGCTGTGCAGGACTTGTGTTTTGGAGAAACACACAAGGGGTGATGTTTGTCGAGGCAGAGTGTTTGTGTTGGAGCGTATCAGTGCGGCAGCACAGTTCATATTCAGCCTCTTCCAGAGAGATGTTTGTGTGCGCGTGTGTACACGTCTCTCTCTCTCTCTCTCTCTCTCTCTCTCTCTCTCTCTCTCTCTCTCATAGTTTAAATGGGCTAACTGATTGTAATGCTTGCTGATGCATACAATGCCTAATGGAGAGGTGTGTTAAATCTTTTTTCTTGGATGTTGCGCTGTGCAGGCTGCCTGTCACGGTGCAAGGAGTGTGTGTGTGGTTGTGCGTGTGCACGTGTGTACATGATGCTGCGGTGCTAAGTCCTAAATAAGTCATTATTAGGCCAATTACACCCGAATAAGACCTGAAATTTTGCCCCCCCTGGTATCAATACCTTCCCACGCGCCTGTAAATGACACTTTTACAAAATGATGCATTAACGGTTAACACACTGCAAAAATCACTCTGTAATGGCTGTTGTCTGGCTCTTTGACTCTGGGGCACTAGCATGGACTACAGGAACTTATATATTATATATTACAGTACTTTATATTCGTATGTATCTTGGTTTGGTTCTTGGCTCTGTACCTCACCTGTGTTTCATTCTTGCCACTGCTGCTGCTATGACACCAGAATTTGCCTGTACTATAAATGATCTCATTTGAAGTTTTATGCATCTCCAATACTAAATATGTTGTTGTTGTTATTGTTGTTGTAGTAGAGAATCTTGTGTTTATCAAGTCTACTGTCTGCAAAACGCAAGTTAAATATTTCATCTGCTGTTGTTGAATAACAGTGTAGTGTAGCTACAAGGCTAGTGTGAGATTTTCAAAGGTGATAGGGCATGCACATCCGCTCTAGCCCAGGTGCTGGACAAACGGGAGTACAGGAGAAAGAAATAGAGTCCGCAACACTGGTACAGCTCCACAGGTTTATTAATTCAACGTTTCGATCACAGTGATCGAAACGTTGAATTATAACAAACCAGTGGAGCTGAGTTTTCCTTACCAACCAGTGTTGCGGAATCTATTTCTTCCTTCTAGTGTGAGATATTGACTTGCCCATTGGCCTTAGGCACAGAGAGTTTGAAAAGCACTGGTGTAGCTCTGTCTGTGTTGCAGACAACCACATACAGTACAGTACAGTACTCACATCAACACCTTGGTCTCTGTGGGCGGCAGGCGGATATTGATGTTGTCCAGGTCCACGGTCAGCTGGTCCATGGTCAGCTGGCTACTGAGCACAGACAAGAGACAACAGGTATAGGGGACAGTCAAAGGACGCACTCACGCACGCACGCACGCACGCACGCACGCACGGGCGCACACACACACACACACACACACACACACACACACACACACACACACACACACACACACACACACACACACACACACACACACACACACACACACACACACACACACACACACACACACACAAAAATGCGTGTGCATGCAGCCAGCTCTCATTCTGTTGTAAAACCCATTTCCCTGCTGATGAGACCAATCCGTCTCTGTTTAATTACTGATAACCCATGGTGGCACAACACCCCAGACTGGGATTGCATGTGTGTCTGTCTGTCTGTCTGTCTGTCTGTGCGTGCGTGCGTGCGTGCGTGCGTGCGTGCGTGCGTGCGTGCGTGCGTGTACACACACCTCTGCAGCTGGAAACGTCCATCCTCAACATGCTTGGCGCCACTCTGGAGGTTCTTGAGCTCCTCCTGTGACAAGAGAGAGAAGAGAGAGAAGAACAGGGTGAGATGTTTGCTTAAAAAATTTACCTTTTGCAATAAATAAAAACAAAAAAAAACCTGCGGAGCGAGAAAAACCCTGCAGGATAAAAACATACATTTCTCTGTGCATGTGTGTGTATGTGTGCGTATGTGTGTGCATGTTTGTGTATGTGTGCGTATGTGTGTGCATGTTTGTGTATGTGTGCGTATGTGTGTGCATGTTTGTGTATGTGTGCGTATGTGTGTGCATTCGTAGATGTACTGTAATGAATAAAGTGGGCCTATGGTTTTGTGTGTGTGCGTTGTGCATGTGCATGTGTGTGCGACTGTGCATGCGTGCGTGTGTATGTGTGTGTCTTCTCCATGCTGAGGTAAGGGACCCCTGCAGTGAGTTGGTTAGGGTGTATTTGGGGATGGTTTGATGTTTTCTTCTGAAGTCAGTAAAGTTATAGCTTTGTAAATGTGTCCCATTCTCGCTGCCTCAGCCTTTACACACATTTGGCCCCGAAGCGGACAGAACGCCAAGGAAGAGAACAAGTCAAACTGAAGGGGTTGGGGTGGGGGGGTTCCTTTTTTTACACTTTAGTTTTTCCTGTTGTTTGTTTTTGATTTTCAGTTTGTCTTGTACAGTTGTAAGTCAGGCCCATTTGACTTAGAATAGAGGGTTTAAGTGGTTAATGGTTGTGTGTAATGAGGGCAGTCACTACGAATTGACATGTTAATTAATAACTATAAGGCAGCAGCAAAGTAGCAGCTCTTACTTATGAGCCAGAAGGTCATATCAGTGCACCAAGTAGCTCTGTGTGCGTGCGTGCGTGCGTGCGTGCGTGCGTGCGTGCGTGCGTGCGTGCGTGCGTGTGTTTGAGTTCTACCAAAAGTTCCCAAATTCTATTATTATTTTATTACTGCCTCGTGCCTATAGTGAGATACTGCGCTTTACTGTATGCACAAATCTCTACAGCAGATGTACACAAATGCACGAATCCCTATATCAAAATAATCTCTGCGTCACACTAAATATGCATCTCCTATGACTCCTGTCAAACCCTCTGAAACAGAATTTATTTTTAATGAACACAGTTGCACGGTTACCAAACGTATATTTCCACAGCTGCCCCGCTGCGACCCTGTCTCACTGAATCTGAGGCTGTGTGTTATGATGCTGTTGAGACAACACCACTACGAAAGATCCAGTTGTAAAGGTGCATTCTTTTGAGCTCTCAGCCTATCCCACCGTGTCAGCAAGAATAGCTTTTCTCATTATTCTGCTCGCCTGACAAAAACAAACAGCCCATTAGATCGAATAAAGGTGGACAATGACAAGTGATCAATGGCCACATCAAGGAGCTATTTCCTGTCTGTCTGTCTGTCTGTCTGTCTGTCTGTCTGTCTGTCTGTCTGTCTGTCTGTCTGTCTGTCTGTCTGTCAGCTGTCTCTTTCTCTCTCACCTCATTGCAAATGCTTTCACTCACCCATGCACATGCAGTCATGCACGTGGGTGCACGCACCCACGCACGCACACACACAAAAGCTCTCCAGCCATTTCAGTCAGGCTTTTAAACGTGGGTCACCTGGGAATTTTGAGAGAGGAAGGAGCACGGCCGAGGAAATACAGATTTGGAGATAAGGAAAGGGCAAGGAACAAAGAGAGAAAACAAACAGACACCAAGATAAAGCATACAGTGAGAAAGGCAGAGAGAGCATGCCTGAGTGTCAGAAAGACACGCACGCACGCACGCACGCACGCACGCACGCACGCACGCACGCACGCGCGCATGCACGCACGCACGCACGCACGCACGCACGCACGCACGCACACACACACACACACACACACACACGCGCGCACGCACACGCGCGCACGCACGCACAGAGACACACACACACACACACACACACACACACACACACACACACACACACACACACACACACACACACACACACACACACACACACACAAAGGCCTTTTCTACTCTGCTATAACGATCTCACAGCCAAAAATCTTTATCTTATCCTCAGTTAGCTCATCAATAAACTGAGGATTAGGATGTTAATATAGGGATGGAAATTTATTTAACGTAACAGGGATAGAGTAATCTGATCCCAAATGGTTGGCAACCATAACCTAGTTGCATTAATGAAAACAAGCACTAATCACTTTAACCGCATAGATGTACGTAATAATAACACTTTCCTTATGAATGAATGCAGTGAAATTACAGTAGGCTTATGTAATTCTGTAGTGTAGTGGTTCTCAATATATATTTTTAATTAAGTCGTCGTCGAAAGAGTTTGCAATGAGCAGATTTGTTTTAATTAAACTGACCATTTCAGTAAATCCAGTTTTGATATCAATATGTTCGAATATTGTGCTATTCGATAACATTGTGCTACTCAGGTTTTCTCAATGTTTGTCAATATTTCATCATTAAACATAACTACTTTCTGCCACATACAGTACCTGCATGGAGTATCTCTGCAAACCCCTACCCCGCACTGCAGCCATATACTGCATATTAATATTAAACTATTATGGAATTGTGGAATACATTTGACTACATTTAAATATTTGTGTGATGTTGAACACAAAGTCACTTTGCACATTCTGATGTACAGTAATGGCTATTGGCTACACATGGTGGTATCTTCAATTCAGACACTGTAGTGGAATTTTCCAGATAGAGAGACAGAGGGCCAGGGATAGAGGGAGAAAGGGAGGGAGGGGAGAGAGGGGGGGGGGGGGGGGGGGTGTGGTAGAAACTGTAGATTGTGAAACAGATATTGTACTAGCATTGATATCCAGGGTGCATTATCCAACGCTTAAACAAAGCCCTGACATCAGCAGGCCATTCATAGCACTCTTTATGGGGTCTATTGATCTCCAAATATACAGCAGTAGACAGTTTGTATTTATTGTGCACCAAACCAAAGGCTTGACATCTCTCTTCCACACACATTGTTGTCCAAAGCAATCTAGACTAAATATACTGTGTGTGTGTGTGTGTGTGTGTGCGTGCGTGCATGCATGTACAGTAGCCTATATTTATTTATTTTTATTTTTTGAGGGGCGCTAGCCCCATCAATGCATGGCTTTTTAAAATTACTTCCTATACTGTAGGCCAGCCTAGTCTATGGACTTTTAATGTTTGTTTAGAGCCTAATAATAAATTCCCCGTCCCAGGCCAAGTCTATGGACTTTAATGTTTGTTTAGGGAAGTAAATGACAACGTAAGACATCATGGTTGATATAAATACTGCACTCACTGCGCCACTCACTTCACACAAGTGTGATTTTTGAGGGGCGCTAGCCCCTCCTATATACAGCTTTTGTCCCCACACGTCTCAATATTTGCCATTGACAATGAAAGGAGAAATTAGGTCAAATGTCCGCCAAATATGACGTAAATGTGTGGCAACAGGCATTCTGATTGGCCAGGATGAGATGATGTATGATGATAAGAGCGCCCCTCACTTCACACATGCAGGTGTGATTTTTTTAACTTATTTAAAAAAAATCAAGTATTGATA
This sequence comes from Electrona antarctica, assembly GCF_951216825.1. NCBI lineage: Eukaryota > Metazoa > Chordata > Actinopteri > Myctophiformes > Myctophidae > Electrona > Electrona antarctica. The sequence goes on from NC_136792.1 coordinate 27,840,141, forward strand.
AAAAAAAAATACTATATTGTTGCTGTTATGCAGAACAATGTTACTTTGGTTAATGTTTATGAACCCCATGAACAAACAGAGATAACCACTTTAAACCTGGTGCCCCTATTTTGGGCGTGTCATTATATACAGTAGGTTAACATTTTCCAAAACATTCAAAGAATCGACTAAACTTTAAAATAAATAGATCTAGCTTATGAATCTGTGATTTTTGCAAATGATCAAGTATAAAGTAGGGCATTCATTTATGAGAACACATGAAACATAAAATGAAAAAATGTGGAGATACAAGGTTTCTGCCAGACAGCGTCGGTGTGTACACTGTATACATATGCATGCATGCCTAGTGCCTACACGTGTTGGTCCATAGCCTCTTTGGTGGTGGGCCGCTTCCACTCTGAAGAGGAGGGGTGGGCCGCTTCCACTCTGAAGAGGAGGGGTGGGCCGCTTCCACTCTGAAGAGGAGGGGTGGGCCGCTTCCACTCTGAAGAGGAGGGGTGGGCCGCTTCCACTCTGAAGAGGAGGGGTGGGCCGCTTCCACTCTGAAGAGGAGGGGTGGGCCGCTTCCACTCTGAAGAGGAGGGGTGGGCCGCTTCCACTCTACAGAGGAGGGGTGGGCCGCTTCCACTCTACAGAGGAGGGGTGGGCCGCTTCCACTCTACAGAGGAGGGGTGGGCCGCTTCCACTCTACAGAGGAGGGGTGGGCCGCTTCCACTCTACAGAGGAGGGGTGGGCCGCTTCCACTCTACAGAGGAGGGGTGGGCCGCTTCCACTCTACAGAGGAGGGGTGGGCCGCTTCCACTCTACAGAGGAGGGACGGCCGCTTCCACTCTACAGAGGAGGGGTGGGCCGCTTCCACTCTACAGAGGAGGGGTGGGCCGCTTCCACTCTACAGAGGAGGGGTGGGCCGCTTCCACTCTGAAGAGGAGGGGTGGGCCGCTTCCACTCTACAGAGGAGGGGTGGGCCGCTTCCACTCTGAAGAGGAGGGGTGGGCCGCTTCCACTCTGAAGAGGAGGGGTGGGCCGCTTCCACTCTGAAGAGGAGGGGTGGGCCGCTTCCACTCTGAAGAGGAGGGGTGGGCCGCTTCCACTCTGAAGAGGAGGGGTGGGCCGCTTCCACTCTACAGAGGAGGGGTGGGCCGCTTCCACTCTACAGAGGAGGGGTGGGCCGCTTCCACTCTACAGAGGAGGGGTGGGCCGCTTCCACTCTACAGAGGAGGGGTGGGCCGCTTCCACTCTACAGAGGAGGGGTGGGCCGCTTCCACTCTACAGAGGAGGGGTGGGCCGCTTCCACTCTACAGAGGAGGGGTGGGCCGCTTCCACTCTACAGAGGAGGGACGGCCGCTTCCACTCTACAGAGGAGGGGTGGGCCGCTTCCACTCTACAGAGGAGGGGTGGGCCGCTTCCACTCTACAGAGGAGGGGTGGGCCGCTTCCACTCTACAGAGGAGGGACGGCCGCTTCCACTCTACAGAGGAGGGGTGGGCCGCTTCCACTCTACAGAGGAGGGACGGCCGCTTCCACTCTACAGAGGAGGGGTGGGCCGCTTCCACTCTACAGAGGAGGGGTGGGCCGCTTCCACTCTACAGAGGAGGGGTGGGCCGCTTCCACTCTACAGAGGAGGGACGGCCGCTTCCACTCTACAGAGGAGGGGTGGGCCGCTTCCACTCTACAGAGGAGGGGTGGGCCGCTTCCACTCTACAGAGGAGGGACGGCCGCTTCCACTCTACAGAGGAGGGGTGGGCCGCTTCCACTCTACAGAGGAGGGGTGGGCCGCTTCCACTCTACAGAGGAGGGGTGGGCCGCTTCCACTCTACAGAGGAGGGACGGCCGCTTCCACTCTACAGAGGAGGGGTGGGCCGCTTCCACTCTACAGAGGAGGGACGGCCGCTTCCACTCTACAGAGGAGGGGTGGGCCGCTTCCACTCTACAGAGGAGGGACG
>NC_136792.1:27847082-27864582 GCF_951216825.1 Electrona antarctica
CCAATTTGTGCCGGACGGTTTAAGGCCCGCCTTTGGTAATTCACACGTACAGACAAGTGTGCATCGTTTCCATATCCAGTCTAGATCTAATAATGAATTGAATTGCATTTTTATAGCGCTTTTCCAAGTGCTCAAAGCGCTTCACAATGGTTCATTCATTCATACATTGGGAGGTGAAGCGGCGAACAGTCGACGCCAGCGTCCTCACTTCCAACATTCACACACCAATGGTGGCAAGCTCACACCGAGCTGTTCCACGTTCCTGTGTCAGGAACTGGAACAGATGAACCTGTCCTGGGGAGAGGCGCACCATGCTGCCAGGGATCGGATGAAATGGAGAGCGCTCATTGAAGCATTATGTCCCATAGGGGACGAAGAGGAGTAAGTAAGTAAGTTAGTCACACCGACCAACTCATTGGAGGCAATGTAGGGTTCAGTGTCTTGCCCAAGGACACTTCGACATGTGGACAGGAGGAGCTGGGATTCGAACCACCGACCCTGGGATCATTGGACGTCACAGCCGCCCTCTATATATCTAGAGTCAGCCTATAGCTGCAAAGCAACTCAATCCCATTAATAAACACTCAAGCCCACAGTACCACCTCGGCTTGTGAAAATACTAATGAGTTACTTTTGTAAAATAATAAAACATTAGTTAGTAAGTAAGTAATTAGTAATATTACCAGTTACTGGAAAATGGTAATAATATTACTTTACGTACTTTCCAACACTCTAGGCGTCACCAAGTCCTATACAGCATATACCCTTCAATATCAGTCAGCAAGGACACACAGACCCTGAGGGACCACTGGAGTTAGTATTATACCTCATCACCTTCCTCTCCATCTCTCCTTCCAGCCTGCTGCATGTCTCTGGGTAGTTAGCGCTACAGCAGCACATCCAGCAGGCCATAATCAGAGCTGTAAAGCTAGCCGTTAACATGCCAGAACAAACACACACTAAAGCAACTCCTTTTTTACATGACTCCCTTTTTTTACAACTCCTCTTTACTACCTGTCCTCCACACCAGCCGAGCAGAACAGCACCGCGCCAAAGGCTGGACGAGGATGCAGTGTATATGCAAAAGAGCCGAAGGTAAATATATGCAACTATAAACTGCTTTTTTTATTGAACATTATAGTCAGGATTGTCGTTGTTAGTTAATAAGGTTGTATAGTTGGTCGTGGAGAGGGCTGTAAAAGAGATTAATTCTAAAGAATAAGAGCTCCTCAGGGCCTCTTAGTTAGCTGACACAGTACAGAAAACACCTATTGTTGTTTTTCATACAGTATACTTTTTGGAAAGGGACCCAAAAACTATGATGAAATGTCACATTTTTCTACCACATTCGGTTTTAGCTCTGTAGAGTTGTAGAACCACATGGAATTTGACCGAGAGACCCATGTGAGACTGGCCTTAAACATGCTATGCACGTTCAAGGCCACTGGTGTGGGAAGTGAGTTTATGATTTCAATGACTTCTGAAACGATACACAAGCTACCCATGAAATGCATACATAAACCAAGCATAAAACATACATGCATGACAAATGCAAATAAGTGCATGGTGGCACACGCTATAAGACATATATTCAGGCGCCTGTCTGATACGCCTACGCATGCACACACACGTGCTCTCACACACGCACCCACGCACGCATGCACACACTTAGCCAGGCTTGAGCTCTGAGTTAGGACTGAGACTGTCCATTAGACATGTTCTCTCCCAGTTTCAGACTTAATGAAGTAGAAAGCCGTAAGAAGGGAGAGACACACTGCAGACCTGATTAATGACAGGTCTGAGAGAGAGAGAGAGAGAGAGAGAGAGAGAGAGAGAGAGACAGAGAGAGAGACAGAGACAGAGACAGAGAGAGAAAGAATGTATAATTGGAATGATGAAGTAAGGAGGAAAAAAGATAACAGGACACTCTACCGTTGTATTTATTAAATCATTTGTGAACAGTTTCCTACTCTATACCTCCTGTCTTCTCCAAAACAAATACTAGTCTACAATAGTCGTAGAAACTCTTTCAAGAACAGTTCTGTATGAAACAGTAGCCAAACAGTATGGAACCTATTGCCTGCCTCTCTCCAGCGTAGCAGGAGATGATTGAAGTCACGGTCCAGTTAGTGGCTGGTTGCACTCAGCCCTGTGGGCCTTACAGACATCCACCTGTACAGGGCCACTCAGGAAATGCACACTTGAACAGCTTCACGCAGGCATTCATGCACGCACAAACACACATGTGTACAGATACACACGCACACAGACAATTAGATTCACACAGGCAAACAGAGAGACAGTCACACATGCGATCCCTCACCTGTGCAGACCCATGCAGTGAGCCTTAGCCACCAGGCTCAAGCTACAGGTTGGCCACGCTCTGAAAAGCATCAGCAGGCATAGCATAGCAGGCTGTCATGGCAGGCAGGCAGTGTGGGTGTTCATTAAAAGCTCCAGCACTATTCACAGGGAGAAACATGGCCATAAACGCAATTAATCTGCCCATAAACAAGCTACAGTGCCTGGCCTACACCCACAAGCACACAGCCATGACGCTAGGGGCTAGGAGGGGTGGACATGGAGTTGTGCGTCATGTTACCCCCAGCCATCTCGCTTTTTATCTTTCTCAAGCGAACCAATAATCCAGCAGACAGAGACAAAGAGTCTAATAACAGCATGGTCTCCGTGTCCAGTCTTTGGAATCCTTTCCACAGTGACAAACTGGCTGTTTGTGACAACTATAGTGTGGTGATGTCTTTAAATGAGCTATGGTCACCATTTCTATAGCGCCTTAATCCAAAACACATTATTTACAATGCTATATTCATCCATTCACACACTGACATCGGAGGCAACCATGCAAGTACCTGGTCATCGGGAGCAGTATATAGTGTCAACTGTACTAACGGATCTAACTGGGAACAATCTAGTTAGTAGTTCCCAAACTAGAAATGCTCCCCCGACACACACACACACACAATCGTTCTACAGTTGTGGCCCCCTGCCTAATCTAGTTGGAATACCCCTGTAGTACAGCAAATGCCATTCCCTTCCATTCTATATTGAATTTAGACTAGCCAATAATTCTTTACCCCCTTTTTCTCCCCAATTTAGTCATGTTATGACAATTAATTCTTCCCTATACACACATTTCTGTGTTTGATTTGATTTGATTTTTATTAAGGATCCCCATTAGCTGGTGGCATAGCAACCAGCTAGTCTTCCTGGGGTCCACACAAGAATAAACATTACAGTAGACATACAATTACAAATACACATTTGTTAAAAAGTCAGTATTCAACTTACATTAGTTCAGATAAAATAAAAATAAAAATTGCTAAGATTACAAGTTAGAGCATGAAAACAAAAAAAACGAAAAACACACAACACTTCACTGTATCAAATGGAATTTTAGATGCTTTTTAAACGTTAATTTACTGTAAATGCAACAGAGGTTTTGAGGCAGGTTATTCCAAAGTGACAATGATCTATAAATAAATGATCTCTTTAGAAAATTATATTTTGGGCGAGGTAACACAAGCTGCCCATTACTGGAGCCTCTAGTGTCATGATCATGCACCACAGTATTACTAAAAACAATCTGTGAATTTATGAAAACAGGAGTTTTACTACTCATGACTGTTTTGAACAACACAAGAGTATTAAAAGATAACCTATTCTCAACTGTAAGCCAGGAGAGGCAGGCATGCATATGACTCACATTTGTTCTGAGAGGGCAACCCATTACCAACCGTGCGGCCCTGTTCTGGACAACCTGGAGCTTCCTCAGGTCACCACTAGCAGCAGATGACCATACAGTGGAGCAGTAGTCAAGATGACATAAAACTAGACTTTGAACTATCTGACGTAACAAGGGACGAGCCACAAAAGAACAACACTTCCTTGAAATACCAATAGCTCTCCCCATTTTTAGAACAATATAGTTAATGTGGTGTGACCAAGACAGAGTGCAGTCAACCATCACTCCAAGGAGTTTAGTACTTTCAACTTGTTGAACTCAAGTGTTGTCACTTCTGTGTTGTCCCCAACCAGGAGGATATAGAGCCATTGTCCTACTCCTCCTGCGGCTGCCCAACACTCCCTGCTGACAGGTGCCGTCCCAGCCTGTAGGAATACTATATTTATATATATATTTTTTGTAATGTTTTTTTTTGTGGCTTTCGCCTTTATTTTATATATTTTTTATGGAGGGACAGACAGTAGGTCGACAGGAAATGGGGAGAGAGAGCGGGGCCACGGTGGCACAGTTGGTAGTGCTGTCGCCTCACAGCTATTAGGTCCTGGGTTCGATTCCCGCTCGGGGCGCTGTGGGTGCTGGCGGCGTGTTTCCTCCTCCGCGTCATCAGTGCCCATACCCGAGGCGAGGTTGGCGAAAGGGCCTTTCTGTGTGGAGTTTGCATGTTCTCCCCGTGTCCCCTAGGGTAGGTACCCTCACAAAAAACATGCAGTAATCCTGGTCTCTAAACTGCCTCCCCCTGGCCAGCCGGGGCGCCTGATGGAGGGGAAAGGAACTTGTTGGAATAACGTGTTCCTTCCACGCGCTACGTGCAACCAGGGAAACTCCCCCCTGTCAGGTGTAAAGGAGCAACTTGGACACTCAGGCATGAAGGAAGCATGAATTCAAGTCCGTTGCTCTCCCCATGTCCCCCATATATGGGGACTAGTTTGGCGGAGGGTGTCTAGAACCCAGGATCACATTAGATAATTGACACAGGGGTGGAAAATGGGTTACAAAATCGTGGGATAAAAATTATAGAAAAATAAAAAGGAAATGGGGAGAGAGATGGGGGGAAGACATGCAGCAAAGGCCGTCGGGATCGGTAGTCGAACCCGTGGCACACCGCCAGACCGGACCACCAGCCAAGGTGCCCGGACCACATAACACACTTTTTTTTTTTTTTTTTTTCTGCCTTTATTTATATTTATTGATATAGGTTAAAAGTAATCTGACAGGAAATGGGGAGAGAGATGGGGGGGAAGACACGCGGCAAAGGCCGTCGGCCCGCCGGGAGTCGAACCCACGGCACGCCATCAGGCTGGCTCAGCAGCCTGTGTGCCCAAACGGTTGAGCTAACCATTCAGGCCATATAACACACTTATTAGAAGATAATGATACATAACATGCACACAATAGGCCCAAATAGGCACAATAAGTTACAAAATATAGTATAAAGGCAGAGATGAGTTCTTCTGTGTGCATCTTGCTCGTCTCCTCTCCATCCTATTGTGCAATAATAACAGGGTTTCTGATTGCCTGAGCTAAAAATACTAAGCTCTGCCAGCTTTAACAGTAGAAATGAGGAATTTTCTCTCTCGGCCACTCGAGCCTACGGCTACTGTGTAGCACGTATTGTGCTAAATGAAAAACAGAGGCTGTCACAACACGGGACAGCCTCATGGCACGCATGCACGCATGCACGCACGCATGCACGCACGCACGCACGCACGCACGCATGCACACATACACACACACAGGGGGGAGAGAGTGACAGAGGGCATTTGGAAGACAGAACTAACTAGAACATGAGGGATAAACAAGGTACAGTACAACGGGGAAATTACCTTGCATGCTTGGCGGCTATAGACGTATGTAAATAACTTTTTATAGCTCTTTCCTCGACCAAAGGTCACCTCTAAGAGTAAAGGAGCGAAACGAATTTCTCTACCACCCAATTATCTTTTCACTCTCTGCTCACCCCTCTCTCCATAGCCTGTCCTTTCAGACGTTCTGTCACTCTGTCCAGCGTCCTTCAATCTGTCCTTCTTCACATCATTTCTGCCGACATGTCATTCTCGACTGCTGTTTCTTTAAATCTCTGACACACTGCCATCCATTCCTTTTTACTTTCAGGGTGTATGAAAACATGGAGACGTGTGGCAACAAACATGATGCCATGCATGAACACCTGCCCTAATCATCCAAACAAGGAAGAGACCTATGAGATAGAGGGAGAAACATTACAGAATGTACAAGACAGCTTCCCATTGGCAGAGATAAATGTATGTACTTCCCCTCATCCCGCTTGGAAACCAAGCTCCCCATCTTGTGCCTCAACGAGGAACCAGGGAATGGTAATTTTCAACACAAACACATTTGCCCTGCCCAGTATGAGACTCCTAATTTCATACTTTGCTTTCCTGTCCTCCTCTCCTCCACTAGCAAGTGGCCATCACCCAGAGCCAGCCGTGTGGAAAATGAAAACTATCTGAATATTATTTCGGGTGCTCTGGGAGAGTTGTGTGCGCTTGGAGCACCATTTCGCCTGCCACTTTTTACGGCTCCACGCTGAGCTATTGCACGGGTTGTCCGCACACTTCTGATCGCAGAGGGAGAGCAGTGTCGGAATGAGTTCTGGGTCCACATGCGTACGCCCATACGCACGCACACACACACACACAGGGCAGAGTCCAATTTGCAGTGAGTCAGGTAAGGGATAAGTCACGTTTAGCAGATCTGTCTCCCTTGCTGCAGTGATGTTAAAGCCGTATGCATGCAGATGTTTCCAACAGGTCATAAAAACACAGAACAGACAACCTGGAGTCTACCCTGCCTACTTGATGACTCTTATAGACAGACAAGCTGAATAAATCAGTCCCACACTCAAGCTGCGGAAAACTCGACTGTATTCATATGAAAGCAAAACACACGCACACGCACACGCACACGCACACGCACACGCACACACACACACACACACACACACACACACACTTAATTAAATCCAAGTTGACAATATATTTTTCAAAGAAGCGCATGTGTATGTGTGGCATGCGATATAACGTGTTCACCCCACCAGAGGCGGAATGACAGGTACATGGGTAAGCTGTCAATGGTATCAGCTAATGAATATTCACATTGTATTTCTCACAACATTATTCACACAATAACACACATTCTGTCACATACTTGCACACATATGCACATGCACTCACAAAGAGACATACTGTGAGTGCATACTGTACACACGCACGCACGCACGCACGCACGCACGCACACACGCACGCACGCACGCACGCACGCACGCACGCACGCACGCACGCACGCACGCACGCACGCACGCACGCACGCACGCACGCACGAAAAACAAGAGTTCTGGTGCTACTGTTTGCCAACGGTTGTGTAGCTGTCAATGTGGGGCCTGAACAACAGGCAATACCTACTGAGGTGACCTTGACACGCCCACGCACACGCACATGCACACGCACACACACACACACACACACACACACAGGATCAAATTCACATTTTTATCAATATTCATTATTTTCTGTCAGTCTCTTTAGCTGTAGGAGGAAAAGGAAAGTGTTGCTTGTTGTCTATAAATCTTCTTCTAATGTGTGCATGTGTGTGCGTGCGTTTATATGTACGTTTTAATGCAATGCTCTGGGGAGCTGTAGAAAAGGCAGTCACTTCCTTCCATCACTGAATAAAACATTCCATTTAGGGCCAACAGCCATACACCATAAATCACCATACCAGTACCACCACACCATGCACCACCCAGTATGAGAGAGAGAGAGAGAGAGAGAGAGAGAGAGAGAGAGAGAGAGAGAGAGAGAGAGAGAGACAGAGAGAGAGAGAGAGAGAGAGAGAATGTATAATTGGAATGATGAAGTAAGGAGGAACAAAGATAACAGGACACTCTACCGTTGTATTTATTAAAACAAGAGAGAGGGAGGGAGAGACTAAATGTACTAAAGTATTGATATCAAAATGTACTCGAAAAGTACTGAAAGTACTCATTATGTAGAACGTTTCACAAGTTTTTTTTTAAAACGTTTGAAAATGGTAGATCTACAAGCTCACAATACGTCACGTTGTGATGCATTGTGAGTTTGTAGATCGGCTATTTTCAAATGGCTGAAATGTATACAGACAGACAGACAGACAGACAGACAGACAGACAGACAGACAGACAGACAGACAGATGGCAGGTGTTTGAGGATAGCAGAAGAGAGGAGGTTTAAGAGACCGATGTGTGAGGACTCTGAGGAGACAGAGAGAGCAGGAATAAAAGCATGACAGCTCCTATACATAGAAAATAAACAGCCTGCAGTGAATAATTACAACACAATACAGAGAAAAGTGATTATTGTTCAAGACCTACCATCCCCGACTTCACCAAGAGACCTGAGTGAGTTCGCCCGCCTCAAATTATCACTCGAATCTGCTGCCATCAACGCCACCCAGCGGTTCAATATCAAGTTCTAGTTGAACACCTCAAGCTTGAAGAGGCTCGCCTGGTGGTCAACGCTTACCTGAACTCCCACACGGTGTACTCAGACACCATGGTGGTGCTCAAAGACAAGTTTGCACATGCCCACCAATGCGTTACGGAAAATAGCCAGTGTCCTGGAGGCAGCCGACATCTGTCGAGGCGATGGGGTGGCCTTTGAAAAGTTTGCGCTTCAAGTACAGTCGCTGGTAGGCATGCTAACAACCATAGGCCGTGTGCAGCTCCCTAGTAATGAGCCAAAACATTGGTTACCTCAGAAAATGGGCGGATATGCCACAGTTCTGCATGGTGCCGAAGACGGAGCTGAGTGCGAGGCTGCAGCCCCACCCTAAGAGACAGGGAAAACGAATGCCTACTGTCCATTCTGTGAAAGAAACGAACACTTCCTCAGTCAGTGTACTATAGAGAGACTCACGACAGAACAGAACACAGAATAGATTCAAACCAAGAAGTGGTGCTGGCGCTGTGGTAGATCACACCTAGCTGCCCAGTGTGATCTCCGGAAGCCATGTTATAGCCTGTGCAAAGGCAAACACCTTGAAATCCTGCTCGAGGCGAACAGCGAGACTCAGAGAGAGACACCCAGAGATGAGACCTGTCTGGTGAACACCACTGCCGAGGTGCTCTACCTTGACAAGCCAGTTGACCGGAAAAGAGTCCTACTCAAAGAGGTAGAGTTATATTACGCCACGGTGAGCGTTCCCTCGACACTTAAGCCCTTCTCGACGATGGGTCAGAACGCACAATGCTTCTTCCCGCTGCAGTGAAAAGACTCTGCCTCAACGGAACACCTGAAGATCTGCCCTCAGAACTATCAGGCAGGATGTGCAGACACTGGGGGGGCATCAGTGATGTTAAATACAGACACTTGGCCAGACTGCTGCTACAACAGTTTGAAAGGGTCAAACCCCTCATCCTGATTGGGGCAGACCACCCCACCTAATCATCCCAAACCGAGCAAGTGAGTTTGGGACCTCCAGGTAGGCCAGCAGCCATCTGCACAAGATGCCCTGGAAAGCAACCTCCAGCCAAGACAATGTATATTGACTATAACAGAGCCCCAGAACACAGAGCTTATGAGAAGTGTGGAGAAACACTGGCAGGAGGCCACCAAGATACAATGCCCCAGAGACCCAGAGTGTGCCACCGCTCACAGTAAGGAGATCAACTGCCGCAGCAACGATGTCATGAGAGGCAAGTCAACCAAAACACCCTGAACCTAATCGGGGTGTCAAGAGCATAGATATATATAAACTCTAGATAGCTCACCCGCGCTGTTGGCCAATGGAGAGCGACATCGTTACGTGGCGGCCATCTTACCTCGGGCCACATAACATTGTGTCTATGGGGCATGTACTCTTAAATGACCATAACTTGCTCCATTTTCAACCGATTTTCAAACGGTTTGGTTTGTTATAAACGTCAGAGACGTCCGCATACTAATAAGCTTTTATACAACGTTCATATATAAAAAAAGCAGATACGCATCCTGAATCATAGCCACGTTGACAACGTTTGTAAAAAACCAACCCGTTTGTAAATCCGTCAAGATTTGAGCGAGTTATGACTGTTTCTGTTTGAGCTGCCATTGAACATTGATCTTACTGTAGGCAGCCCCGAAGTAAGATGGCTGCCGGGTGAACGACGTCAGAAACTCCGCCATGAGCCATCTAGAGTTTATATATCTATGGTCAAGAGACCAAAGTTCTCCTGAAATGTCTCCTGAAATGTCCTGCGGACATTTTGAAAAATGGCTGCCATGGTCACAAATGTAGGTCACCATAATCAAGATCCTAGTATGTCACCAGAATCAAGATCCTAGTTGGTCTAGAACTTGAGTTATTGGTGAATTAACAGCAGATGGCGGCCAATATTGAAAAATGGCTGCCATGGTCACAGGACAAAGTAGCCTACCACTGAATTCCTTATTATCCTTGAAAATGTATGATTAATCACCAGAATCAAGATCCTAGTTGATCTAGCCTAGAACTTGAGTTATTGTAAAATAACAACAGGTGGCGGCCATTTTGAAAAATGGCTGCTATGGTCACAGGACAAATCTAAATAGTACCAATGTATTCCTCATCCTTGAACATATAGGATTAGTCACCAGAATCAAGATCCTAGGTGGTCTAGAACCTGAATTTGTAAAATAACAGCATGTGGTGGCCATTTTGCTAAATGGCTGCCATGGTCACCACGGGACAAATCTGCGATGGCCCTATAGCCAAAAATGTTCCTTATTGCATGCTCTAAGCCAGGGGTTCTCAACGTTTTTGGCCGGGGACCCCCGGAAATGCTTTGGCAATGGCTCGGGAACCCCGCCCCGCCCCCTCCCGACCCCCAATATAAATTGACTGCTACAATAACCTTAACCCATTTTGGGCGGGAACCCCTTTTGGTGTTTTAAGCATTGTTATAATTTAGCTATTGAAAAATAGCAGATCTACAAGCTCATAGCGCGCCACCGAGTGGCGCGCTACGAGCTTGTAGGTCTGCTATTTTTTGAAAATAATTTGGGGACCCCCTAAAATAATTTGGCGACCCCCCGAGGGGTCGCCAACCCACGGGTTGAGAACCCCTGCTCTAAGCCTCTAACTGTGTGCCAAATGTCATGCTTTTATCGTAAAGTGCACGATTTTCGCCTGTAGAGCCTCCGCTATATCAGAAGCTTCTTGCCGTTGGTGAAATGAGTCCTCATGCACTTCCTGCAGAACGAAAGCTTCCATCTCAAACCCGCTAGTAATTACAGAGAAGGGCAAGCGAAGAGGTGAAGCATTGAGGCTATGGTCTTAAACAAAATGGCAATAGCATTGCTGTGTGTGGAGTGGGTGGGAGTAAGTGCTGCATTTTCGCTCTATTCTTTTTTGGAGAGCAGAGAATTTAGCACAATAGAAACAAGCTCCAGAGGCAATCATTTCAGCATTAAGGGCCAAAGAGGGGGTTTCCACACTCAGACTGACAAAGGGCAGGGATGATGACTCCAACTAGATTGTACCAAACCACATCCACTCCTCGCCCGCTTTATGTGTTACTGGCAGTTCAATTGGCAGTGTGAGAGAGCAAGACCGAGTGAAAAGGGGATGATTTGAGAGAGTGAGAGATAGATAAGTAGATAGATAAGTAGATAGATAGATAGATAGATAGATAGATAGATAGATAGATAGATAGATAGATAGATAGATAGATAGATAGATAGATAGATAGATAGAAGGAGGGAGAGAGAGAGAGAGAAGTGGTCTAACATAACATGTTTTACTTAAGTAAACGTATCAATACCACACACAAATATAAGTAAAAGTCAGCAATTAAAAATGTATTGAGAGAGAGAGAGAGAGAGAGAGAGAGAGAGAGAGAGAGAGAGAGAGCTAGAGAGAGAGAGAGAGAGAGAGAGAGAGAGAGAGAGAGAGAGCTAGAGAGAGAGAGAGAGAGAGAGAGAGAGAGAGAGAGAGAGAGAGAGAGAGCTAGAGAGAGAGAGAGCGAGCTAGAGAGAGAGAGAGAGAGAGAGAGAGAGAGAGCTAGAGAGAGAGAGAGAGAGAGAGAGAGAGAGAGAGAGAGAGAGAGAGAGCGAGCTAGAGAGAGAGAGAGAGAGAGAGAGAGAGAGAGAGAGAGAGAGAGAGAGAGAGGGAGAGAGAGAGAGAGAGCGAGAGAGAGAGAGCTAGAGAGAGAGAGAGAGAGAGAGAGAGAGAGAGACGGAGAGAGAGACGGAGAGAGAGAGAGATTGTTATGTAACTGTGATGCCTGATTTATACTCATTTGCGTGCCGGTGCCATGCCCCGAAAATAGCAGATCTACAAGTTCACAACGTGTTATGCTGCAACGCATTGTGAGCACGTGATGATCAAGGTGCATTCTTGCACATCCACGTGCCTGTGGTGTCTTTTAGAAGCTACATTGGGCCGCATGGCGGTTATTTACAGCCAACATGCTGAGCTGAATTTAGCAGGTGTGTCGTATATCACACACACACACACACACACACACACCACACACCACACACCACACACCACACACACACACACACACACACACACACACACACACACACAACAAACAGGCACGGCACACACACACACAAGACTATAATGCTCTGGGCTGCGATTACAGACACAGTAGAATGATGTGTGCTAATTAGGTAAAGACCAGCAAACAAAATTTTAAGTTAACCACTTTAGAAAAGATTAAAACATATGTTTAACTCAGGGCATGTGCTGTCATAAAAGCGCACATGCTTAGGAGTTACACACAGAGAGCACACACATGCACACATTAAGCGCATGTTGCAGGTGTAATGGACTCAGTAATTGCTTAGCAACAGGCAATGACACCACCACCTGTCTTACCAGAGCACCAAATGGGGTCAGTGTTTGTGCTTGTGTGTGCGTGTGCGCGTGTGTGTGTGTGCGTGTGCGCGCGTGTGTGCGCACACTGTATGTACGTGTATGTGCGTGCCTGTGTGTACTGTATGTTTTTAGAGGGCACCTTATTACAGGAAATAAATACCCAGTAGCCAATGTCCTTGTACCATTGTCTCATACTATGTTTCTTGGCGTTTCCTGTCTAATTAACCCCCTGCTGGGACTTAGTCCCTCCAGCTGCAAGCTGTGCTGTCAGCTCCATCACCTTACAACACATTACATCCCAGAGTACACTACAACAATGGTAAAGATGGGGAGACTTAAGCCTAATTCAGATGTAGGACTGCTGGTGTTACACAACCAAGTAAAATCAGAATCAGCACCATTGTCACATCGCAGCTTTACAATTAAAAAAGGTGAGTGAAATAATTTTTTGTCCATAGTTCCCATCATGTCATTTTTTCCAAAAGTCAGGCTTCAGTCAACACGTATTAAGTGTGACAGAAACTGAGGAATAATAATACAAATTGTGTGTGTGCATGTGTATCTGTTTGTGTGTTATACTTCATGTGTGCATCATAATGTACAGTGACATGTCAGCCAGTCAAGTGCCTCAGAGGATAGAGAGCGTTTAATCAGGAGAGCAGGTGTGTTTTACCATCCTGATGACAGCTGTTTTTATGTCATGTGTTGTCATCCTGTCGTCTCTTTATCTCAGCCCCTCATCATCGGCCTCTTTCATCTGTGCCCCTCGCCCTGTCCCTCCTGGAATAACACATGCACAAAGACCCCCCCCCCCACTCTAAATATCACACTGTGTGTGTGCGTGTGCGTGTGTGTGTGTGTGTGTGTGTGCGTGCGTGTGTGCATGTGTGTGTGTGTGTGTGTGTGTGTCTGTGTGTGTCTGTGTGTGTGTGTGTGTGTGTGTGTGTGTGTGTGTGTGTGTGTGTGTGTGTGTGTGTGTTTTGATTGATTTCTTTATAAGTGTCATGCTTCCAAGGAAGCCCAGCCCATATGGGTTTCCAGGACACTTTTACATTTCATTTGACATAGACAATGAACCGACATGACAATTCACAAACAATGATCCAACGAATACTGAACTAAAACACCCAAGCTTCATACATGGCAGAGTACAGAATTATAATAATACAACCTAAAATGCAACATTGGCAACAGGAGACCGGACATGAACCTACTTGAAGAGCTGAGATTGTCTTCTACTCCAGTCTCTTCTACAAACAAAATGTGCGTCTTAAATACTTCATAATTAAACAAGCACTCCAACTGCTGGCCATCATCTTCGCAGAATAGCTCTCAAGTAAAGTAAAATCAGAGAAATAGACATTTTGTGATGACACTTTTTCCTGTCCTCACAAGAGAAATGGTTGTCATATGGTTACAAAAATATGTCTTAAAGTTAGTTAGGCTTACAACTAAGAAAATATTTGTAGGTTAAAATGTGACATTTAGGGTAGGTTTAGGGTGGTTCGAGGGTCAGGGTTAGAGTTACCTACAGTACAGGGGTATGCCTGAATTACACTTAAAAAGAAATTGAAAAGATTGCTGTCCTAAAAAAGAAATACATGGGTGATCCTCACAACTATAGTAACACAGTGTGCGTGCGTGCGTGCGTGCGTGCGTGCGTGCGTGCGTGCGTGCGCGCGCTTATTGGGATGTGTGCCCACTAGCATGGCAGTGAGAAAAGAGTTAGCACCTCCCTCCAGGGTTGTCCAGACCATATTTCTCGAGTAAATGAAAAAGGAGTTGGCCTGCCACTAGTGTTTCACTGTAGGGATGAAGGCATGCAGTCCAAATCAAATACACCGCTGGATCACACAGCAACACTGAATAATACATCATATTTCATATGCATGGCAATTCATGCATTTCAATGGCGGCTCGATCAGCATGCTGAAAGGACCATCTATGTCTGCTGGGTATTGTCCAGCCACTGGTAGTGGTACAGTAAGTGTTGGAACAGAAAGGCACACAGCATGTGGTACCATGGGCTGTTTGCAATGTCGCTGCTGTTCTTTCTTTCAATCATTTATTTCATCGTTCTAATGATAAAGCTGGGCCTGGCGGCAGATGCTGACACACATACACAAGTACTGTACACATTAATGGCCTGTTTGGAGGAGACACCAAGAACACATGAACACGCTTTGCACTGACATTCCACAGAAACAGTTCTCACTGGCTCACAGTCTGCACTGCAGCTGCTGCTGCTGCTGTTGTAATTAAGAAAAACTGTCAAAGACTTCATCTGAATTCTTCATTTTGTCCACAGTGGAGGGTGAACTCATGATACTGTGAAGCATTTTGCTCAACCAGCAGTTAAAGGGGAAAACCACCCATTTTCAACATTTTACTATGTCATTAATATACCTTAGAGCTGTTGTGTGGAAATAATAAAAAAGTCCCCCCATTCTGTGTTTCCTAGAACTGTAATTATGAAAAAAATCATTAACATGGTGAAACACATCTTGATGACATCATCAAGATGTGTTTCACATCTGTTAATGATTTTTTTCAGACCTCTAGTTCTAGGAAACACAGAATGGGGGAACGTTTTTATTATTTCCACACAACAGCTCTAAGGTACATTAATGACATAGTAAAATGTTGAAAATGAGTGGAATGCCCCTTTAAGCAAAAACATTTTAGGGTTCTATTTTCTATAGGTCGATTTTTATTTTCGCTGAAGGTTTGCCTGTTATTATTATGACATGGCCAGAATGGGGAGGCTGGTGCTCAAGTGGTTAAAATACAGTGCTCTGCAAAGTAGACCGTGAACTCTAATAACATTAGCCCAGGTCAACTGGTACTGTATGAAGAGGCATGCAGTCAGCTATTCTGAGTTCACGTGCACAGATATACAAATACACACATACACACACAGGACTGCTTGCACACACACATTCACAGACAGGGATCATATTTAACCTTGAGGTGTAAACGTTATCAATGCTTCACTCTGCATATCTCAAAAAGTGAGGACACCAATTGTGATTGGCCTGAATTTGATGATGTATGATGATAAGAGCGCCCCTCACTTCTCATGAGTGTGATTTTTTTAACCAACACAGACATAATGGTGTTCAATCTCACAGATGTATTTATTTAAAAAAATCACACCCGTGTGAAGTGAGGGGCGCTCTTGTCGTCGTACATCATCCAATAAAATATGAATAATATACTTCTTTGTGAATTCATTTGTCAACTTATGTTATTATCTTTTAACACCTTGCTTGCCCGGACCTATTTAATCCATGTGCCCATCATTTATAGCGCCCGGACCACTTTTACCGGCGCAGCCGGGAGTTGTTGTGCATGTCTGTGTAGCAGCTAACAATAGCCACACCACTCTAGAGTCGATCGACAACAACGGGAGGTAAGAATAAATCTATCGCGACTAGCGACTGGACCGTGGAGCGCCGTCTAACACAGGATCTTTTTTCATAATTAGACGGGATGATTTAGATCGGGAGTTATGAACGTTTTAAGATTTTCGTTTTCGTCAGCTAAACAGGCAGGGAACATTTTCGATGACGTGTCACTGTTTGACACGTGATCGGATTGGGCAACAAGCGCTCCTAGGCTGTGGAGCGACGCGATCGGTTTTGATATAATTAATCTCTGTCCTATTTATCAATCTCCGGCTTGGGCACTTGACCATGACCTTGAACTTGACGGAGATCTCCGCCCGAGCCTCCATGGTGTTAACCATGATGATACAATGTGTAAGATGACAACTGAATTTATGTGATTGGTTAGCCGATTTGCTTGTCTACATATGACGTAAATTTTCCTTTCATTGTCAATGGCATTTAATGTTTGTGTTGCCACAAATTTACGTCATATTTCAGGCACATATGACGTGAATTCTCCTTTCATTGTCAATGGCAAATGCGAGACATGACGGGACGAAAAGCTGTATATAGTAGGGGCTGGCACCCCTCAAAACACCTGTGTGAAGTGAGGGACGCTCTAATCATCGTACATCATCATCAAGTATGGTGGTCCCTTATTGGCCAAGGGTGGCCACCGATACACATTTGCCGATTTGCTCAGACTCAAATGACGTACATTCTCCATTCATTGTCAATGGCATTTAATGTTTGTGTTCAGACAGAATCTACACTGTAGCTGTTTATAGGAGGCACCCCTAAAAAAAGGCAAAACGGGTGGAGTTAGCTGGTTTGAGGATTCAATGGAGTCAGGACATTTTGTGGTTCAATATTATTTTAAACAAAACACAGACGTAAATAAAAGGGTTTTCAATAGCATGTATGAAGATTTTTTTTTAAAAACCTGACAAATTCTTTCTGTTGGACAGCGACAATATGCGGTACTGCACAGTCCCCATATTAACCAGTCTGCTCTCCCATCTCTCTCCATATACAGTATGACCAAACTTAGCAGGGTCTCTCTGACACAAAGCCCAGGCTCTGTGTTGTCGGATTCCAAATGTGACTGTCTTGCAAGCGGAGACATTGTCATCGTTTTCCTTCTGGTGAGTCTGACAGATGATACATGATACTGCCTGACCACTCTGGGGGCATACTAATAGAGAGCCCCAGTGAGTCAGGCATATACAAAGGAATTACATGACGATACAGAGCGGGAGAGTAACAAATGTGCACTGTGGAGTGTGAACAGTGGTGTAACCATGGCTGGTCATTGCTAAGATAATAATAATGACATCATCATCATCAGGTCCAATAGCGGGCAGCCGCTGAACGATGGTTATTGTGTCTTTCTTCCTGCATCCCCCTCCATCCATCTTTGCTATACTCCCATCTTTTTCTCATTCCTCCTGGCTGTCTGTTTATCCCCTAGAATAAATCCTGAGTTATGGGACCTCGTAAACAGGTC
>NC_136792.1:27872082-27904722 GCF_951216825.1 Electrona antarctica
CGCACGCACACGCACATGCACATGCACATGCACACACACACACACACACACACACACACACACACACACACACACACACACACACACACACACACACACACACACACACACACACACACACACACACACACAGACCTGTACACACACACGCACATGCACGCACACACAGATCTGTACACACATATTTGGGGTTTCAATATTCTCTTTCTGTTGTCCCACCTGGGTTCTTGCACAGCCTGAGGCGTGTGGTGCAGAAGAGCAGTGAAAAGACACACACACACACACACACACACACACACACACACACACACACACACACACACACACACACGCACACGCACACGCACACGCTCGCGCTCGCTCGCTTTTTTCCTCTCCCTCTTTCCATCTCCCATTATGTTATTTTGTTGGTTTATGTTTATATCTATTCTATATATTATGTGTCCCAATTAGAGACACATGAAAGAGCCTATAGTCTGCCAGGGGTCCTGATTGTTTGACATTAATACTACAATAAACACCCTGGTTTGAGTGGATCAGACAATGGACTGACATTAGCATTGTATATGGTTAGGGTTAGGTGTGTTATGTGTTTGATTTCAAACACATAATTCATATGGCAAAGGTTGGTCTCATCCTTTTTGAATGGCCAGTTGTACGTCATTGTCCCAACACAAACATTAAAATACATTGATAATGAATGGCCAGTTTTACGTCATTGTCCCAACACAAAAATTAAATGCCATTGATAATGAATGGCCAGTTTTACATCATTGTCCTAACACAAACATTAAATGCCATTGATAATGAATGGCCAGTTTTACATCATTGTCCCAACACAAAAATTAAATGCCATTGATAATGAATGGCCAGTTTTACGTCATTGTCCCAACACAAAAATTAAATGCCATTGATAATGAATGGCCAGTTTTACGTCATTGTCCTAACACAAACATTAAATGCCATTGATAATGAATGGCCAGTTTTCAGTGTTTGTGTAAACACAAACACTGTGTAAACACAAACATTGAAGGACGCAAATTCTAATTGGCCGGAATTGGCCGGTATGATGATAAGAGCGCCCCTCACTTCACACAGGTGTGATTTTGAATACACAGTTGACATCAGACAACTAGCAGAGCAAGGTTTGGCTCTTAGGCCTTAGAGCTCGTACACACTGCATGATATTTACTCCGATTATGCTGTCGGGAAGCATTTTTGGCGCTCGCCGACAAAACCCCCAATCTGACGCAAGATCGGGCTTTGATCGGCAAGGTTTTGCTCGCTGTGTGTGAAAGGAGCTGCGAGAAGATCCAGCGCCGATAAAAGCGCTCGCCGACACCTTCCCGAGCGTTTCTGAATATCTAGCAGGTTTGATATGTGGCTGTCGCATGTCGCATGCCGAGAAGGCCTGTATTACAGACAATGAGAGCACAGGAAAGCTGTGCTCGCAGACAGAAAGTTTGTATATCTGTCTGTCTGTTTGTATCGATAGATGATAATATATAACCTTTATTCCGTGGGTAAATCTAGGTGTCATAGGAAGCTATATTAGCCTAAAATTGCTGTTAAATAGTCTATAAAACCAACGCATCTCACTTGAATAATGTTGATATTAAAACGCAGGGCAAACATTTGGACCACCACGTGCGCTGTGTGTGTGTGTGTGTGTGTGTGTGTGTGTGTGTGTGTGTGTGTGTGTGTGTGTGCACGTGCGTGTGTGTGTGCGTGCGTGTGTGCGACTGTGCGTGCATGTGCGAGACGCAGAGACAGAGAATTATTTAATGAAAATCAAGATATTACCGTCCTGACTCCTGTCTCGCTCTATTTCGCCCTGTATGTTCCTGTGTGTGCGTGTGCGGAGAGAGAGAGAGAGAGAGAGAGAGAGAGAGAGAGAGAGAGAGAGAGAGAGAGAGAGAGAGAGAAAGAGAGAGAGAGAGAGAGAAACGCAGGCTACGTCCTGTCGGTCTCGCGCATGTATCACGGGATCCTGCACCCATACGTGAGACGTCAAAATTAATTGAAATAAAAAACAAATGTAATATGTATCAGGTCTAGATCGCCTCGTCTTGCAGTGTGTGATCTCTAGTCGGCGATCAATCGTTTAGTGTGAAAACCAAAGATATGACAGCTGATTAAAAAAAAAAAAAAAGACTCCTGTAGTGTGACATACAGTACATAGCGATCTGATGACTCGCCGACAACTTTAAAAGTCCTACAATGTGTAGGGGTACTAGGGGCCATTAGGTCATTTTCCAGCTCAGAAAGTCAGAGCAGTCTTCTCAAGTTTCCCAAGTAAACGCCGGCCAGGGGAGTTAAGAGGATATACACATAGGACAGAGGTGAAAAACGACTAGAAAGGGGACTTAAAGGGGGTCCAACATCGCTTGTGTTAATTCAGCAAGGCTTACTTAACAAAAGGCCCTCCTAACCTCATGTCTCACACACTAAGCCGTCTCATTTCTCAGATATATAGGATCTAGAGCTGGGACTCGATTAAAAAAATTAATCTAATTAATCAGAGGCTTTGTAGTTAATTAATCTCGATTAATCGCATTTTAATCGCATATCAATATTCAACCAGAGAACAGTGAGAAACCTTTTTTTTCAAATGTTTTTTGGTATCCCAGTGAATAGTGACTACGGGATTCCACTCATTTTCAACATTTTACTGTCATTAATATACCTTAGAGTTGTTGTGTGGATATAATAAGAAAGTCCCCCCCCCATTCTGTGTAGCCTAGAACTGGAGGTCTGAAAAAAAACAGTAACATTATGAAGTAAATTTTTGTGATGTCACATGAGATGTACTTCATAATGTTACTGTTTTTTTCAGACCTCCAGTTCTATAGGCAACACATAATGGGGTGACTTTATTATTTCCAGTGCACACAACAACATAGAAAAATGTTGAAAATGAGTGGTATTCCCCTTTAAGCAATACAACTTTTTTATCCCAACAGATAAACAAGAGCAGCTAGTGCCTATATAGTGTCTTCAGTGTGTATATGAATACTCAAATGTGCTTTACATGGCGGGGCATGAGAAGAAATAAAAACAACTTTATTATGGGGGAAACATTTCACATGAGGTTGGGGCTGACCCACGCTTGCTACTTCAGTATGTTTCGCATCGAGGACAGCTTGACAGCTTCGTGCTGTGGTGAAATCACCGCACGTCTCCGGTGGTCTGTGAGACATGTTAAACTGAAGCAGCTAGCAAGCCTAGCATAGAAGCTAACGTTGGTCATAAATGGATCCTTTCCTTCTGACATTGCACACAGCCATGCCGCTATCCACGCGTCCATCCGATAGCTTTTACATCTAAATGTCCCATCCATGGAGCAAAAGCGATATAAGCGGCTTCTTCATTCGATTCATTTGGGTTTGGGCTTTCTGACGGAGCTGTAGCCTGTAGTGTAGTAGAGTGAACAACAACTGCTGCTGCTGCTCGCGTGCCGCAGCCTATTCAGTACTACTAGAAACGCACCCAGTGAGAAACGTTCCGCGGTGGAAAAAAAGGTGCGATTAAATGCGTTAATTTTTTTAACGCGTTAATTTTTCTGTAGTTAATTAATCTCAATTAACGCGTTAAAGTCCCGGCCCTAATAGGATCAAATGCAACTAAGATATATTCACAAAAAAAACAAAAAACAAATGTCAAGGTGTTCTATATGAGCCTGTTGAACAAAGCCTTGTCCACATCTGAACTCTGAGGTGTGCGTGTCCATGAATTGCCATCTCTTTTCATTCACATAATTCGCTAATGTTCCCTTTCACTGCTCTCTGTCTCTGTCTGAGAGCAAGAGAGAGAGAGATAACAGAGAGAAGCACTGCTCAATATTCAGTCTTTTGCTGTATATGCCATCCAATTTCTTCTCAACATTGCCCCATTCTTCCTCAACTCAGAGTATAACACTATTCACTGAGCCAAATTAGTTTTGTTCATGGGAGAGGATGGTGAATATGCAGGAAAGGTGTGTGTGTGTGTGTGTGTGTGTGTGTGTGTGTGTGTGTGTGTGTGTGTGTGTGTGCGTGCGTGCGTGCGTGCGTGCGTGCGTGCGTGCGTGCGTGCGTGCGTGCGTGCGTGCGTGCGTGTGTTAGAGAGAGAGGGGGGAGGTAGAGAGCATTGAAATGCAGTGCTGCAACTAATAATGAAGTAATAAGCACGATACAGGTATATCATCTTTAAAGCACCATCATTAAGGGAGGAATCTTTTCCATTGTGGGAGAACCATGATGTCAGACACAATATCATCCAGTCACCCATCTCCCCAGATACTCATCTCCATCCGGTGATGATACGGCACCCCCTACACCACCTCATTCCTAACCCACCACTACCCCAATCAACTGCATGCATCCCCCCAGCACCAACATTATTTACTGGAGATGGGGGACGAGGAGGCCCCTCCCTCGTGCCATTGTCGCTAATAAAAAAGTGCCATAATGGCTGGTAAATTAAGAGAACGATGTTGCTTGTGCCTGTTACATTGCTTGATATGATTTTAATGGGCTTGTAAACGACGGGGCAAATACTTGTCATAGAACTAAGTGGCTTCTCACTGGGGCATTCTAGGAAATTATACTGACACGCACACGTGCCTACCGTATGTACACAAGCTGATATTAAAGACATTGCTCTTGTTCAGTGACTATTGGGCCATATTCTGGGTTGTTCTGGGGTGCATAACATAATCATAACCGTATACAGTATCTACAATGGATGTGGACTTATGTCTGAAAATGGAGATGTCCCTGTCTTAACTTGTTTTGACCTGTAATTGTCCCACTGCTTTGCTCCACCACTTTGTTTTTGTTTTTTGTATGTGTCATATGAAAAACTGTTAAATAAAGTAAAAAAAAGATATTGAATCTATATTAGCCAATCATAATGCAGTGAAATGTAAAAGTGAGACAAATGTGAAGAAGGGTAATTTGTGGAGATAATAATCTGTGAGTTCGTGTTGACTAATAGAGCCAACATTGTGTGATACAAATGTCTCATATCAGAAGCAGATAGTGAATCGAAGATAAAGATTTAACAAAGTATAGTATACCACTGTTTGGCTATCCAATGTTTTTACAGCGTGTTTGTTCATCTTCACCAAAGATGCCCGTGATTCCAAAGGGAGCAATGTACGGCGTATTAACACTCAGATAAGCTTCGTATCCTCCGCATTCAGTCATTAATTTTATTATGTCATTGATGAAGTCCATATTTAAACTTTTTAAGTGTTTTCGTAAAAGAATGGCCTACTTCCTCATTCAAGTAGCAGATCTGCATGCTCAGGGCTTGTATTGTAGATCTGCTAATGTCACTATTTTTAAATGTTTTTAAAACATAGTATAGATGCACTGCGGCACGAAGGCTTAACTAACAACACTGTAGCTCAACACCCTGATGCTAGGAGAGTGTGGATGGAATCGATTTAGGAGTCCCGAGTGTTGGCTAGACCGCACACGTGCATTGCATCGTATTAAACCAATAATAAAAACTGAACAGTTTTGGAGATACAAGGTTTCGGCTGAATAGCAACGATTGTAGTGCCTATGAGAGGAGAGCAGAGGGCAGAGGAACACCTGGAGCATATTTGGCTCCGTAACGGCCCCTAGAACATCTACATAAAACTCCAATTACACACACTCATAAAAACTCACACAGGCTGCAATATTTCAAAGCCTCTAAACGAGATTAATGAGCAAAGGAAGGGCGGGCATATTTCAAAAAGAGCACAAGAGTGCCCGCAAACGGAATGCATCAAACTCTGCCCCCCAGCAATCCTTGGCCTCCTGTAATTAGAAGGCAACATTAATGTCATATTAATGAGCACCCAGAAGGGAGGGAGGGAGAGAGAGAGAGAGAGAGAGAGAGAGAGAGAGAGAGAGAGAGAGAGAGAGAGAGAGCAGAATTAAATCATTACGTCAAATTTATGTCCTGGTCATATTTACGGCTTTAATAAGAGTTGGGTAAGCAAAGACCACAGGGAACCGCTGGAGGACATAGAGCCTATGTCAGCAGATATTCTCTACGCACACGCACACGCACACACACACACACACACACACACACACACACACACACACACACACACACACACACACGTCCTTGTCGATGAGACCGGTTTAAATATGGACCTTTTAAAAAAACAGCAGCTTTTCAATCACCCTCCTTTACGCAAAGGACATAATATATTACTTGCACGCACGCACGCACGCACGCACGCACGCACGCACGCACGCACGCACGCACACGCACACGCACACACACACACACACAAAAAAACATCTGTTTTATCCTGTTTTGTCTGTTCCAAAGTCCTACTGTTAGTCCATGAGCCAGACCCCGCTAATGTGTGGGAAAATTCTTGTTTTTGACTAGCTGTACGTACATCTCCACTTCACATTTTTGTATTATGTTGAATTGCAGACTAGCAGCTTAGTGGTAGTTATCATGCATTGCATATGTGGACCCCTATATTGCCAGCTCAGTGGCCTTGTCGTTAAGAGTGTCCGCCCTGAGACTGGGAGGTCGGGGTTCGATCCCCGGCCGGGTCATACCAAAGACTCTAAAAATGGGACCCAGTGCCTCCCTGCTTGGCACTCAGCATCAAGGGTTGGATTGGGGGTCCAAGTCCCTGCGACATACTAGCGTCATGTCCAGGGGGTGTACTTGTACATCAAGCTGCCTCACGCTACAGAAACGGGACATGGGCTCCTGCCTCATGGCTCGGCCAGGCTACTTACTATTATATTGTCACACACAAATTGTGTCAACAAATATATGATCAACTTTTGAACCTTACTTTGTGCAGAGACCAATGAAACCACTTTTCTGCATAATTCAAATATGGGGAATTGATTGGAATGGTTTGAATAGGAAAATATGCCAGATTTTGCCTACCTTTCCAGAGTCAAACATCTATCATCTAACTATAGATGGACCAAGTATCTGTGTGTTCGTCTGTAATCCACGTAACTCGAGAACCATTAGCCCCACCAACTTCAAATTCGACACACGCGTTCCACACCACCACAGGGAGTGCAGTGCCACTGCCTGGTGTTGAGTTGGTCGGACCCACGGTTGTCCAGAACCGCCCCAAAAAGGCCTCCATCTGCCTTCTGAGTCCCCACTTTCTGCATACATTTCCACATAACTAGTTATCTTAATTGATAAACTGATCATTTGGTCCTTCAAAGTGTTTATTTTATGCCTGCTCACAGTATTTTCTTTCTTTTAAGTATTTTATGCAACTAGAGCGGTGCCTGTTGGAGCCTCTACAGCGGTGCCCGTTGGGCACTGGCCTACTTGGAACGATGCAAGCTGGAAATGCATGGCCCCACCCAGATATTATTTCTGGGTCCCTTTTATGCCCATATATGGAGTTCTTTGTCAAGCATGCCCAAATATGGAGTATATGGCAGACGTCAGAATGATGTCAACAGGCCAGTTCCATATATGGACCCTGGGCAGGGGCCCTGTCCAGAGCTCGGGCAGAGGCCTTTTTGGGGCAGTTCTGGACAACCGTGGGTCCGACCAACTCGACACCAGGCAGTGGCACTGAACTCCCTGTGGTGGTGTGGAACGCGTGTGTCGGATTTGAAGTCGGTGGGACTAACGGTTCTCGAGTTACTTGGATTACAGACGTACACACAGATACTTGGTCCATCTATAGTTAGATGATACATAGGCTACTATATGGACATTTAATACTCCGTCGTTTAATACCTTTGACTTTAAAATGTTAACAAAATGAAATAAGAATGTTGACTCTGGCTTTATCCAATATTCTGAGTTTGACTCTGGAAAGGTAGGCAAAATCGGGCATATTTTCCTATAAAATGCCTAATTTGCATGTTTAAATATACATTTTCAGAAAACTTGTAATACAATAAATCATTGTCTTCATGTAATTAATCAACTAGGGAAGTTTCATGGTGATCAATATTTCTTAAATTTTTTTACATTTAAAAAAATAATAATAACTTTCAATTCATTAAAAAGATAATGATAATAATGTAAGTCCAGGAGAGGTGGAAGGCAAACAAGAACATTGACCAGACCTAATTAAACACTGCCTGCACCAATGTTTACTGATAAGCCCATCCTCTCTCTCTCTCTCTCTCTCTCTCTCCTGAACATTGCATTTCTCCATTTTCACACAAACACAGATGAATGCACCCAATGCAGGAATCCTTTGTTCTCAAATTCTGCCTGAACCCGACTCGAAGATTTCAGGCCGGGCCTAAAATGTAGTTAGTTGGGCCAGGCCTCGTGCTCCATAATAATACAAAAAAAAAAATATATATATATATATATATATATATATATATTATATATATATAAATATTATATATATATATAGATTTGTTTTTGTATATAATAATACAAATAATATTTCTGTTATGTCCGTTTGTGTAGGATCTATTATGAAGATGCATGGTGCTGACTGGCGTTTATCTTTTACCAAACCCGACCCTAACAGACCCGATGCAACGTTTTAGGACTGAGTCGGGACTAAGATGTATGCTAATTAGCCGGACCGGGCCTCTGGCCGGCCCAGACAGGGCCGGTAGATAGGCAGGAGAAGGGCGCACACCAATATTAATGAGGTGCTAAAGGCCTATGGCGATGAACAATGATAAAGAAGAAAAAGGCCGCACTCATAGCCACGATGCTGGAAATGTATTAACAGAAACCAACGTTTCGACCTGTAAGGTCTTCTTCATTTCCAGCATCGTGGCTAGTGTGCATCCTTTTTCCCAGTTAAGGCCGGGCCTTAATTTCCAAGCCTATTGAGAACTCTACAATGCTTCTATTGCATGCAACAGCAGAGCAAACACACCTTGAATGCAGAAGTGCTATAACTCCTCTGCACCACAGGAGAGATTGGTTGTGAGGATGCTGCTGGTGGTGGACAGTATCTACAGTACATTTGTACTGTAATACTTAAGCACATTAGTATTTGAGTATTTGTTTCTTTTTTGCAAGCATGTGACTTTCACATTTCTAGGAAGGGATTCTGAAATTGGGTCCCAAACACATTATGGATAACCACTTGCATCCTAATTCAAATAGTGAGAATAGCCTGTGCACAAGCTCAGTGTTGTGAGCTTGTAGATCTGCTATTTTCACACTTTTTTTAGGGGCTCTAGCCCCTCCTATATCCAGCTTTTAGTGTATGTTCACAAACTTTGTCCTACACAAACATTAAATTCCCATTGACAATGAATGGATAATTTAAGTCATAGTGTCTGAGCAAATAGACATTATTGTCTATTTTATGTCATGATGATGTACGATGAGCGCCTCACTTCAAATGGGTGTGATTTTTTAGGACTTCTCTATATGAGAATACAGGAGTTTTTACTTGAGCATAGCCTATGCTTTGTCCACCGGCACCTACTTAATAGTGGCGGTGGTGTAAGAGGGTGTGGATGAACACAAACAGCTGGCTAAAGCACTGGGCTTACAGGAAGGAGATGGTACTGTAGATGGCTGGGTATGGGGCTGGAGGTGTGGGGGAGAGATAAAAGTCTGCTGATAAAATCTGTGTTCAGCTGCACTCACTATATAGAATAGCAATCAGCTCATATAGTTAAATATATCTGCACACGCACGCACACACGCACACGCACACACACACTTTAATGTAGAGGACTAGCCTCACCATCTGTTGGTCTGAGCGAGACACGTACATACATCTATATATCATTTATCATGTAATATACGTGTACAACAATACATGTATTAGCATGTATTATGATCTGATAACTCACAATATTAAGAGGAAAAAAGAACATAAATGGTTCTGTTATTCTCTTTTTCTTTTTTTCCTGTTTTCCTACAGAGACTTAATACTCTGTTTTTGTTTTCTTGTATATTATTTGTAGTTGGTAAGGGTAGGCAAAATAAGCTAATTAGCTTCAGCCTACACCTTTTTTGGTCATAGCAATGTATCTTTATTTATAAAACCTTTTCATTCTGTACATGAACTGAAGACCAAAATAAAACATTGCAAGTGAAGTGAAGTGAAGACACTGAGTCTGTGGGTAACCTCCACTAAGATGGACAGTCATATCCCAGTGTGGACCAGTCAGTCATGTAGGTAACCTCCACTAAGATGGACAGTCATATCACAGTGTGGACCAGTCAGTCCTGTGGGTAACCTCCACTAAGATGGGCAGTCATATCACAGTGTGGACCAGTCAGTCCTGTGGGTAACCTCCACTAAGATGGACAGTCATATCACAGTGTGGACCAGTCAGTCCTGTGGGTAACCTCCACTAAGATGGACAGTCATATCAGTGTGGACCAGTCAGTCATGTAGGTAACCTCCACTAAGATGGGCAGTCATATCACAGTGTGGACCAGTCAGTCATGTGGGTAACCTCCACTAAGATGGACAGTCATATCACAGTGTGGACCAGTCAGTCCTGTGGGTAACCTCCACTAAGATGGACAGTCATATCAGTGTGGACCAGTCAGTCGTGTAGGTAACCTCCACTAAGATGGACAGTCATATCACAGTGTGGACCAGTCAGTCATGTGGGTAACCTCCACTAAGATGGACAGTCATATCACAGTGTGGACCAGTCAGTCCTGTGGGTAACCTCCACTAAGATGGACAGTCATATCACAGTGTGGACCAGTCAGTCTGGGTAACCTCCACTAAGATGGACAGTCATATCACAGTGTGGACCAGTCAGTCATGTGGTAACCTCCACTAAGATGGACAGTCATATCACAGTGAGGACCAGTCAGTCATGTGGGTAACCTCCACTAAGATGGACAGTCATATCACAGTGTGGACCAGTCAGTCATGTGGGTAACCTCCACTAAGATGGACAGTCATATCACAGTGTGGACCAGTCAGTCATGTGGGTAACCTCCACTAAGATGGACAGTCATATCACAGTGTGGACCAGTCAGTCATGTGGGTAACCTCCACTAAGATGGACAGTCATATCACAGTGTGGACCAGTCAGTCATGTGGGTAACCTCCACTAAAATGGACAGTCATATCACAGTGTGGACCAGTCAGTCCTGTGGGTAACCTCCACTAAGATGGACAGTCATATCCCAGTGTGGACCAGTCAGTCATGTGGGTAACCTCCACTAAGATGGACAGTCATATCACAGTGTGGACCAGTCAGTCTGGGTAACCTCCACTAAGATGGACAGTCATATCACAGTGTGGACCAGTCAGTCATGTGGTAACCTCCACTAAGATGGACAGTCATATCACAGTGTGGACCAGTCAGTCATGTGGGTAACCTCCACTAAGATGGACAGTCATATCACAGTGTGGACCAGTCAGTCATGTGGGTAACCTCCACTAAGATGGACAGTCATATCACAGTGTGGACCAGTCAGTCATGTGGGTAACCTCCACTAAGATGGACAGTCATATCACAGTGTGGACCAGTCAGTCATGTGGGTAACCTCCACTAAGATGGACAGTCATATCACAGTGTGGACCAGTCAGTCATGTGGGTAACCTCCACTAAGATGGACAGTCATATCACAGTGTGGACCAGTCAGTCATGTGGGTAACCTCCACTAAGATGGACAGTCATATCACAGTGTGGACCAGTCAGTCATGTGGGTAACCTCCACTAAGATGGACAGTCATATCACAGTGTGGACCAGTCAGTCATGTGGGTAACCTCCACTAAGATGGACAGTCATATCACAGTGTGGACCAGTCAGTCATGTGGGTAACCTCCACTAAGATGGACAGTCATATCACAGTGTGGACCAGTCAGTCCTGTGGGTAACCTCCACTAAGATGGACAGTCATATCACAGTGTGGACCAGTCAGTCCTGTGGGTAACCTCCACTAAGATGGACAGTCATATCCCGGTGGCGCTAAAATACTGTCATGGCATCGGATGCTGCTCTCATGGTGGTAGGTGACGCTGAAATTCATGTCGTGTCACGTCACACCTCCATATATTGTCACGCCACATGACACGTCACGCCTCCATACATGGTCACAACTCGTGACATCACGCCTCGTAACATGTCACGCCACCATATATGGCCGTCTCTATATATGAATATCACAACACTGACCTCATCAAACCCTGGATAGCCATACAAGGAAAAGACTGGATCATCACCTAGATCTGCATATATGGAGCCGGCCAGCAACTCTATGTCTGACCTCAAACCCTTAGATCTCCATATATGGAGCTGACCTGTTCTGACATTACATATGTCAACAACATCTGACCTCATCAAACCCTGTACACCCAAGACACGCTCCATATATGGCCAGACCTCATCAAACCCTGTACACTCAAGACACTGCCCCCGCTGCCACCCTTAGATCTCCATATATGGAGCTGATCTGTTCTGACATTCCATATGTTGATATGACCCCCCCATGCCAAAGCGCCAGCGCTCGCCCAGCAGTCTGCCGTCACCCAGGCGGATGCGTGCACGGCTGCACGTGACCTCATCCTTTAGGGTGAGGTCGCTTCTCACCCTCAGGGCGTCTTACTATAGAAGAAATTACTTAGTTGGGTTGTTTTTAGATAATACATTATCTGGAGAAAGTATGGCTCTAAAGGTGCTTGCAGACTGCTGGACCAAAAAACACTGACCTTAAAGGGATAGTTCACAATACTTGCCATTAATATAGTGGTTGCAACTGTATTAATTGATTGCCCGAGGCCCATGGTGGGAGTTCTGCTCTGGTTTGGTGAATATTAAGTAGTTCCGGTCATTTTGTGGGGGTAAAATAAATCCACAAAATAGCGTTATTTGTATTGTTGACCTATTTCTAAAATATTAGCGCAACTTTCGTTCAACTTTGACCCCTCTATCACATGGAACTATTTTTTCGGGTGTAGTGATATGGACATAAAAAGCGTATAATGTTATCCCTATAACACGGACACACGGACTCAGCTGTGGCCATTCAGCTCCACCATACAGCTCGGACTATTTAGTGGGCAGGCCGCAAAAAAACTGCACTCATTGGACATCAAAGGTCAAGTTCGCCCCCACATCGACATTAACACAAACATCTGACAGCTGACACCATATCCAGGAAGGTAAATGTCAGACTGTGACCCGCCGGTCCCACCGGACAGGGGACACATGGTAGGAGAGGAGAAGAGCATCCAGGCTGACCTCAAGGCTAGCTGGAACTCCTGGGGGTCCACAATGACCATGATGGACAGAAGTGGAGGTCTGAATAATAAATAAATCTAGCTGACATTCGATGTGGTTGGGGTCACTATAGGACGTCCAAGACAGGAGTGAACTACCAGGACATCATCACAGAACGTAATGATGTGTGTGTGTGTGTGTGTGTGTGTGTGTGTGTGTGTGTGTGTGTGTGTGTGTGTGTGTGTGTGTGTGTGTGTGTGTGTGTGTGTGTGTGTGTGTGTGTGTGTACATTCACATGTGTGTGTGTGTGTACATTCACATGTGTGTGTGCAGAGTGCACTGTAGAGGTTAGAGATCGACTTCAAGACAAGATAAAGACAAACCCAGAGGCGTGTTACAGAACAATCTCTGCCATCCAGTCAAGCAGAACGTGTGCGTGTGTGCGTGCGTGCGTGCGTGCGTGCGTGCGTGCGTGCGTGCGTGCGTGCGTGCGTGCGTGCGTGCGTGCATGCGTGTGTGATACAGTACATCATTGAGTAATGTCTGGAAGAAACTTTTAAAGTTATGTGTCTCTGTTACACTGGTACAATTTTCAGTGGAACAGGATTATGATTGTGTTTGTACAAGAGTTATTCTACTATAATGTCTTCTTTCTTTTTATTTAACCAGTAAAAACCACATTGAGACTAAAGTCTCTTTTACAAGTGTGAACTGGCCAAGCGTAGAGGCAAATGTTACACAGCTCTGCCAGTAAAAACAAAAACAAGCCACCCGATAAACGACAGCAAGCTCAATTGTCTTAAAAATGGTAATTCTTGCTCTGGCCTCTTTACCCGAGTTGTTGTAAGATTTCATGAGGTATTTCATGATTTTGAAGAACACTTGTAGGTTTGTGGATTTCCATTTCCGTACGGATTTCCTGAGCTCTATTTTGAGTGCGCATGTGTGGTCGTTGAGCCAGGGTGAGGTGATGGTGGGGGTGTTGGTACGGGTTTTGAATAGGGCGACAAGGTCTAGGGTCATCAGGCAGATGTTGAAATACAGTAGTTGAGCTGATTGTCAGTGGAGAGAGAGAGCGCGGGAGGGGAGGCAGAGGAGTTAAACACAGAAGTGAATTTGGCAGAAGTTGATGGGTTGA
Source organism: Electrona antarctica (assembly GCF_951216825.1). Lineage (NCBI taxonomy): Eukaryota > Metazoa > Chordata > Actinopteri > Myctophiformes > Myctophidae > Electrona > Electrona antarctica. The sequence goes on from NC_136792.1 coordinate 27,886,343, forward strand.
TGGTACGAGAGCGACTGGGAGCCTGACCTTTTCTGGGGGGCGGAGCAACCATCATATTAAGATCTAATAAAATGACCAATAACAACTAATACACAGACTAAGTAACAATGTTTGCTACTAAACTAATATAAGACTAGAGCAACAACATGTCCTATGCGTCAAAGCATCTTCTCTCTCGGCTCTCCTTTCTTTCCCTTCTCTATCGCTGTTGCTGCCTTCCACCCAGCTCAGCCCATACCTGACCACAGACTAAGCTATACGCTTAGAGGAAAAGACAGACTAAACATACATGGTAAGGTTTACAGTAAAACTGATCCTTATTTGTATGCTCTCAGAGTTAAATTAGCATTCAGGATATTGATGTGCATGCCCATAGGGGCTACAGCTTGTCTAAGCTCTCAGTGCAGAATACTGGACTCCATTTGAGGCTAATTCTATGTATTACGAACATCTAATCTAGTCAGTAGTTCCCAAAGTGGGGTCTGGGGACCCCCAGGTGTCCTCGGGGGGATTCCAATGGGTCCAAATCAGATTAACCACTTGAACCATATTTTATACTTTGTATATAGCTATACAAATATTTGTGGGAACATTTTTATAATTCTGGGGACTTATGGGGACTTCTGGTACAACATCTTTTCAGATGGTGGTCCACATAAACAACATCTCAATTTGGGGCTCCTTGACATGAAAATGTCAAGGAATAAACCACTGGTCTAAATAATCTGCCAATATGCTGTGATAGGAACCGGAGAGAGGATGCCAGACAGACAAGTAAATACTGTAGATAGGGAGAGACACAGATTGGTGGAGATTGGTGATTGTATATTCCATATTCTGTATCAGAATGCAGAATCAGATACAGATCTGCGGTGCTATTAGCCAGCTTGAGCACACACAGAAAGATGCCAAGGCTTCTAAGTGGAGTTGCACACTGGATACAGATGGAATATCTTGTTATACGATATAAATAGCTGACACTTATGGCAAGTTAAAAGCATGCAACACATTAGGGGCTGGGCATAGCATTTCATTTCATCATGGGGATGCTGTTCATTTGTGCTTGTGCAGCATTACACTGGTGATCTCCTCTTTTCTACTTAATCACGACCGGGAAAGAATACTTAAAGGGGAATAACACTCATTTTCAACATTAAACTATGTCATTAATATACCTTAGAGTTGTTGTGTGGAAATAATAAAAAAGTCCCCCCCCCCCCCCTTCTGTGTAGCCTAGAACTGGAGGTCTAGAACTTGAGGTCATGTGATCAGTGACATCACGAAGATGCACTCTGCAAGCCAAAACGTACGTCTTCGTGATGTCACTGATCACATGACCCCAAGTTCTAGGCCACACAGAAAGGGGGGGGGGGGGACTTTTTATTATGTCCACACAACAACTGTAAGGTATATTAATGACATAGTTACATTTTGAAAATGAGTGGTTTTCCCCTTTAAGGACAAAGGGAAATAATATTGGCACGTTCATAACCTGCTGTAGCTTATAGGAAAGGAATAGTTTTTTTCAGACGTTCGTATCCTGCCACAACGTTATGCTGCTTTCACACGGGCAGATGCAACAGATGCAAAGCTACACTAGTACACCTAGTCACAGACATTGTAGTCGTTAAGCAGCAGTAGGATCCCACTGGCAGCACCTGTCCGTTTATCACTAGCACAACCACAAACGTCCAACACATATACAATGAATTACTGGTCTAATGCTGCCTGCAGGTTCCATGTTTAATTCCAGCGTGTGTAACCTACATTGTTTAAGTGACAGTTTTCATATTGTAAATATGGTCGCTAACGCTAACGTGGTTTAGCGACTAGCACTTTGACAGCTCATCCATCGTAGCTTGTTTACAAGTGAAACAGACTTCCTGTGCAGAAACTGCCTCATCAAAATAAGAGCCACTTGTAATGATTAGTCAACACTAGTTATATTTCTAAGTCTACTTACAGGACATCTCATTTGAGTGCCTGTCAACATTCTCTAAATCCCTGTCTCTCAACTGTTGGGTGCGCAAATGCGCCTCCATGCCTTTGATCTACCGCGCACCAAACGTTTTGACGACGCATGTGCACTGGCGCACCGCTTGTGTGCACCCCTGGCTATAACACTGGCATACTGGCCATGTTTGGTATGGATCGGAGACTGGAGCAACAGATGGTTGGATTACACCCTCCAGCAAGTTAATGTACACACCCACCCACCCACACACACACACACACACACACACACACACACACACACACACACACACACACACACACACACACACACACACACACACACACACACACACACACACACACACACACACACACACACACACACACACACACACACACACACACACCCCTCGCCCGATTATTTCCCGCTGTACTATTACCATTTGCCATAAGTCTTGCCTCTTGGTCTCACTTTGTCTTTTCTCTCTTTTCTCGTGTTTTAAAAGTCATCCAGGCAGACCACCTCCCATGGTCACCCCCTCTCTGCTGTGCTTCTCGGTTGCTGACCCCCCCTCTCTAGACTAGGCCCTGCTACACAGCATAAAGCTTACCAAGGCGAAGCGGCGGGGGGGAGGGGGGATGGAGGAAAGGATGAGTTATTGTGGGAGGTAAAAAGATAGTGTGGAGACACAGGAAGTCCAGCAGGGAGAGAGATAACAGAGCTCTGAGGTTAGAGGAGTTTGAAGAAGTGTGTGTGTGTGTGTGTGTGTGTAGCTCTGTGTGTGTGTGTTTGTGTGTTTGTGTGTGTGTGCGTGCGTGCGTGCGTGCGTGCGTGCGTGCGTGCGTGCGTGCGTGCGTGCGTGCACAGCGTGTGTGTGAGTGAGAGAGCATCTAGGTGCATGGTGTGCAGTGAGAAACAGCAGGATAGCCTCTGGCTTAGAGGTTGTTGCTGCCATGCACACACAGGGTAGCATGCATTAGAGATGAGAGGGGCTCACACCAGCTATGCTCAGATCCACACACACGTGCAGGGCACACATGTGCACATGCACGTACAGTGCACACTCTTTTCACTTTAAAATGGGCCACTGTGTGTGTACACGCCACACACACAGCGGTGAAAAGAGACACCAGACAACCCGGTAACAACACAGCAAGAGGAGTGAAAACCCTAATTTAGAAAGCAAACAAGCTGTTCATCTATAATGCAGAGGAGAAAACCTCAGTGTTTCAGAATGATGCAGCACAAAATACTGACGTCATCTTCTGTACTCACTTTGTACTCTGTACCCTGTGTGTGTGTGTGTGTGTGTGTGTGTGTTTGTGTGTGGGGGGGAGCATTGACTTTTACACGCATACTACACAAGCAAATACACATGCACCTCACCACACACGTGCACATGTGCATGTAAAGACACATGAACTGCACATGGATGCAGGTGTTCACACACACACACACACCCACACACACACACACACACACACACACACACACACACACACACACACACACACACACACACACACACACACACACACACACACACACACACACACACACACACACACACACACACACACACACACACACACTGAGGGCTGGATAGCGGGTCTGATGTAATGCAGCTTCAAACACACACAGAGGATCAGAGCAGAACATCACACACATTCTCACAGAAACACAAACCCTCTTCCTACACAGTACTCTCATCTCAGAGAGAGGAGCTCTGGGAATGAGAAAATGAAGAGATGGCACAGTCTGCTAGCCTGGGTTCCAGCCTGATTCGCTGCGTTCCGCAGATCTGAAAATGATACGTCATCAGTCAGCGCTACTCTATCCATGCTTCTCACTGTTGATAACTTGAGAGTAAAAACCTACGGTAAAAAGTAAACGATTCAGTAGTCAACTGTCAGATTCGGTAGTACAAAAATTTAAAAAATCCCACCGTGTGAACTGAGTGGTGCAGTGACGTCACACACTAACCATAGCAACCATGCTCACCTGTACATGGCCCCACGTACAGGTACACAGGTACAGACACGGGTACAGACAAAGCTGGTTATTGGAGTGGTTTGCACCACTCAAAAAATGACGGTTGTGTGGGGTGAGTTTAGTGAATGATAAGGCGACGTTGCAGGACAACAGCAGTAGCTGCGCAGTGTGCATTGATATGGCAAACTGGTGTTTTTCCTCAATCCGCACCACAGACCAATCAGAAGCCACGGTTCCATTTTAACCTTCATATGTCCCGCCTACCTGTGGAGAATAGGAGACTGTCCAGACTGAGTAGCGCAGTGACATTTTCAGATCCGCGGAACGCAGCGAATCAGGCTGGAACCCATGGCTAACAGTCTGCCTCGCTAATAAATAAATAATAATAGCATTCAGATTACATAGTGAAATCCTCTGTTTATCTAACTCTGAGAGTGTACACATGGTAACAAAATAGACCATTGTGCTACATTTCCAACTGCACCAGATACTGTATAGGACAGACTTTATCTTGTCCATGCAGACAAAGGTAAAATAATGATTCTACTAAGCTCCAATTAAGTCTGGACAGTTCTCCCCAGAAGAGGCTGTTGTGCCAGGTGATTGTGTACACAGACAGCCATCTGAGAGATAAGGGCCTACATATAAACTATTTACCCACACACTTATCGGACCTGCTGTCACCAATAATAGTCAAGCTGCTGCAAAGACACACAGTTATCCTGATTTAGCTCAAGTGCATTACACTGGACATCTGTGTAGAGATGGAAATCTTTCCCAAGCACTCACTTCCCATCTGTCTCACACGAACGTCTAGATCAGTTGGTTCTCAAATGTTTTAATTTCAAGGACCCCCATAACTCTGAAAGTGCACAAATGGAAACAAATGGACCCACAAGGGGAGAAGGGTGACACGGTATTATGGGATGTAGAGGTTTGTTTTGGTGGTACGAGGATGAAGGGTATCACATGACTGCTGTGCTGCTACAGTACCATAAATAGATGGATAAATAGATGGAATAAATGGACAGACAAGGGTCTATTTCGTTCAATTTATGCACAGGCCTAAGGGTCCATTTGGAACTCCTCAAGGAACCCTGAGGGTCCCTGGACCCCAGTTTGAGACCCACCTCCGGTCTACTCTAGATCTAGACGATGTGAGAAAGGCTAGTCTTTGCAAAGGAGCACAGAAGAGTCGTCAAGGAGGATTTGAGGCAAAAGAGCAATCAACTGACTTTGGGGTGTAGACTTCCACCTGATCTAATGTTCCTATTTATGGTACTGTAGCAGCACGGCAGTACCCTTCATCCTTGTACCACCAAAACAAGCCTCTACATCACATAATACTGTGTCACACCACACACTTCTCTCCTCAATGTCTGTTCTCACAGCTGACCCTGGCTCTCTCCATTCGTGTCTGTATGCACAGTAAAATGGAACCAAATGGACCCATAATGGGTCATACTGGACCAATTGGGATCATTTTTGAGTGAGTCACCCTGTTGAACATTGAGGATTTTACTGCGCAGGATAATGAAACAGTCCAAAAGGCATTGCTTAGTGGAGTAACAGTTATGTTATGTTATGTTTATTTATTTGATTGACCTCACAATCACATTGCTCATTGCACAATAATTGTACAATTTGTAGATGCATTGCTTACAGTGTGTTAGCACAAGTGCTATTTTTCACCACCTGTCCACAGGAGACTTTTCTAAAAATACAGTAAAACTGTATTTATTTAAATACCTTTTAAGCGCCGTACGAAGCCAACTCTTGTCGTGACAAATCATGACAACACACACAATATTTTGGACCAAACAAATAATTACAAAGAAGAAAAATAACAAAAAAAGTGTTGTAACCTGCCGTTTTTTTCTACTTGTCATGATTTGTCACGACAAGAGTTGGCTTTGTCCGCAGCGTAAACGTCTTTAAATAAATACTTTCTGAAAAGTCTATGAGGAAAATGAACTCGAGGGGGCGGGACTGCGGCGCTCTATACAGTGTGTGCGTGCGTTCGTGCAGCGTGCATGCGTATGCGAGCATGAATTTGTCCCTGTGTCACGGAGCCTACAGTAAGTACGATCGAGGAGTGAGACTAAACTTGAAACCCTATTGTGTCATCATCCGCTGATGGTCTCCCAGGGGCTGCTGTCTGAGTCCTCTATTCCCTGTATGGCACAGTTGCTGGCCAGGCATAGCTCCGACCTAGTGGCGAAGTTCGCCAATGACACAGCAGTAAATAATAGGCCTGACCTGAGATGGCCTACTACAACCTACGTATGTCTCAACGTCGACAAGACCAATGAGCTGATCATGGACTACAGGAGACCGGAAAGAAAACACACCCAATCAAGGGAGACTTAAAGACCTCACCTATAAGGATGGGCACATCAGTCACATGTACATGCATACAACAAACTAGACCCACCTTCATAGACAATAACAACACATGTACACAGACCTTTTCATAGCTTAATTGCGCAGGAAGAAGAAATTAGTGGTATGTTACAGACAGGACAGCAAAAAATCCATTTGGAAACCTGTGCATGTGATCAGTAGTTAGAGGCCATTTAACATTGAAAGTCGCTGCGCCGAAACTGGAACGATACAGCAAGAGAAATAGCAGGAAGAGAATCAATCTCTACCATGCAGGGGAATGAGTGAGGGGAGATTTTTGCGACCATGTGGTGTCCTTGTGGTCTCGCTGCACAGAGAGGGGGTGGGGGGGTGCATCATCATTTAGAAAAAAGAGACACCATCTAGTGTTAAAACAAAAAAAACTCAAAATCCACTCCGAATCTTCAGTGGACTCTAACCTACTGAAAACATTTACATATGGAGGTTTTTCAAACAGATTTTCTTCACAAACGTGCTGCGATCATTGTGAAGGTGAAAAATGAAATGAAAATGGAAAATTCTGCGACTATTTAAAGGTGAGGTAAAAAAAAGAAAAGTTAAAAAAAAAAAAAGATTAAATAAATCTGGCAGTAAATGATTTGCCTGCCAAAGACATCTTTAATGTCTTGCCGTTTTTTTGGGTGTTTCATTGATTCACAATAGCCTCTCTTTTATCTACCGTATTGTAGCTTCCCCGATGCTAGGCAACGCTCGCTTCCGCTGTGGTCCGTCAATAAAATGTTTCCCCGCCGTCCACTTCCATTATAAGCATGGTCTTTGGCCGCGTTTGTCTTGGAATTGAGGCGATTGAACAGAACGATGTTAGGGGCTCATTAAAAAATAGTCCTCACTAATGCTCATTATAATATTATGGCAATTTGTTTTATGTGTCTCAGAGGAGGGCTGTCGACAGTTCAGAAACCTGCTTAACAGTGACATCATCAATGGGGAATCCAAGCTAATAGAAACTGCAAGCTTTCTATTCCTGGCAAGTTAGAATGCCATATTGGAAGCCATTGTTCTCACATTAAAAAGATAATTAGCTCATGAATAAATAATTCATGTTAAACATGCCTAATGATGACACTGTTAGGCGGGTTTCTGAACTACAGCCCACCAGAGACACAGACCGAGTAGATTTTATTTTCTATTGCATTTTAGTGTTAGTGAGGAGGACCAATTATATGAACATAGGTTGAAAATGGGTGAAGTCGTCCATTAATATGGGAGATATGAAAATACCCATATTATCCACATTCTCTTGTTGTTCTGCTTCTCCTGTTTCTCATTACACGACATGAGAGCTTTATATTATACGAGCAACTGGCAAGTGTACAGCACTTACACAAGAGTGCATGTTTTTCTTTCTCTAACCCCCCGTGCACACCCACGCTTCAAAGTGCAGACACATTTAAACTCTCTCGCTCTAGCTTTTCTTTCTGTCTCATACACCCCCCACCCGACCGCCACCCCCACCCTGCCCCTCTCCCTTGTACTCCTCACACTGTCTCATACACCCCCCCACCCGACCGCCACCCCCACCCTGCCCCTCTCCCTTGTACTCCTCACTCTCTTTCTGTCTCATACACCCCCCACCCGACCGCCACCCCCACCCTGCCCCTCTCCCTTGTACTCCTCACTCTGTCTCATACACCCCCCACCCGACCGCCACCCCCACCCTGCCCCTCTCCCTTGTACTCCTCACTCTCTTTCTGTCTCATACACCCCCCACCCGACCGCCACCCCCACCCTGCCCCTCTCCCTTGTACTCCTCACTCTCTTTCTGTCTCATACACCCCCTACCCGACCGCCACCCCCACCCTGCCCCTCTCCCTTGTACTCCTCACTCTCTTTCTTCTTTCCACATTGGAGTCTAAAAAGCGTGAAACCTTTTTAAATCACTTCTGGTGAAATATGCAGCTGTCCTAGTGGATCTGCTGGCCAAGGTCAGAGTAATGATACAGAGCATGGACACGCGCGCACACACGTGCACACGCACACGCACACGCACACACACACACACACACACACACACACACACACACACACTTAGGGCTATATCTTGCGCCACCCCTTAACCCTTATCCTTAAACTAATTTGCCATTATTTACTATTTTAAAAAATCTTTTAAAATAGTTCAAATAGCCGATCTACAAGCTCACAATGTCTCAATGTAGATCCGCTAGTTGAAATATTTTAAAATGTTTTTCAAAATAGTAAAAAAAATGGAAAATACGTTTAGGGATAAGCCAAGGGATAAGGGTGGCGCAAGATGGAGCCCTTATAGTACAATCGAGTATAGGGAGTATTAATGGAAAACTAGAAAAAGTGCCCTTCTGGGCACAGGTCTCCACCAGGAGGATAGGACTGTGTGAGATGTTTGGCAAAATGTTTAGGAGTAATATAAACATGTTTGCCTTTGATGGCAATTGGATGACTTGAGGCATTTTGTTCCAAAAATGTGTTGTGCAAAAATCAACCTGTTGGTGGCGCTATAACAGGCCAATGTGAAAAGGGTGGGATATATTCCTCAGCCTAGTAAGAAAATGTGTGAAAGATTTCACGTAAATTGCATGCTGCGTTCATGATTTGAGGCTTTTGTTCAAAACGGGGCAATCTTGCAAACTGTGAAAGCCAATTATAGCCAATTAGGATGGAATATGAAATATCGGACAGATCCAACTTGAGCACATGACCATAGAGATACTGTGTAACGATTTGTGAGATTTTTGGACAGAATCTGGAGGAGTAATATCAAAAAATGTGTTTTACAAAAGTCGGCCTCCTGGTGGCGCTATAAAAGGCAGATGTGGAAAATGCAAGTCAAAGGTTTGTCCTTGGCCTCTAGGGAGTGTGCATGCAACGTTTCACGCAGATCGGTGCAGTTTTAGGTAAAAAAAAATGTGAAAAGCTGCCTCATGGTGGCGCTATAACAGGCCGTTCTGGAAAATTTGGGGCAGAGGTTCATCGTTGGCATGTAGGGAGTGTGTGTGCAAAGTTTGGCATCGACCGGGTTAACGGTGCCGGAGATTAGCTGTACACAGACGGACGGAAGGACACACACACGGACGGACGGACACACACACGGACGGAGTGCAAAACATACTCTCTCCCCATGCCTTCGGCCTGGTGGAGACAATTATCAAAAACTAGTCCATAGCGGTCCAGCGTTAAGAACAGCCAAACTAACACACTCGTAGGTGCCGATGCGTTGTGTGCTTGTAGATCTGTTATTTTCAAATAGCCACTGTATATGTTTAAGGAAATAATTGGAGAAATGTTTAATTCATGTTTTGGATGACACACAACGCAATTAACACTCAACATGCTGTGGGAGGAAGAAAGGTACACAGACAGAAACGGGAGCAGACAGAGAAAGAGGAATATCGTAGGGGAGAGAGGCAGGCAGGCAGGCAGACAGACAGACAGACAGACCTCTTGAGCGACTGTGGCTCAAGAGGTAGAGCAGGTCGTCCAATGATCCATGGGTCGGCGGTTCGAATCCCGGCTCCTCCTGTCTACATGTCGAAGTGTCCTTGGGCAAGACACTGAACCCCAAATTGCTCCTGATGTGCTGGTTGGTACCTTGCATGGCTTCCGCCGCAATCGGTGTATGAATGTGTGTGTGAATGGGTGAATGTAATGCACAATCTATGTAAAGCGCCTTGGATAAAGGCGCTATATAAATGCACCATTTACCTTTTACCATTTACCATTTACCAGACAGACAGACAGACAGACAGACAGACAGACAGACAGACAGACAGACAGACAGACAGACAGACAGAATTCTCCACACTCTTCCAATCCTTGCTCACTAAAAAGCGAGAAAGGATAACATACTGCACTGATTAAAGTACCAAAATGTAACAGCTGAGAGGATACCGTTTAAACAGTCAATGATATGTCCCATGACTACTCCCAAAAACTGTATCAAATTAGCAATTTGTGCTCTGCTCCCCTCCATGTTAAATAAAATGCAGCATACTCTAGGGTTAAAATGGGTTTTGAATAATTACAGTATGCACGCTGAGCTTTAAGATATAATAAATGTGTGAATGTCAAGTTTAATTATGTAATGGATAATTTGTCTTTTCCATAACATATTGCAGCATTAAATCTTTTCATTCCTTTTGCACCCAGGATCTCATCTCTCCTCTGCTAACTAAACCCTCTCTACATCTTAAAATATAACATACCGGTACATAGGATCATCACTATGTTACTCATTTTATACCCATAGAAATAGTGGTAATCCTGCTATAATCCAGTATTGGAATTGTACAGAACAGATTGCACACACGTACCTATATACAGTACTTACGCAATATCTCCAAGCATGAGAGCTTGAGTGGCGTGAGCTGCTCAGTGAAAGGGAGTAGTTGTGAATGGGGAGAAGAATTGAAGAGATGAAGAGCAGCTAAAAGTGCATTACTGGATGAACGATGGGCTCCTGCAGAGAGATGCTGCAAGGAATCATGGACCCCGTGACAAGATTAGACACCATCTTGCTGCATCTAACTCAGTGGAAAAGAACCTTGCCTCTCAAGAGTCCTTCAGGAGTTGGTTTATCAGCCCAGAAAGATCAAATCCCTGAAATGCACTGAAGTATATGCCCAAGCTCAGCATTCTAACCAAATGCGACAGAATTTGCACTAATTTACTGCCAAGGACAACTTTGACTTTTTCCCCCCTATGGACCTGACTTAAAGGGATATTTCATTTTCAAAAATGTTGTGGGTCATTTCATCATCTACTAAGGCTTATGTGAACACCCCAGAGAGTTTTTAAGTTGCTTGATTCAGTATTTCGATATTTCATATTCATTTTAGCTGCCCAGCCCCTTTAATATACAAACCCGTTGTAACTTCAAACTTATTTGAACGTAATATTTTAACCATGTTAGATTAAGCAAAAAACACGTATTTTGCTCTGGTGACTGTATTGTCCTAATATGTGAGGACGAGGTTATGTATTTATTGATCTTTGTTATTTTGTGCCCTGATTGAAAAAACTAAAACAAAAACTAAAACACGCCGACCGGGAGACCGATCGGCGTGAAGTACGTAGTGTCAATTACATTAACAACATAAAAGGTCTAATGCCAATGTATCTTAGACTTTTTTATGTTGTAGATTACATTATGGTCATTTTGTTAATATATTATATAATATATTGTATAATGAATACTAATGTGGTCACCAAGTCATTTCTTGTATCTTGTAAAAACCCATTTTGGGCGGGGACCCCTTTTGGTGTTTTAAGCATTATGTTATACTTTAGCTATTGAGAAATAGCAGATCTACAAGCTCATAGCGTGGCACCGAGTGCCGCGCTATGAACTTGTAGGTCTGCTATTTTTGCCGTTTGTACCTGGCGCGGTACAAACGGGACGAACCGAGGCGAATATACTGTATATATTCAGGTCTAATTCCTCATGGGGGCTGGAGCCCGCCACCCACACAGAGTCTACGTCACTGAATTGAATCAATGGAGAAATTGTGAGGTTGAGCTGCCACCACTACTTTTGTGTCCCTCTCGCCTTAATCCTTCTCCCTCTTCCTTCGTTTTCGGTAACGCTCCACTCTCCAACAATGTTGTGTTCACTGTTCATCTCTTTGTTGGTTGAGATGAGCACCTGCAAAATGACTGAAGTGGAACATTTGCAGTAGACTAGTGAAATCGAACTGATCGATAACAGCATGTTACCTTTACTACAAACTATTTTGGAAATGCTTTCCCTCCACGCACGCACGCACGCACGCACACACGCACGCACGCACGCACGCACGCATGCACGCACGCACCTAGACCTATCTCTGTCTGCCATTAAGTTCTGATGAGCTATTTGGGTACTGCTTTATAAAAGAGAAACATAGTGAATCACAAAAGAGAATTGTACCATCATTAGTGTCAGAAAGAGCAGTGATTTCTTGGCACAAGAATCATCCATGACATATCCTGATGCTTGCACAGACAGTGTAGTTGTTGCCAGATGGAAACCTTGTATGTCCTAAAAAAATAGAACCCGTTTCGATGGATCCCAAGGTTATTATTCAAAACACGTTGTGATGCATTTTAGACAAAACTAGACATTTTTTACAGTTGTTTTTTCTCTTCTGTTTGTACGCTTTTTTGAAATGCTGCTTGCTTTCTGTATGGGGACTACGAATGGAAATTAGCATTCTTGCTAAATGGTGTATTTATACACAGCATTTTATGTGTGGTGTTTATTAATATGTGCTGTCCCGTCCAAATAACCGTTCAAATAAGCAATAAGCATATAAATGAATAAATGTGTTGTGAGATTGTAGTTCTGCTATTTCCACTACTTTTGCATGACTTTGTCATAGGGCATTCATTTACAGAAATCCCAAATAAGTTGAAGTACAGATTCTGCCCGTCAGCGACGATAATGCATCTTAATAGTATCAGTGGAACAACGTTGCCATTCGATCTGTGACTTAGTTTGAAAAGTACTGAGAAATGGACAGGCAGCATCTGGAACTATTAAGGCCAATCTAGTGCGTAGTGTACTTTGGTTATAATACTGGCAGATGAGAATGACAGCAATGACCTTTTTGGATCGGTTTCTTAATAATGCATTTAGAATTGTGATTGACAGGCAGGGGAGTTGCAGGTTGTCGTTTGCATAAATAAATAAGGACGTCCTGAGAGAGTTCACTGTTACCATGGTGAGGGAAGATTATTATGCGGACACATCAAACCGGAGTTGACATTTCAGGAGTACGTAGACCAGTATTTGTTTTACTTAAGTAAAAGTATCAATACTGCAATGTAGAACTACTCCTTTACAAGTGAAAGTCCGGAATTCAAAATGTACGTACTTGAGTAAAAGTACAAAAGTATTGGCATCAAAATGTACTTAAAGTACCATAAGTAGAAAGTACTCACTATGCAGAATATCCCATTTGAAGTTTTCAAATGTATACAAATATTTTGAAAATAGCTGATCTTTAGGCTCACAATGCGTCGAATCGCGACACATGTGAGCTTGTAGATCGGCTATTTCCAAATGGCCAAAATGTATATAGTGCTGAAGTGGTTACTGTATGTTTTGTAATAACAATTCAAATCTACAAAGTAACTAGTAACTAAAGTTTTCAAATAATTGTATTGGGAGTAAAAGTACAATTATGTGTCTCTGAGATGTAGTGGAGTAGAAGTAAAAGTATTGGAAAGTGGAAATACTCAAGTAAAGTACAAATACCTAAAAATTGTTACTTTCCACCACTGTACACAGACATGCATAAATACACACATACTGTACAGTATATGCCCCGTATCTTTAAAACCACACAAAGACATGCACGCTTTCACAGTAGCTTCAAAAAGGCCCAAACTTCAAAGCAAAGGCGTTCCTCTTGGGCTGGCTAAGGAGACGTTAAGTCACTCACGCACAACAACTCTGACAAATTCCCACGCACAAGCATGTTGCACACTCTCTCACATTAGAATGCAAGCGGAGGTCTGCCAAGTGCCTACAGTAATCTTCTCTCCGTTCCTCTTCCTCACTTGTTTAATCTCTTGTTTTCTTTTCTCCTTTGGAATGGAAAGTATGGGTGGATCCATTTTCATCCCTTTCTTATAGATCAAAATCAAACGAAAGAAAGGCTGGCTTGAGATCAAATGTGCCTGTGAGGAATCCACCCATAGACTGTCCCCAGAGCTTCTACATCCATTGAACTCTTCACATACTGTACAGTAGCCATTAGACACACACGTGTCACACACGCACAAACGCACGCACGCACGCACACACAGTTTGTACATGGTCCATGTACAAACATGGTCCATGCACAAACCAAAGACACAGCCTTGTGACTGGTGTCAACAAAAACAACGAATGGGGTGTATTCGGGATGCTAACAACAAAGACATCACATGCATAATCAATCTGGTAACATTCTTGAATGGTTATCGTATTGTGAAGACGACTCTGATTATAAAACAACACCCATTTTTCATTTTTTTTTTGTGGAAAACACTGAAGACTAAATCTGGTTCTATATAAAGAAAATCATTTTATTTTAAAATGATTATAGAAACATTTTAATATGTATAGACTACTTTGCGTGTAGACTAATACTGGTATGTATTTTAGAAATTCATATCACAATAGGGTACCATAGTAAAGGTACAGTACAGTAAAAATCACACCTGTGTGAAGGGAGCGCCCAGGTGGCCGAACCGGTTCCGGCGAGCCGCCCGCGTCCGAAACAGTCGAGAAATGACAGAGTTATCGTGTTGCAGATGTCTGTGCTGTGACGCATACAGGGACACATACACATACATACATACTGTGTGAGTAGTAGTAGAGTGTCCCTACTTACATAGGGACACTCATAGCTGTGTAATGGAGCGGGAGGCACCGGTCAAAAAAATTAAAATAAACTGTAGTCTCTTGGTATTTCTTATACCAGTAACAATCAGGCTATATCTCAGGTCTCCTTCCTTTAACATGCCAATGTTGATAGGGGCAGATACAAGTGTGGGACCGTCTAGCTGTGGTGTTATCAGCGCTACACTCTAGGTGTTATGAAGGTACTGCGCTCAGTGCGCTGCTGTGTTGGTTCGAGTTGAATAAAGAAGGCATCATAACTCCTCTGTTTGGTTAACTTGGCCAGCTTTTGAACCACTCTGTTCGAGATATGGTCAAGTCGTTTCTCCATCTTACATCACAGCTGTAGTCAGATTGTGTCCGCGTGTGTTGCTTCAATCGCTCGATTTGTACTGGTTTCAGCGGTGCGGGTGCCATCTATTGGCGCAGATGTGTAATGACATGCAAGAACGTCTAGCCACCGTTTTTTAGGGTATTTTTATTTGAATAAAATGTCATCTTATATTCGGCACAATACGGTACATTGCTGCACTGGATGGTATAGGTTTTTGAACTGCATCAGACACTAGGTCAACAATACGGTCATGGCCAGCAATGTATAAATGTTTGTATACGCACTGCACTCATTTGTTATGTGTGCAATGGATTCTAGATGTTGTTCAGAATCACAGAGTGGAGTACAGATGTCAGGATACCAGATTGACAGATTGTACTAGGTTGGTAATATACTTGCAGTCTTGCTTTGATGGTACATTTTAAAACATCATCCCCAGTAACAGCATTTTTTCAACACACAAACACGCATTCCTCACACATGCACACACATTACCATTGATGTAGAGGTCCTCCAGAAAGAACATTACATCAATTGGAAGCTTACCAAGTGAAACCAGCCAAGACACACACAGTAGCCACTGAAATATTCAATAGCACAGCAAATCATTAGCATTATCATCAAGAGTGAAGACCTCAGGTAAGCTCCAAAGACATTGATTTTTGGGGGACGGGACGGGGGGGAGGAGACAGTGAGAGAGAGAGGGGGGGGGGGGAGGGAGGGAGAGAGAGAGAACGAGAGAGAGAGTGAGAGATAACTAGAAAAAGTGCTCACACAGTTCTCCACTAGGTAAGGAACATGTAGGAGTAATATAAATGTTTATTTATTTATTTGGCAAAGCTGTGCCTCCTGGTGGCGCTATAATAGGGCAATGTTAAAAGGATGTGTGTACACAGATTGGCATTGATCGGGCCAACGGTGTCGAAGATTACACGGATGGACACACGAACGGACGGACAGCATGCAAAACATATTCTCTCCCCATGCCTTTGGCCTGGTGGAGAGAAAAAGTGAGATTACATGATATAATTCGCTATTATGTGTGTGTGTGTGTGTGTGTGTGTGTGTGTGTGTGTGTGTGTGTGTGTGTGTGTTTGTGTGTGTGTGTGCATCCTTTGTAACCTCCTTTGAGGTGAGATGAGATGCATTTGTGTGTGTAATTTCAACACAATCAACATCTCCCTGAACGAGCAGAGAATGCTGCTGCTCCACTGCTCAATGCATTAATACACCGTTAGAACATTGACGAGTGGCCTCGGTCTCCGTACTCCAGGCTAACGAGACAGGCGCTGTTTATTTGCCACCATTAGGGTGTTTATGATATCAGGGCCTCGCCCCTTAGCTTAACAACCATTGATTTGTTCATGGCATTACTCCTCCTGGCCTGCTGATGGTCGATGGAGAGAGGAGTGGGCTGCGGAGGGCCTTCACTGCTGGTTTTAAAGACCCAGTGAAATGAAAAACACGTTTTTCACACTTTTAGATCATATCCGTCGTCATCATATGGACATACCTAACAATGGATGCCAAAAAAGGGAACATTTTCTTTTGTGTATTTTTATATAAAAAATCCATAAAATCAAATTTTAATTAGGCTACTTCCTTTTAACGAAAACGTGCTGCATGATAACGTGTTGCCGTACATCTACGGCATTGGTGTTAAGCGTAACATTTATTAATTTACGTATCAACGCCAATGGTGTTTTAAGTGTTAACCACCAAGCAAAGGGAGCAAGAGTAAGAGATTAGGGGATAAACGTCTAATTGGTTATGTTCAAAACACCCCCTTTCATCTTTCACCTCTCTCCACTGTCCATGGTTACATGGTTACATTCAGCACCATGGACAGTGCATCCTGTAAACCAGTGGTTCTCAAACATCTTCATGTCAAGGACCCCCTAATCCTACAATATGTTCATTCATTGTTTTACTGTTGTTAATGAAGTAGCAGTTTGACTTCAACACTGCACTACTTCTGCTGGAGGAAATGACCCTGAGTCGGAGAAGGCAAGCAGAACAACAACGGGATTGTAATGCGGTACTGTTACGGCGCTGCATTACTTCCTCCAGAATTGTCCTTTTTAAAAATACACAGACGCAGAATGGAAGGAAAACTTCAGGATGACGTGCGTGAATTTATGTTGACTGGAGGAGGACTTTTTGGCACCAGAGGAATTCACCGCCAGAGCTATATGCGTGTCGCAATCATTTATACATGGGCATTGGGTAGCTGTGGAGAATACCACCTCATCGCAAACCAATTTGGCATTCACAAAAGTATTGTTAAAAAGTTCGCCATCACCTTGTAAGGGTATGGTAAAAGGGCCAATCAAAGACCTGATCCGCATGCCAAATGAGGAAAAAGCAACAGAAATTGTCTGACGATGTCCCACAGATAATGGCTGCGTTTCCCAAAGAAATGTTGTGTTGCACGTAGCTTGAACACACCCCTCTAGGCCGCAAACAGTAACCTGTGTTCGGCCTAATTTGCTGCGTGGCAGCCAATCAGACACTATGTCCTTTTTTGGGAAACACTGTCAAACACAACAACATAGAAATAGACAACCTAGACTAGAGCACATCCATACCTGTCCTCATTGCGCACGTAAGGCCTCCTGCATGAATACATAAACAAACCTGTTTCCCTAAAGCCTCTTTAGCCTACACACATGCCTGTCGACATGTGGCAGTAGTAAAATCATTCGCAGAGAAATGTGTGGTCTGAGTGGTGACTTTCTTCATCTCATTTAAATTTAAAAACTTTGAAAATAAACAGGCCTACTTCAGCATCAAATAAATTAAATTTAATTACATTTTGTAAGAGTGAAGAGAGCCTACTGTCAGCTGTCCAGCAGTCCAAATATTATTAAATTAAATGTCAGAGGTGAAGTGATGTCGGCACGGTAAATGTAGGCCTACATGTATATGAAAACACAGGCATCAGGCCTACCATTGCGTGGCACATCTATGCACGGAATATCTATATTCACAGTGAAGGGGGTGTTGTTGAAGAAACACACGCCCCGCATGATGTCCTTTGGGAAACCCAGCCATTGTGACTGATCGATGGGTCACACATCCCTGTCCTACCAAGGAGGTAGGACAGGGATGGGTCACACATCCCTGTCCTACCTGTACCTCCTTTGGGTACAAGGATATTGTGAACCGAAAAGGCTGGGCTTCCTACGTCCTACAGGCTGGTGGATGATGCATGCTGCCAAGAGGGGGGGGGGGGGGGGGGGGGAGAACATATCAGATTCTAAACGGGTTAAGGTGTATACATGGAAGAAATGACCCATCTGCACCTGATACGAATATAAATCGGGTTGGGC
>NC_136792.1:27904922-28157422 GCF_951216825.1 Electrona antarctica
CATTGCAGATCAAATCGCTGGTTTCATTACAATTTGACAAGCACAGGATCAGGGATAACAATGTCACACTTCTCCTGTTCTCACTATGCCTCTAATTATCTCCAGCTTTTCTTGGCCCTTATTCTTCTCACTCTCTCTCTCTTTACTTGTATCTTACTACCCTGAATTTTGGTTACATGCTTTCTTACCCCCCCCCCCCCCCCCCCCCAAACCCCTCCCACCCCCTCTCCCGCCACCACCACCTCTGTTTTGCCACACAACCTCTTTTCTCCCTCTGTTCTCTCTCTTCCACCTCTCTTCCCTTTCCTCTGATCACTGAGGTCTGGGATGGAGTGTATAGGATCAATTACTCGATGGAGGAAAACATACACTTCCAGTGGAGCAGAGAGAGAGAGAGAGAGAGAGAGAGAGAGAGAGAGAGAGAGAGAGAGAGAGAGAGAGAGAGAGCAGAGCCAAATAGAACAAATGGAATTAAGCCATATTCCTTTAGCTCCAAAAACCCTTCCCTTCAACCTTCACTGCCTTTTTTACCATTTCCATTCCTCCTCCTGCATGTATGTTTACCTGCAATGGTTCATAATAAGAATATTTGAGACATTCTTCCTCCTGCTCCTGTTCCTCACCCACCTCTATCTCTCTCTCTCTCTCTGCCCTGTTGCTCAACCTCCACTCTCCCAAGTTTATTTTTGCACACTTTTTCCTCTGCGGCGTTGACCTCTCCAAACCCCAATCGTTTTTATTCTACCAGGCTCCATTGCCTCCCTCTCCTTCATCCCCCGCTTTCAAAGAATTGAAAGCCTGAGGCGAGAGCTGTCCCTCCCCTCAGACAGCTATAAAATCTTGTGCCCGTGCTCAAGGGAAATAGCATGAGATGGCTACCTAAGTGGGTTCACAGACCTCTGATCTTAACATTTAAACTCGAGCACAGGGAATATTGAATTAAAGTCATACATACTTTAGATTGATCACAAAACAACAATGCACTTTGAGGTAATTGTATGCAAGAGAGAAGGGGACACACAATGTGTGTGAGACCAAAAGGATGTTACAGACACCCACACGGTAACACACTCAAATGTCTCGCAGATGTACACTACACAAAATCTACAGGTTGCACTCACACGATGGCCTTGTTCTCTCGGTGCTGCTGCTCACTGCAATGGGTGCTATTGTTATCCTCCTCGTCATCACTCTTACGGCCACGGTTTCTATGACAATAGGAAGGGAGACAGAAAGATGTGAGGTCAGACAGGGACATTCTTAAAGGACCACACCTGTGATGTTTAGTCCATTGACCAATAGTGGTCTTTTAGTTATATCCATTCTTTTTTAAGTGCACCATGATGTTTAGTAAAAATTTAGTAAATTAGTCAAGTGACATTTAACCCTTAGAAGATGAAAGACGCCAATTGGCGTCTTCATCAGAATTCCGTAAATGATCAATGACGCCAATTGGCGTCTTCACAGTTTTTGATGAATCTAAACATATTAATATGCTCCGAAGCGCTGTTTAAATTCCTGAGCTTATATTCCAACTACATTACCCAGAAAACCCGTGTCACGTGACACACGTGTACGTGTTGCCATTGGAAGCTGGTCCCACCCCCTGTAAACAGTGGGGGCAGAGGGAGTCTTCATAGTTTTCATTGTTTTGCCTGTTTGCCGTCTCGCCCGAGCGATTTTCTAGCAGAAAAAGTTGAAAGCAGTACTATTTATTTGAGCGAGTTTTGTGGTAGTAGTATTGATCCATACGCGTCCCAGTCGCCTTCTCCAGGCGGAGTAGCCCTGGTCCAGTGCTTACAGCGAGACTCGCTGCTCCCTCCCTCCTTTTTTCATTGTCTCCCCATCGTCGTCCGATGAGCTATACCGGGAAACCATTGAAGAAGACGATCAACCCGGAATGTTTTGAGGTAATCTTATTGTAGAAAATGCCCTTCTATAGTGATCAGAAATCATAAGATGATCGCTACAAATAGATGCTTGGATAATTACTACTACTAGTCAGATCATGACGCCAGAATGACTCACCACGATGGCCCCCAGCCATTAGCCAGCACCGAAGGTGCTGGCTAATGGTGTTGGTCGGTGCATTGGTGCTGGCTAAGGGCTGGAGGGGGGGGTTGGTGTCGATCGGTTGGTTGGTGCAGTACAAATGTATCGTAGCAGGCATGCACGCATGGCAGTACAAGTATTTTATATTGTAGCGTGCCTTATAGGCGATCTGATCTTTAGAGTAATGTTCGCTCCTTTTATTTACTGTCTACAAAGACGGAGAACAAACATGCATCGTTTACTGAAGCAACGCGTGGTTATGATGACGTTGCTACAAGGATCGGAGGGGGGACGGGGAGTGAAGCTAACAGTAGCGTATTATATAAGATCTGTATGACGTTTCATTGACGTCTGAGCTTGCATGATAATTGCATTCATTGTATATTGTATACAATCATGATTGTACATTGTTTAGTGTGTCTCCGTGTGATGATGATGATGACGATGATGTCAGATAGCCTACGTCCCCCCCCCCCCCCCCCCCCCCCCCAACTGGCTATTGGCCGGGCTGACTACAGCTAAATGTTTATTTTTATATATTTAGAACTGGCATCAGATGAGGAGGAGGAGGAGGATGATGATGATGATGATGATGATGATGAAGACGAAGAGTCAAGACTGCGATGGAGTTCTCCGACACTGAACCGGATGCATTCATTCATTTCAGTTGTTTTTTTTTTAATTTAGCCTACACACACACACCGTCAAGAACAACTGGAAACAACTGGAATGCAGTGGTTTGGGGACACTGGGGAGTTTGGGGACAACTGTTTTGTATGTAGGCCTATTTATTTTCTGTAATATTTATTATAATTGTATTATGTTAGTAGTCATAAAAAATAAAAGACAAGCTTTTACAATGAGTTAGACCTGTCATGGCTATTTTGTTCACTAGTCTGAGGTTTATGGTTTGACTAAGCGAGTTTCAACTGTGATTTACTCTGTAGCGGTAGATGGTAAGAACCCAATTTTTTTGTTATAATACAGTATACATTCAAGTCTATATTTTGATACATATCATGGGCACAAAGTCATATCAAAACAATGTCCTTGGATGAGTTTTTTATCAAAACTGTTTCTTCACAACAGGTTTTTGAGATACATGCATGAATAGACACGGTACTGGTAAGACTATGTAAACATGGTATATATCAAAATGTGCGTTAGAATGTCTAATTTTACCCCAAAAAAGAATTGAGTTTATATGATGTTCCATTTCAGAGCTAGGGGGACTTTTAGCTGGATAGGTCAGATTGATCATGACTGACCATGCTATTTATAGATGGCAAAATATCTACAGTGGTACATGTGAGAAACTTTTTATTTTATTTTAATTGAACTAGACAACTCACCCTTTAAAATGAGATATTGCATGGCTATGTACGCCCAGCAGAAAAAAAGTTATTTAGAAAATAAAACTTCAACCGGTCATAACTTTTTTTGTTGTCCTAGAAACACTACCCAGTGTAAATGCAGGCTCTTTTAAATGGCTTCCAACACCACAACTAAACATTTTATCAACTCAGTTCATTTTTTTCCTGGAAGCAGACAAGCCAAGCTTTCTCTGAAGGTCTTTCGTTGTCACACATTCACAGCAGAGAATTTTCAATAAATCATTCAAAAACGCCATTCTGCCATAGAGAAGTCTAAAAACTATATAGAAATCCTTGAAACTCTCAAAGAGTTAAAAGCGAAATAAAAATAATTATGGGAAATGATCCCATGTTTTATACACACTGGCTGAAGCTGTTAATAGTCAATGTGTTGACAGCAGCATACTTTCATTCCTGAACAGTTTTCAACTCATCTCTCTATCAGAGCAAAAAGGTTGAGACTGGACCAGTAAACAGAGCAGAATAGTGCTTTTCATCTGTGGCAGAAGGCTTTTTAATGCAAACTGCAGCATACAGGCAAGTGTAAAGCCTATATGGTAAAACCATCTTTATTGCCTTCATGTAGCAGGGGGGATTTGCAATATCCGAGTTGGGGCTACTTGTACTAGAATATAGGCTTTGTAACTAGTTATAAGTAATAGTGTCATGCAACAGTGAGAGTTCTTTCATTGTATAGTATTAGCGACTTACGTTTCCACCTTGGGAATCCCTTGTGCTCCACTATGGTTACAATAGCGATGGTAGCGCTTCCCTTCCTCCTGCACAGAAAGAGAAATTAATTATCCCACTACCACAACACATGGTTTCATTCTCCATATAAGGATAGGGAGAATGAGCTGTGCCTCTATAAGATCAAATTATATATCTGCAGTCTTCAGTGTCTCTGTAATGGTTGTGCCACGCACGCACGCACACGCACACACACACACACACACACACACACACACACACACACACACACACACACACACACACACACACACACACACGATGACATATTCTCCTGCTCTGTTGCCAATACAAATGTAACGTTTAACAGACACAAATACGCAGCTTTAAAGAAAGCCACTATCCTGTGTGTGTGTGTGTGTGTGTGTGTGTGTGTGTGTGTGTGTGTGTGTGTGTGTGTGCACGCATACATTCTTGCGTGCGTGCACACAGCAAAATCCTGTGTGTTAATTGCCCTCTATTGAACGTTTCACTGTATGGCTGAGGGAGACAGCCTGCCAAGCCTACCTTCATGCTACTAAAGATGCCTAATCCTGTGCCCTTGTGTGTTTCCCATCATGGTAGAATAACTAGAATATTGATGTGTTTATTGTGTTATAGGGATATTTGCATTGTGCCCATGTGTCTTTGCATCCATGTGTGTGTGTATGTATGTACACAGCTTCTTGGCGAACAGGCGGCGCAGATGCCAGTGTACTTGAAAGGTGCCAACCAGGAGCCAGACAGGGTGGGTGGAGTGGGGGGACAGTCCCTGGCAGCTCTGGGGCTGTTGCCATAAAGCTCACTTAGACAGGACAGATGGATGTATTCACAAAGCCGCTCCTCTCCATCTCGCTCATTCACTGGCCTATCTGCAAGCCAGCAGGGTGCAAGCTGTGGGTTTGTTTGCCTGTGTGTGTGTGTGTGTGGGGGGGGTCTCGCGTGCATGCAGTACTGTTCCTGCGAGTTCCAACTTCCTGAGTGTTCCAGCTTCTTCACTCGGCTAAAGCCAACAATGGGAACAATTAACCTAAGGCTAAGCCTTATACTTGGTTGTGTGACAAATATTACAAATAACCGATGAACAAACTAACAATTTGTTGCATCGTGACATGAGTTCAGTTCAGTTGTGAGATTGTAGATCTGTGCTTTTTAGAATAACATTTTCACCTATATTGACAAAAGTATGTGTCCCAAAATAGGGACACCAGGTCATAAAGTGGTAAGGTCTGCATTGATGGGTAGTCAAGAGCAGTGGGTGGGTGGAGAATTATGCTCTCTAGGAGCAATAGAAAGCACTATGACTATGTTTTTTTTGTTTTTTTTATGGAAATAAAAATGGAGACTAGTTGAGTTTGCGTCTAACTTCTTTCCCTTGACATCTTAGCATCGGCTGCTGCATTATGGAAAAGTTATACAACAGCACCACAGTCCAAGGGAGCAACACAAAATAAAATTCAACATTACTGGCAGGAATTTTAATGCTGTCACATAACTTAACTGAATTACTATCATAATCAAAGTAAGGGCAATAACTTGAATGTGTTGTGCATGTTATATTCAGTATTGATGTGTTATTGAAATGATAATTCCCTAGAGGCCTACTTCTATCAATGAGATCGATGGGAAACATACTTGACTGCACGCAACCAGGCACATGCACACTTAATGCACAGGCATGCACACACATGCCAAGACAAAAGCTAATTCCCTGTGTGTGAGGAATAGTCTTGGTGGATGCCCTTCAGACAGCAGTGTGTTTTCCTCTCAGTGAGAATCATGCAGACGCGCACGCACGCGCGCGCGCGCGCGCGCGCGCACGCACGCACGCACGCACGCACGCACGCACGCACGCGCACGCACGCACGCACGCACGCACGCACGCACGCACGCACGCACGCACGCACGCACGCACGCACGCACGCACGCACGCACGCACGCACGCACGCACGCACGCACGCACGCACGCACGCACGCACGCACGCACGCACGCACGCACGCACGCACGCACGCACGCACGCACGCACGCACGCACGCACGCACACACACACACACACACACACACACACACACACACACACACACACACACACACACACACACACACACACACACACACACACACACACACACACACACACACACACACACACACACACACAGAAACAGAAATTTGATCCCAGGGTGTTTCATTACAGTTGTGAGATGATGTGTTCTAACATCTGCATCAGACTGGTTAGCTGGCGCACCACTAGGCAGAAGCCCAGGGAAATGTCCAATCAGTGAAAGAGCTGTACCAGTATGCTTGTTAATTGTAGCATTGGAAATCAATTTACATGAGCAGCGCTCAAACGGGGTAGTCCGCAAGACAACAGTTACTCTTTCACCTGCGTCGTGTGAGAGGAAAGACCCTTAACAGACTGACTGACTGACTGGTACACTGTGAAATCCTGAATGTCAATTTAACTCTGAGCGTGCAAAAACAGACCCTGGCACTCAAGATTTTACAGTGTATAATTGACACCATCATACAATTTACACAACTTAGTGGCCATTTCAACCTGGGTGTTATAGCTATATGGGGCAACACAGCTGCTTTCAACAGGAGGGAAAGGACATCTTTATCTAATCTAACACAATCCCCTCAATCCTAGGAAGAAGTGGATGGAGGGTAGAAAGAAATAGGGTAAATGTCAGATTTACCATCAGGCAGACAGACAGACAGACAGACAGACAGACAGACAGACAGACAGACAAGCCTTTATCTGGCCAGAAAACACTGCTTGTTGAAGCCAAAACATTCCCTCTACCCCATTCCCTCTTCCTCTATAGCAGGCCAAGGCAGGGAATGGAAACTAGTCCAATAAGGAGAGATAAGGCATGGCTACCAGCAAGTATGCAGATATGATATGGAATTAATTTCCTATATCTATAATTAAACAGTTCATCAAAAGCAGACAGGCCCATCCCACTAAAATCACACATAGGTTTTATACTTTTTTTTGTACCCATGTATGTGATCAGATCCTATGGTGTTGAATGCTGGACTTTTTTAATTTGCCCCCACTACATTTCTGGGAAGGGAACACGTACATTATGAATTAACCTCTTAAGGCTTATTTAAAAGAATGAAAATGGCAAATCTAGGAGCTCCATCTGCTATCTTCACTATGTCAAAATTTCAATACAGCAATGCATTGATATTAAAAAGAAAATGTAATTATAATTTGTACTTTTGAATATATTCAAAAGTATATTCATATATTTATATATTCAAATACTTAAAATGTGTTTTAAATCAAGCTAATAGTAGCCTACTATTACTAACTCAAATCAAGTACAAATTTGACTGAGCAACTTTCACTTGTACAGTATGTTGTGGTATGCTGTGGATTCACTATACTTTAACCAGCTAGTATATTTGTACGTCTCTAATTGTTATGATGAATTGAACACGGTCATGGGCCCTATTGTAAACAAGTGTAATACTTTATGGTGTCGTCCACATGCAGTTAACAGTTTTGTATTGAGTTGTGCTTGAAATGTACACAATCAATCAATCAAACTGTTTAATAACTATTCCTTTATTGGGTGCAGTCATACGGTGCAGTGCCAGACTGTAGGCCTACTGGCACTGCACCTTATGACTGACTAATTAAGTTGCCTATAGACTCTCATATGTATTTTATCGATTTTGATATTTAATCTATGTCTAAATCTTAGGCTAGGTAATTTGGGGAAATTAGCATGAGTTGGGTCTTGAAGGTTAGCTATTTCGCTAACTTTAAGTGTACGTTTAGCTGTCGGACACTATTACATCTAGTTTTATAATGTCACAAGTTACAAATGTTGCAAATAAGCCAGCTAGTAAGATAAGAGCGTTTACCTGTCCAGAAGAAATTATGCAAGCAGCAAGCTGGTGGGTGGTATAATATTATGTCTTCATGTTTGCGTTCAGCTCTCCTCATATTTGTTCACTCATGTTGTATTTCTTGAACGATAACATTTTCCTGTTCCGAGATCTTTCTGTTCTTCTGTGTTCTGTCTTTCTTTTCCCTTTTAGTAGTTTTCTTTAAATTATGCATGGTGAAATTAGCTGGGGATGTTTGCGCGTAATTTGCGTAAACAAAGTAACAGCATGGCACGCACGACTCGCCGCTCGCGAACTATAATAGCCTACAAGCTGTACAGCTTGTCAATAAAATATGTACATTGATTGCATGCTTGATTGACAGACAGCTGGTTGTTTACTGACGGCTACTGTGTGTACATTTGTACACCTCTGTGTACACCTAACCTCGCGTCACCATGCTGGAGGCTTTCCATCTCGGAGGAGGTGTACACAGTACACACATTACACAATACACACTCACACACACGCACGCACGCACACACACACACAGCAACATTAGGCTATACAGGCAACATTAGGCTATACAGTATACAGTGTTGCTGTGAGATCATCAACAGTAGGCTACGTAATGAAATGAAATGAAATGAAATCTATATTTACCCAGGGTATCTGGGGTAAGCTCAAGAACTTGTTTCCAGCCAGGCCCTGCTCATAGAACACATTTCATCGTAGTGGTTCAATGCCTTGTTCAAGGGCACTTCAGCGGTGGTAATTTTAACGTGTCGGACGGCTGATTCGAACTAGGAACCTTCCGGTATCAAGACCGCGCCGCTATCCGTTCGGCCACCGCTGCCACAAATGTGGAGTATGGAGGACAACAGTAAAATAAAAACAGGCGGTCTGGTCTAATAGTAGTAGTAACAACAACAACAGGAATACAAATACAAAGCTAATACAAATAGGCTAAGTGTTGTAAAACCAAGCAGTGTCAGTGTTGGACACTTGGGGCGCTGTAATAGGCTACAGCCTCGGTCCCAGGCTTACTTATCTGCTACTATACTGCATGAAGCTTTTTGAGAAGCATGCAGGGACAGGCTGACTGCTAATAGCTGGCTGGAGAAAGAGGCTAACCTCTCTAGAGAGCTGTTTGCCATCAGTAGGCCTATAATAGAGTATAAGTTACATTTCTGATTGTATAAGCCATCATATTTCCTTCTTATAAGGGTTGATTTTTTAATATATTTTGCAAATATCCATTAAATGTAAGACTGTAGCGGTGTGTAGCCTAGTAGGCCTATATGAGGAAATCTGCCAATTTCACATACAGTATTATACATTTTAAATATGCTTTGTTTCTGTTGTTATGTGCCCAATTGCTCATGCTGTTATAGCATTGGTTAACTGAAGCTAACTTCTGTTATAGGCTATTACTTTTTAAAATTGGATGTAGGCTATGTTACTGTGGTATTCTTTATTGTCATTTCATCCAGTGTCGGTATCGGGTGGTGTAGCGAATCTTGTAGACCAGACCCATTGCAAGATGCTGCACTTTGTCGTCAACCCTAAGCCATTCCAGCCTATCAAAATGGGCAGGGGTGAGGAGTGAGGCCAGTAGCCTGCCCAGTTTGTTTTGGGAAGTCTGGAGCCTTAATTGTTTTAAATCACCACTTTTCAACCTATATCTTCATATAATGGGTCCTCACTAATAATCATTCATCTATTCATCTATTTTCAAACATGGCAAAATAGCCACGCTTGTGAGCCTATTTTCACAATTTTTGCATGAAACCATTGTATGACGTTTAAAATACTGTAGAGCTTGAGTGGTTAATTAGACTAATCGGTTTAGTCAATTATAAAAAATATTTTTTTAAGTTTTGTGTCGATTCGTTAATAAAAAAGAAAAATCAGCTTCTTGACTATTCACTTAGTCATAAAAGTAGGAAGAAAATCGATAGTCGTAGCCCCACATTCTAAAGTGCAGTGAAATACAGGAGAAAGAGCAAAAAAGCAATTCAAAGTGTAATAGTATGTGTACGGTCCAATCCATATAATATCTATGAACTAGAGTCCTATTGCAGTCTATCACATTTTCTTTCAATCTCAGAAGTCTGGGGATAAGGTCTGAGAATAGAAACTGCTCCTGTACAATTTGCCAGACGGTAGCAGAGTGAGTGGCAGAGCTGGGTTTCCTAATGCCTACTATACAATAGAAGACTTTGAAAAGACTTTGAAGAGACTTAACAGCTGACACCCTCTCACATCTGCCACACACTAGATGACTTTGAAAAAACTTTGAAAAAAGTAAAGTGAGACATCTAAAGACAATGTGTCGTAAGTCTGAGATTGTAGTCACACAAAGAAATGTAGCCTAATAATATAACTTCTGTCTGTCTGTCTGACAGGAATAACTGCCACCCTAAATTATTCAAATTGTGGTGCATATGTCGCTCCACATTTTGGCCTATAACTCTTGAACCGTACAGTAGGTCATACAATCACATCTTCAAACCTCTGCACATTTGATATACTCCAAAAACATAATGCATTAAGTGTGTGCATAAAAACATGCACACACTTAATGTTCATGCATTATGCACAAATACACTTCTGCCTTTGGACAATGTTGACCAGTTATGTAAGCGGAAGGGAGGGGAGCCACCTGGGATGATGGGTAGCAGAACATGGTTTTATTAAAGGACCACTTCACCACTTTTCAACTTCTCTTTATATAATTGGTCCTCACTAATATATACTGTACATACATATACTTGCCCTGATGAAGAGTCAAAACATGTTGGCTTCTTTTAACTTTTATAAATAAAGTACATCTGTTTTTATCACCCTCCCCTCATTTTTAACTTTTTTGAGTGCTCGGATCGCCTCCTTGTCCTTAGTATTCCATGATCTTTGAAGTACCAGCCTACTTTACATTATTATTTTTTGGATCTCTATCGAGCACCTGGTTGATTTTCTTTTTGGTCCTCACTAATGTTCATGATAAAATACCACATATTCTTTCCTTCTCAGTCTGTGCCTCATAGGAGGGCTTCTTCTTTCGTGTGTCATCATCCGATGTCCAGCTCCGTAGCGCGCAGTGGGAGGCATCCTTTGGTTAGACATAGCATTGGTTAGACATAAGGTTGGTGAGGGGTGCGTTAAGGCGACCAGATTAAGGTTGGTGAGGGGTGCGTTAAGACGACCGGATTAAGGTTGGTGAGGGGTGCGTTAAGGGTTGGGAGAGGGTTAGGGTTGGGAGAGGGTTAAGGTTAGGTTCAGGTGTGCTGCCCTGTGGGAGGCCACGTCCTCGTCTCAGGTCCCACATCGAATAGGCCGGCCTCCGAGGGTGGTTTAAACAGGGGACAGGTGGTGATTATGTGGTCTGCCCCGGCTCCCCACACTCGCACGCTGCTCCCTCCGTCAGGCCCCACTTCGTCATGGATGTTTTGAAACGTCCAACCCCTGCAGTTCGCAGGCAGTTCAGCAGGCTCCATTGCCGGAGTGGCAGTTCCTCTCCTTCAATGCCGCCTCCCGGGTCCTGGATGTAACGGTGGATGCGTGTTGGCCCGGCTGACTCCCACTCCTGCTTCCTGGCTGCTGCAAGCCATGCCTCTGTAGGGAGGTCCTCAGGGATGGACCTGAGCAGCTCTTGTGCCGCTTTGTTGTACGGGTGGTGGGAATTTAGTCTATTTAGAGGCAGTTCTGTTGTGGTGGTGTTGTGCAGGATATGCCAGTCGTGTATTCGGGCTTTCCTTGCTAAGGCTAGGGTAGCAGCCTCTCGTCGGAGGCCGGCCGGGGCAATTCCTGCTAGTACTGGCAGATGGAACACGGGGGTGGGCTGCAGACAGTTACAGTCCGTAGAGCGTTGTTTATGGCAACGTCAACCTTCCTGGCATGTGAGCTTCTGCACCAGGCTGGGGCACAGTACTCAGCTGTGGAGAAGACAAGGGCTTGTGTGGAGATTCGAAGCACCTTGGCAGATGCACCCCAGCTAGTACCAGCGAGACGTCGGATTAGTGAGACCCTATGACACTTTGGCCGTCACTTCTTCAAGATGTTGTTTGAAGGAGAGTGTTCTATCCAGACGTACACCAAGGTACCGCAGGGCTTGCTGGAACTCCAGGCGCTTGTTGTTGACGAAGACATCCAGTTCCCTTCTTGCTTCCCTGTTGTTGAGGTGGTAAGCTGCTGACACTGTCTTGCCAATGCTGAGCTGTAGGCGCCACCTGCTCAGATAGGAGGGCTGTGGGCAGTTAAGAGACCTGTCCACCAGTGACATCATCATTAGGCAGATTTGTTTTAAGCAAGATTCTTTGAAAAAAATATTTTGATTTTTATTATCGTGAGAACGATGGCTTCCATTATTCGCCATCGATGATGTCAATGGTGGACGGGTTTCTGAACTGCCCACAGCTCTCCCATGAGACACAGACTGAGTAGAAAAGAATTGTGGCATTTTATCATGAACATTAGTGAGGACCAATTATATGAAGGTAGGTTGAAAAGTGGTGAAGTGGTCTTTTAAGTAAGACAAGAAAGTGTAAGGAAACCCAGGGAAAATGTGATGGTTGGCTGTTGAGGAGTGATCAGATGGACTCTCGAAATGCAAAATGAAGTGCTTGGCACTATTCCCGTGCTACTATTAACCAGTGAAGAACAGCACTGGTTAACATATGGCAAGGGATGGAAGAGGAGCAGTACAAATAAAATGTATGCCTTCACAATTGTACATACACGCATGCACAGACAAACACGCACGCACGCGTATACGCACACACACACACACACACACACACACACACACACACACACACACACACACACACACACACACACACACACACACACACACACACACACACACACACACACAGTGTGCCAGTCATGTAGTGAACTGGGGTTTTCAGTGATCAAAAACTGAGCTCCCTCATTTAGACCAGACCAGTCTTCCAGGACATGGTAATGGGATGGGATGGAAATGGCTATGGGGGGTTGGAAGGTATTTCATGTTCACACACACACACACACACACACACACACACACACACACACACACACACACACACACACACACACACACACACACACACACACACACACACACACACACACACACACACACACACACACACACACACACACACACACACACGCACACACGCAAACACGCACACTTTGCATTCATATGACCAAGGCAGACAGAAAGAGCGCTATCCGTCAGCATGCAGGCTTGGTCTGCTCATATACAGGTCATTACAACTCAATCGCAGAGCGGTTGAGTGAGCTGGTGCAGACAGCACCGTCCCGCCGGGAGATAGAGAGACGATAATGCACTTCTTGAAATATGACACCCTTCCCTGGCATAATACTTCCACAGTATTGTCTATCCCTCTGTGTGACAGGCAGCTCACCGACTGCATGATTCTCATGGTTTCTGTTTGCCAAGTGACATTGTCCAATGAAACAGATCCTGAAATCCACTCAACGTTGGAGAAGTTTCAGTATATGGCCTGTACGTATATGCCACTATAGTTTTAAGCCGTTTAATAAATCAAGTAGCACTAACAAGGACCATCGTAATGTTGCTATGATTCCAAAATTAAGTGCTATCTTGAGAGCATCCCATGCAATGTAGTCCATGTTTAACCCCATTAAAGTACACATGATAAGGTTGCATATACTGGGGGGCTGGCAGGCTGTTTAAATAAGCTTTTTTTTAAAAGGGTAACATTTCAGCTGTCCCATAGATTACGAGGTAATGGCTAAAGCTGGGTGACTAGCTGGATAGATTCATGTGTTTGTCGGGGTGGGGTGGGGGGCTCATTGCTCGACAATGAATTTGACTAACTCACAGACACAGCAAGCAGACCTGCCTCCATATCCAATAACCTGCATTTCTATCCTTGTTCATATTTCAAATTCCAATTACTGGATAGACCATTCCATCAGCCATTCACCCCACATCATCTCTGCTCTGTTCTTCTGAAACACCATGCACACACATGTGGTTTGGATCAATTTGTTAACATGGTCTCTGGAAGAAAGCTATGAAAGTGTCACTGCATACTGTGGCTCATATTGGAAACCCTATAGGAAAGGTTCTGCAGAAATAATGACCATAAACTTGAGGGAGCACATTGTGAGAGAACAGGAGTGGGTTGCATGCAGGGGACTGCACCACAATACAGTCATATATTGCAGAGTAAGTTGAATGCTATGGTGGAGCTGTGTTTTCGGTGAACACGCGCTCAATATCTCCCGGCCACTGATAATGCACCATATACTACATCACTGGTGTTAAATATTCAGAAGCCAGGTGAATTAACATACAGTGTATATACACACACACACATACACACACACACACACGCACGCACGCACGCACGCACGCACGCACGCACGCACGCGCGAGCTCGCATATTATGGATGTCCAGAAAGTTCTAGTATTTTCTGGAGGTGATTAACATTTCTGCATTTCCACGATGAAGTCATGTATGTTAATAATAATCACATGTGCACACTTTGAATGAGTCCTGTTTTCAGTGTCCTTCGCATACTTGGAAATTTAGACCATGCAGAGGTGAAGTCTAATCATAACGAATCGTTTTCTGCTCTGCTGTCATGGCAAATAATCTATAACCAAGAGGAATAACCATTGTCAAAACCAAACCAAGACTATTTCAACATGTCAAAGGGAGGGAGGGGGGGGGGGGGGGGGAAGCTATAGGAAAGCTGAGAGTCAGAGAGACGTCCATGCACTGGGTGTGCTCACTGCGCTGTCCATGGTGCTGAAACCACTTGTGCCACTTTTAGTTTTCTGTAGCTGGTTCTGTAACCACTGTTAAGAATGTGTCTAACCGTTACCAATTACCATATTGTAGATCCTACATTATTCTAGCAATGTATAGCAAACCATTTGTTCTCGGTGTTTGTCATGCCTGGGGGCTTGTGTTCCCTTTCATAATCAGATGCTCTGCCTCTGTCATAGCATCAACTTTCCGCGCAGAAACTACATGACATCACCGCTATAGAATTGCCCGCTCAAATGCGCCCCACATGCAGACCAGGTGCATCAAGGTTTCCCTCCGCAGGGATTAATGATTATATTTAAACAAATAACACTAGAATAGACGAAGTTGGTTCTTACCTGGTTATTAATGCAGAGAGCAAGGTGCTTCCTCTCGCGAGTCACTGCCAGACCCCCGCTGCGCAGCCTTGCGTCCTCTCCCTGCATGGTTCTAGAACAACACGACTCAAAGTTACAGAGCAAAACCTATTAAATCAGCATCAAGTCGTCTGCGTCAAATGGCAACACGCACTATGGGCTACTACTGAAAGCAGACGCAGAATTCCATCACTCAATATAGCTATAGGCTACTGCCTATACTGTATATCAGCTTTTAACATTTATATAATGAAAATGAATACAGCTTGCCTATAACGTTTCGGTATATATAGGGTAATGAATGATAGGTGGGACTAACCGATAAGTGCCGTTCCTCAGCATGGTGATGAAGCGTTCCCCGTGGTCGGAGTGAAGTGAGCACTTTGTGACGGGAGGAGTCAGACACCACACTTGGGAAACACAAACATCCAATGAGGTGCCGACTGCCGAGCTTGTGCGTATCTTATACCCGCGCGCGCTGCGCGCAATAGCACCAGGGGTGCCATCTAAACTACACAATCACCGTTAATCAAAGCGTAATTATTCTGCACACTCTCAGTGGGAAAAGGGCAATCTCATATCTAATCTATGGGACAATATGCAGTCTTGACAACGCTGTAAATCATGGTACGCTTGTATTTGCTCACCTCCTAGTCTGATATGGTAATGTGTATGCCATGGCGTGGATGGTGTGGGTGGCAAAATGTGAGCAAACAACTGGGTATTGGTCGATTGTGATTCGTGAATATATGCATATCACATGATTATCACCTCTCAACTGCCCCATATGGGCACCCTGAGCTATAAGGACATATCCAGATGACTTATTGGAAACCAAAAGGAATGAAGGACTTCCATCTCTGTCCGGTGACGGATTCCTTTGAATACATTATCGCGCCAGTGACCTATAGCATAGTGTTTCTCGTGGGCCTGACTCTCAACGTGGCTCTGCTGTGGTCAGTGCACTGTCGAGCCCGCAGATGCACGAGTGGTACTGTGATCTACTTGACCAATCTCTCGGTGGCAGATCTTCTTTACGTGCTGTCCTTGCCCACGCTCATCGCCAGCGCTACCATGGGGAGCGCGTGGCCCTTCGGCGACTTCATCTGCAAGACCGTCCGCTTTTTCTTTTTGGTCAACCTGCACTGCAGTATGATGTTTCTCACCTGCGTCAGTGTGTACCGCTTCCTCATGGTGTGTTTCCCCATCGCCGCGTTGCGATTCAGAAACAGAAAGCTCGCCGTTCTGGTATCATCCTTGATTTGGGTTTTGGTCACCCTGGAGGTGTTGCCGACACTGGCCTTTGCGCACACAGGTTTCATCAACAACATGACCGTGTGTTTCGAAATGACTGATCCTGAACATTTTGATAAGTACTTTCCATATGGGATGTTTCTCACTATAGTGGGCTTTTTGCTTCCCTTTCTCGTGACTATAACCTGTTCTTGTTCAACGATAAAGGCACTTTGTTGTGGGACATATCTGAGGACAGGAAGGGTGCGCAACAAGTCCCTGTGCACTCTCCTGGTTGTGTTTGTGATATTTGTGGTGTGTTTTTTGCCCTACCACGTTAATCTGACTGTATATCTCTTCGTGCGGGTGTACATGGTCCGAAATTGTCACGCTCTCAATGTGACCCTGATTTCCCTAAAGGCCTGGGATCTCCTCGTCAGTCTCAATTGCTGTGCAAATCCACTTCTCTACTTTTTGGGGTCTGATCGGTACCGCAGAGAACTCCGTGCCTGGCTGTGCAAGAGGAGATCTGTGCATCCAACAGTGCGTTTGGTGGAAGCGCACAACACGCACCTGCCTGGGCCCTGCATGGGGATATAGATAACACGGGATCCATCCATACTATAAAACAGTAGGGTTTACACGCAGGGACAACATCACAGAATATATTTTCCACCTATGTTTTGCAAATGGTTTTATTATTTCACAAATAAAAATGTATTATAAGAGATTCGGTCACAATTTAGAAATTAAGCTGAAAGTGTGCTATTGTAATGTGTAACGTTATACGTGACAGTGAAGTTATGAACTGGACTGCATATATACGCATTTACAAAACATGACTATTGACATGCCTACTGTATCAAACATATCCTAGCCTGACAATAACAGACCAGAGAATTAGTGCCCTCTATTGTTCATACAGTTAATGTCAGAACCAGCATGACATGAAACCTATACAAATATTTAAGTAAGCCACAATCCATAAAAGGCAGATAATCTTCAAGTGTAAGGTAAAGAAAAGCTTATAGTCTACAAATAATTCATGTTATGGAAAGAATATTTAAAGTCATAACAAACATCACAATTTTGAAAAAACAATATTAAAGAAAAAACAAGAGAAGTATATGCCTTAACCACTTAAACCCCAATTAACTGCATGGTGTCCACCAGGGCTCTATACAGTGTCCTCTCATTTTCCCCCTCTACACATCTCCATCTGGAAAATAGCTGATCAAGGTAAAATTAAGATATTCTAATTTGTTTTATTATTATTTTCCCCCGGAATAAAGTCACTGTAGGTTTCAAGCACTTTGGCAGCATCCCTGGTTTGATATGTTCATCCAAAGTAACAGAGAGCAAGGTCATGGTTAGTACTGACTGAGCAGGGAAGTACTGAGGTGAGGTCACTTTAAAACACTCCGAAAGGCCAAGGATGACAGATGGGCAGAACAATGGTCTGGGAGCTGAGAGGGGAGGGGAAGGAAGGAGTATAGGTCAGATAACTTAAATGGATATTTCAGTGATTGTTTGTTATTTATTTTGTGGGGGGAATATTTGATATTAATATTATCAGACATGCCCCCTTCCTATACAAACCCATGCATGCACTGTAACTTCAAACAACCGATAGACGTCCTTGGTTATGGTGACTCAAAGTCAATGCGTGAGGGGAGACTCTCTTTGGCGGAGCCTGGGAGTCGATGGTCGCTGAGGGGGCTCTTGTTTTACAGGTTAGGGTTAAGGTTAGGTTTAGGCATAGTTTTTTAGGTTAGGTTTAGGCATACTGTAGTTATTGTGAGGTTAGGTTTAGGCAGTTTTTGTGAGGTTATAGGGTTAGGTATAGTTTAGGCATAGTTTCTGTGAGGTTATATAACCCCGCCCTATAGTAGTATAGCCGGCTGTGTAAAACAAGCGTCCCAACAGCGCCCATCGAAAACCAGGCTCTGCAAAAAAATCACACCCGTGTGAACTGAGTGGTGTAAGGTCTTATATAGACTGATCAACTGTGGTCTGACGTAATGAAATCACACCCGTGTGAACTGGGTGACCATAGCAACCATGCTCATTTTTTGGTACGAACAGACAGACAGACAGACAGACAGACAGACAGACAGACAGACACGTAAACTAACAAAGCCAGTTGTAGGAGTGGTTTACACCACTCAAAAAGAGACTAGTCCCAATATGTGAGATGGTGGGTTTTTTTTTTCAATTACTTTTTTCATTTATTCTGAATATATTCAGAATATATTTGGATATATTTGGATAAAATAAAATACAATACAATGAAACAAAGCAATTTTACCCGTATCGTCTCGTTTTGTCGGGAGAGGCAACGGTTGCGGAGACCAAAGGCAGTTGGCTTTAGTCCGTCAAGGTCCCTGTCAGACAGTTCACTCAATCGCCTCTTAACCCTGTAAGGATGCTGCCATCTTCATCATCACCACCATATTTAGGATCACATGTATGTAAATATAAATGAGCAGAATTGGAGCAGGCTCAGGGCTATAGGCAAATTAGTAATCAAGGTTGTTCGAAGTAAGACTGGCAGAACAGTTATACTGTAATCTCCCTTTCACAAACGTATATTTAACTTGATGTCACTGTTTTGTGAATAACACAAAAGGTCAATTCATTCAAATGAAAACATTCATTCAGGTAAAGAGGAAATCTTCTTTATTTGTACTGGCACTTCCGTTTTTAATTAGTAAGAACATGTAAATAAAGCAATGTAATGATCACCAACACTAGGCGGTTGAACACCAGGGTTCTAATGTGCCCCTCCCACAATCTAGTCTACATAAAGACTGCACTGCAGTCACAATACCATAGTGCAAATGATTGGCCAAGAAAGTAGTACTGTATCAGATGGTACCACTATTAGAATCACTTAAATCCACAAACTCTTGTGGAGTAAGCTATATACTAATCCTTTCTGGCCTCATTCCACTGCTCTAATGTGTTGCTCAGGTCTACTTTGCTGAGCAGAGGTAGTGAACGTTAAACCCTATAGCAATACAAAGAGACAAAGCTTTATACACATTGCTAACAAGGTAAAACTGAATTAAACCATAAAATGGTTTAAATTGTCCTGTGCCTGGTCAGGCCACATCGATTTGATTCAGTACATTTAGTAAATTACAGCAATTAAGTGAACAAAACATTTTGTCCGTATGAATAGATACGTTATAACATTACGTAAGATCTTATTTTATAGACATTAAAAGCCAGGTAATCTTGTAAAGGTCAAGATGTAGCTGTATTTTAAAAACTACTGCTTTAAAAAGTTGAAGAGTGAATGTCATTACATGCCATGGTAAGTGCAATCAAAAGTGTGCCCCTCTCCTTTTCAATTTTTTTCTTTTTATTGTTTTATTAATGTCCAATTTGATGGTGCTATAGAAAATAAACTTTTATGAACCTTAGGGACAGCGAATATAGCAGAGAGAGAGAGAGAGAGAGAGAGATCGAGATACAAGAAATGAAGGAATTGAGCCATAAAGATTTGAACGGCGAAGAGCCATGCTCTTTCGGAGATCCACCACCATAAACGGTCAATGATGCATATGATTAAAATTGAATTTGAACTCACTATGTGCAAACGCAATAGAGAGCTCCATGCAGTCTAGAGAGGGACATAGTAATTAGTGATTACTAGCCAATGTCACATGCAGCAACTCATAGCCATTATTTCTTAAATAAGGCAAGAGAAATGCCTGCTAAAACATACATACATTTATAAAATAAAAAAAACAAATATAATTAAATTTAACCAAGATAGTTACCAAAATATAAAATATTTAGGATGCATTATGCACTTGCCCTACCAGGTTGGTAAAACCTATACCACAGGATATCAGTTGCAATCTGTAGAGGTTCATACTTTTTAGTGGCACGCGCGTGCGCGCGCACACACACACACACACACACACACACACACACACACACACACACACACACACACACACACACACACACACACACACACACACACACACACACACACACACACACACACACACACACACACACACACACACACACACACACACACAGACAGAGAGAGAAGGTGGTAGTCAGTATGTGAGTGCAACTGAGTCTAAACTTTGACTTGTCAGTGTGTTGATAGGGAGGTCAGTTTGGAATAAAAAATACACTGTTTATAATATTGTCACAGCCAGACAGTCAGAGTTCTGTTGGGAAGAAGCACAGATGACTGTACTGGGCGGAGTCAGTTGTAAAGTCCTTCCCCATGGCAGTTGATTGACAGGTCTGGGGTGGACAATGCATGGCCAATGCAATGCGTGGCTCAGCTGGCTCTCAAGCCCAGGACCACGTGTGTGTTCCCGCTCATCATCATCATCTGGAAAATAGCAATTACAGCAAACAGCAGCCAAATCAGTCCATGTTTTCCCATAGCAGCATCTACGTATTAGATAGCGTGGTCACATTGCAAAAGGCAACCTAAATTACTGAATCCAAACTAAACAAAATACATACATACATGGATGCACCTGGGACGTATCCTCAGTGATGTATCCCAAAGTCATCGGGGTTTCGGGTCTCGCAACATCATACCCCTCACTCAGGTGACCCAGCCGGGGTGATCAAGTCCCGACTTACGTCCCAGTAGCTACCCTTGATCAGTCCCATTAGGGAAAAACCAGGGCCACACAATCCGTTCCTCCTGAACTACTCTGCCGGGACTGGGAGGTACCATTCTGGCGCGTGGAAGGACTAGGCTCTGTGGGTTGACTCCTGTCCGGGCCCCTCCTACGTCTCACCAGGTCCACTCCTGCTCTCACCAGGTCAGGCCCTATGCGTTGCACCAGACTTCCAGCACCAGGCACTTTATTCAGGAATGGTGGATTCTCGAGCCGCAACAGTTCCGCAGGCTCCACCTTGCCCTTGGTGGTGCCGCAGGCTGCGCTTGAGGCCCGAATGGCCCTCCTAAAGGCCTCACCGTGGGTTTGTTGGGCTTCTTCCTCACGGAAGACACAGGCTGGGGCGCCAACCCATACTGCTCCCGGGTGCCGTCTAATTTCCGGCTGCCACCCGTCTCTCCGGTGGTCACCAGACTATTCCTGGTTGTCACGTAGTCTATTCCTATGAGTCACTATAAATAGAATAACTAAACAAAATACATACATACATGGATGCACCTGGGACGTATCCTCAGTGATGTATCCCAAGGTCATCGGGGTTTCGGGTCTCGCAACATCATACATTGCAAAAGGCAACCTAAATTACTGAATCCAAATGAACCTACATGTAAATAATACTTTTTTCAATTGTTTGGGGGGAGCTCGATGTGAAAGTGTAAAGTATGAATATTTTAAATACTGACTCAGACCAGAAGTTGAGTAAGATAAATGTAGTTACTGTATACACGTCTATCAACATGTTAAGACATACAGTAGAACTTGGAGCTGGGACAGCAGTGGTTGTTTGTCTAGTAGTAGAATCAAACCATTCCATGAACACGTCATCTTAAAAAAGTTACTCATGATGTGAAGAGAGCAAATACTATGATTCATACACCGATTAATTAATGCACTGTTAATATTGCATTATTGGGCTGCTAAATGCTTTGCCTAGTGCCAAAATCACAAAAAAAGCCACATATATAGCCAGAGCCCGAGTACCATAATTGGATCGTTTAAATTCATTGTATAGATACAATCAATCAGAAATATATTAGAAACCAAATCAGGGTCCGTTGCAGCCCTAATACAAAATAATATACTTGAGACATGCTCTTAAACAAAAAAAATGCCTGTACTGTAAATGCCGGTTGCTTTTTAACACATTGACTGCCCCCTGATGGACAAAAGTGGTGGCGCCTCACTGCAGACCGGAACTGCATGGTTTTAGTGTGCCGCACGTCCGTTTTGGCGTTCCATTTTAGAGTCTATATTATTAGCGTCAATGCTAGCGAGCTAAAATGAGGCCATCCTTGCTCTAGAAAACGGCAATGTTCCAATCGGGATCACCGGACAATCAGAAAAGACCTCCGAACATCGGCGTTTGGTCAAAACCATGGAGAGCTCTGTAGATTTAGAGTTCTGAGCCTTTTCAGTCGGCCTGTATACAAGAAGTGAACGGCAGTGCGCATGCGCAAAACACAAGGAAGAAGGAAAGGCCAAGCAAAAACAAAAAAGATTACAGCAATCCCGTTTTATATCATTAAAAAAAGCTTATATGACGGAGAATTTGGATTTTATATGACGCAATACTCCATCAGAAGCAGTTCATTTGTTAAGAACACTGTTTGTTCACGGTCTCACTGAGACACTAGATGTTGTGGGTGAGTGATAAGTGGGATGAAGAATGGAATATGGAATAACTACTCACTCAGAGTCTGACGTGGCTTCTTTCTTGAGTTTGGCTCTGGCTGAAGCTGACAGGTTCAAATCTCCTCCTGACCAAGAGGATTAGCAAATAAGAAAAAAAAAACATTAAGAGAGAGGGTTGAGAGGGGAGACAGAAATACATATGAAAGGGAAAGCATGAAAGGAGACAACTAGAGAAAAGGAGGGAATGAAGAGTATGTTGAAGAGAAAATATAATATTAAGACCAATGAGAGAGAGCAGGTCACAGGTACAGACATGCTTCAGAGAATATCAAAAGCTACGCTTGACACTAAGTGGTATAATGATGTGACAGCTACAGCACTCTTCTCTCTTACCTCGGAGATAATCCACAAAGTACAGCATCACGACTGCTATTAGTGCGACTGTGGGCAGAGAGAGACGATGGAGAGATTGTTAGAGTTATTGATTATGTCAGTCATAGGGGTCTAAGAGAAGGTTCAAAGACGAAGCTCTCACAAGTTACTCACTGCAGACACAGGCACAGAAGAAGACTTCTAGAAAGAGGTATCCTTTGTCATCTAGAATGGTTCCAGCTGCCATGGCAATGAGAGCAAGTCCCAGGTTCTGGATTGACTGCATGCTGAGGAAATAGAAGGGGAATCATTAGAGATTAAGTTAATGTCAAGTACAGTTAACACAACAATATGTTATAGCCTATGAGCAAAATATGAGGTTATACTGGATGAGGATGGGATTTAGGAATGGGTGTTTGGGCCTTTTTTGTAAATATGTAAACTTGCAGTTCACATCACAGGGAAATAACACACAGGAATCAGGAGGATAGCATT
Organism: Electrona antarctica; assembly: GCF_951216825.1. Taxonomy (NCBI): domain Eukaryota; kingdom Metazoa; phylum Chordata; class Actinopteri; order Myctophiformes; family Myctophidae; genus Electrona; species Electrona antarctica. The sequence goes on from NC_136792.1 coordinate 27,928,494, forward strand.
AAGATTAAAGGATGGCTCAACATAACCCCATCAGAGACTTAAAGCACTTCACGTAACATATGCCTTTAATGATCATTTCTTAGATGTGTTAGCCACCATGCCACCATCTTGGATGTCCAAATCAATATTCTGTGTTTTAAGTTGAGTACAGGGTTTTTACTGCACAGAGAATGTCAGACCACTAAAGAGGAAATTATTTTTTGGCCCTGTCGCCAGTAGTGTCACCAGTGGTGCACAATGCCATTTCTGTCATTTCCGCTGACTTCGTTAGAAGAAGCAGTGTGCATCCCATATTAAAACTGAATCCAGTCTCATGACTGCCGACAGTCACTTTGAAAAGCAGAACAAATGTGTAGAACTGCTAGAGAAGCACAGTATTGTATGCGGAAATTGGCACACACCAAGACTGCATTTTTATTTTTGCATGATGGAATGACAGACGTTTCGGTTATCCAGCCTTCATCAGTGGACTGCCGAAACGTCTGTCATTCCATTACCTTTATTTTTACAATGTGATTTCAACGGGTAACGCACCACAAAGTCAGAGCGCGGTGGTCACAAGAAAAGTTACATTATTTATCAGCCATTTTAAACATGCCAGATCCTAAATGGATAATGAATCATTTTGGTCTACAACCCAAGGTTAATAGTGTTTTTGTATTGAGTTGTACTTGAAATGTACTGGAATTCTGCAAACTGTTAATAAATCAATCAATCAATCAATCAATCAATCAATCAATACCGGCACACACCAATTGCCACAATAGCAGTGAGATTACACTTGGAGTGCAATAGTTAATCGTACTGATTCATTAATCTATACTGTAACTGATAATAAATTCATAAAATAATCAATTAATATAACTGATCCCAATTTTGTACTAGGGTTAAGTTTAAATAATTTTGTAATTTGTGGTGAAAATAGCCTATCTACAAGCTCACAAGCTTTAGATCGGCTATTTTCACTATTTGTATGAAACTGTTGTGTGAGAAAGTATAACATAGGGTTGATTCTTTCAAATAAATACAAATATCAAAAATATCCTGCTTCTCTATAATTTGATTAATCAAAAAGTAATTAATTAAATAATCGCTAAGTGATAGTTGCAGCCCTAGATCATACTGTAGGTACATACAATCCATAGGCAGTCCCCAGCTGATGTTCTGGCACCACAAAGGCTACCATGGGCCACAGAGCACACGCCAGTAAGGAATAGGACACACCGAGCAGGGACTGAAACACAAACACAAACACACACACACACACACACACACACACACACACACACACACACACACACACACACACACACACACACACACACACACACACACAGCATTTAATTACATGAAGCCTAGCCTCACAACGCATCGCAACACGTGAGCTTGTAGATCAGCTATTTTCAGTGACAAGATGTGGTGTAGAGTTAATTAAATAGGATGCCTAGTATAGACCCCTGGGGGACTCCTCAGTCAATTAATACTTACATTTGAATACCATCACATGCAAATGTTTATTCTCCTAAATGTAGGCCTTACCATGGCTATCCAAGGGTTCCAGAAGGTAAAAGCCAACATCATATGAGCAGCAAGGGTAGTGACCACAGCACATATCACCCAGATCACATTCTTCCCCAACCTATCCACCATAAAGCCCAGCAATGGAGAGGCAGGGGCTGAGATGATGTACACGATGCTGGGATTTAGAAAGAAGCAGAGAGAGGTTGACTTTTACTTTGGTACTGCAAGTATATTTTGATGCCAATATTTTTGTACAGTACTTTTACTTAAGGTTTTGAATACAATCCTTTCACTTGTGATGGAACATTTTAATATTGGTATTGTTGATACTTCTCTTGGTATTGGCCGAGTACTTCTTCCACCACTACCTAGCTTACCTGTTGATGAATCTGGCTTCAGTAGGGGTGAAGTCAAACTTTTCAATGAAGAACACCCTGAAAGAACAAAAATGGATGATTTAACCACATGAACCTAAGCGGTCCCATTCTGGGATCTATGATGCGTAAATGCTATTTTTGTCAAAGAGATTTGTTTTAGAGGTAAATAGAAGCAGACCTACTATAGAGCCCAGGTATAGGGTTTAATATACACACTGTCCACCACAGAGTGTAACATGGCCATGATACTGAGGGTTGGTTATCAAGCTGGCCTCTGCATTCAGGTAACTCACCATTACATACTGTTGTTCTGTTCTGCATATCATCTACAGTATTTGCTCAGTAAGCAGTGCTTACTCAGCACTGACCATCAATGGAAAAATCATGTTGGTTGCCAAGTGATTCGAGAGTGCCTTTCAGTGAAGGAAATGTGGGATTTGATAAACCCTCTCAAGGCTCAATTGGATTCTTTCTATACCAACCATTCTCTCTCTGTGAGGCAATCTCTTTAACTCCCTCTTACTTTATGGTTGTTTTAAAAGAGAGCTTTGTGTAGCTGAACCATTATGTTCTTTTGAGGAGGGTTTATTTTTCATTCCATGGTTGAGAGGATTACATTATAATAAAAAGGAAAAAGAAAAATATAAGATTTATTCCCCAGACATGACAAGACAAGGCAGAATGAGGGGGAATCAAGATGTTTTACAGCCGGAGCCTAGCCTGGCTCCAGCCCCTGAATTGCTAGCCACGTCCATTAAAGAAAATATGTTCTGAAGTGAAACCTCAAAGCCCAAATTTCTCCTCTATTATTTTAAACTTAAGGGCACGATCACACCGCACTTTTATTCTACCTATGAGGGCGAATTTTGCCGATGCAGACAATGGGAGGAGCAGTTTGCTGCCTTTTGCAATGTTTTTTGCAAAAAAGAAAACCCACTCCATTCCCATTTAAATGCATTGGCAGAATACAAGTGTGGTGTGACCATGCCCTAAAGGTGTATTTCACTTTAAAAAACTTCTGGGGACATTTTTACTGGCCTTTACTGCATGTCACCCCCCCATCTCTCTCCCCATTTCCTGTCAGCCTACTGTCTGTCCCTCCATAAAAAATATAAAATAAAGGCGAAAGCCACAAAAAAAAAAACCTTTAAAAAAAAAGAAAGCACTGCCTTCCTTCCTAAGAGTTGCTGTTCCAAATAAAAGCATAGAAAATGTGACTTTATATGATAGTTTTTAAATGCTTTATTTTTATGTGCGAGTGATTATTACTATGCTTTTAGCCTTGGATCAAGACTAAATATATATATATACGATTCAACTCAATTAACTCACCGTTATGTTCACGATTCATTATTTTAATCGCAATTAATCGACCGCATAATTATTTATTTTAGCTATATGGCCTACATATAGTTTAGGACACAGCTCTCCATGTCCATTAGCATGCTCCTTCCCAGCAAACATGGTCAGGACCTGGACGAATTAGTGACGTCTTGATTGGGGCCAGATCAAGTCAAACCAAGACTATCAGATCTGGCCCAGAATATCACCTGATTTCAACCAACATAAATTCTGCCCACTAAGACGGACGTCACTGGATGAATCAGAGAGAGTCCAATAGAGGCCAGATCAACTTAAGTCATATCAGAACTAGTCAGATCTAGCCCAGAATTCTGGAAATTACGTAAAGATCATCATAATCATCATCATAACGTCATCACTTCATTTGGCTTGCTGGGTTATGTTTTGCTGGTATTCGTTGTGGTGAATTTCCATGATCAGATGTTACAGTATAATTAGCCTACTATTATTAGACAGAAATGTAAACACAGTACAGGTGACATTTGGGCTTAAAGGTGTGTGCGTGCGTGTGCGCGCGCGCGAGAGAGCGAAAGGTAGGTGCCGGCCCGGTTTACCCCGAATGTTAACTCAATGCTTTAATTAAGAGGCCGTTTAAAAAAAAAAGAACAAGTGGGTTGATATGTTTGAAGTGGTCATAAGGAGATTGTAGGCTGCAGGAGCAGCTCTGGTATCCCTGTGATATATATCACATTATTATTCTGCCTGTAAATGGTCGCTTTCATTTTCCTTGGCAGAAAACAATTTGATCTCCCCTTTTTTGAGGGACTCCTATATTCAGCTATTAGTGTAGATTTTCTTCGTACACAAACATTAAATTCCCATTGACAATGAATGGAGAATTTACGTCATGTGAATGAGCAAATCGTCTATTTCTGTCGTCCTACACAAAGATTAATTTCCCATTGACAATGAATGGAGAATTTACATCATATGTGTCAAAGCAAATACATGTTACATCATGATGATGTATGATGATAAGAGCGCCCCTCACTTCACACGGGTGCGATTTTTTATTTTAATGAAGTTACAGCTGTCTTCCAGCTTGCAGATGGATGAATCATGGATGCTTTCTTGATATTCTCATCACCAAATGCCTACTCTGCGTGCTTACTGTCAAATATTACATGAGTAGCAAGTATTGCACTTGACTATTCGGCCAATAATGAGAACGGTACAGTAGATACCACAAACTGTACAGAAAAATAAGGCATGTGAGAACGTTGTCGGGGAGACAGTCAACTAATCAGCGTCAGTTGTCAATGCTAGCACAAACAATGTGTTTGAATGATTACTGTAATTTAGATTCTATATATAAATATTAAATTTGTGTTCTTGGAAATAAAAATAATTGCATACCATCAACTAAGTGTTATAGTATATTGCATGATATATGGGTGAAAACTGGTGTTACTCACTGTCCTAGTCCAATGAAGGGGAAGACAGCTACATAGTAGCCAACACAGACGAGGAAGATGAGCCAGAGCTGGAAGGGGAAGTCTTTGACATCTGTCAGTTTGATCACCTCACCTAAACATGCATTTAATTAAACATACACAAATAGAATGTTTGTTTTCATCAGATCTCTCTAAACATACAATAAAGATTCGGTTTCCATTCAACTTTAAAAGCTAATTGCATGATCCCCTCGGGTGTTGCTTCACAGAAATGGTGTATTTTCAACTGAAAGCAAAGTATAGATTAGCCTTTAGAAGGCATGTCAATGAAGGTAGATAAAAAAGGAAAACAAAAACACTATCTGCGTCAACACTGACAAGTGACAACGTAGACTACTTTATTCATTATCTATCGTCAAGTGTAGGTCAAGGAGGAAACAATACTTTATTCATGATCTATCGTCAAGTGTAGGAGGAGGAAACAATAAAGGATTATTGACCTGCGTTGCCTTGCTCCTTGTGGAGGATCTTTTCCGCTCGTCTATCAAGGAAGGCCAAGACCAGAGCACAGATCAGAGAGAATAAACATGTAAATGCAGCTATAGAGGGAAGAAAGAAAAACATATTTTATATACATTTATATATACACACTCTCACCCGTCACTTTATTAGGTACGCCTGTGCAGCACATTAAGGCAAATTTCAAATCAGCCAGTAACACAGCAGCAACTCAATGCATTTACCAGTAGGCATATGTACACATGGATGGTTATCCATTGCTTCATGTTGTAGCCGCCATATTCTGACCCTACCATCCAAATGTCGCAGCAGTAATCGACTTATCAGACCAGGCAACATTTTTCCAATCTTATATTGTTTGATTTTGATGAGCTGACAGGAGTTGCACCCTGTGTGGTGTTCTGCTGCTGTAGGCCAGTCAATCTAAGATTTGACCCAAAAGAAATTGCAATAGTAATCCTTCAAGGTTTTTTATGATCCTTAGGCTCATCCAAATACGTTAAAATGTGATTATTATATAAATTGTGGATCATGGTAAATTCAGGTGTTGAACGTTGGGGTACCACTGAAAACCTATATAAAACGCAAATTTTGAATTATGCTTTAAGTAGAATGTGACATCACTGACATGTCAAACTAGCCGTCTTCACAAATGTGATGTCCTCCTACGTCTGTGCGGTGTGCAAGGACGGACACATGCACACCGCACAGACGAACAGTCTGGTGAGACGTAGGACACTAGGCAGGAGGCTAACCATAGTCCTCGGCTTGATTACTGCAATGCACTGACTGCCTAAGAAAACAACTGACCGATTACAACTTGTCCAAAATGTGGCAGTCAGAGTTTTAACTAAAACTAAGATGAGAGAACATATTACTCCAGTTTTAGCTTCACTGCATGGCTTCCGGTTGTTTTTAGGATTGATTTTAAAATGCTTTTCCTTGTTTATAAAGCTCTCAATGGTCTCGCACCTTCCTACCTACATGACTGCCTGCCTAAATATGTCCCAAACCACCCCCAAAGGTCTTCCGCCCTCAAAGGTCACTGCTGGCCTGCTCGCTTTGCCTAAAAAAATAGCAACTACAAAAATTCGGTGAAGCAGCTTTTTGCTTCTACGGGCCGACGGTGTGGAATAAACTCCCACTGTACCTTCGACAGGCAGCCTCTGTAGACATTTTTAAAGCACAGCTCAAGACCCACTTCTTCACTCTTGCTTTTAAATGTTGTGTTATTCATGTCCTCAATGTATTGCATTACTGCTATTATTTTTAAACGTTTTATGCCTTGCTTTTCTTTTCTTTCTTTCTCCATTGCTCTGTAAAGCACTTTGAGCTGCATTTCATGTCATGAAAGGTGCTATACAAATAAAGTTTTATTATTATTATTAGAGACCTCTCAGTGCCTGCTATCCCCCAAGAACACACAAGGCAGAGAGAGCCTCCTGTTGGTTCGGCATGAGAGAAAGTCCCCTTGCCCTGAGCGCGGCGGTCGCTGGGGTGTGGTCAGCACTGGTTTGCCGCACCTGGCCGACAGGTCACTTCCTTCCCTGTTGGCCAGGTGTGGCTCTCCCCGTGGTGCTGGTTGCACCTCGGTGATGGCTGCACCCGGGGCGCCCCTTCGTGGATTCGTCTGTAGCTGGAAGCCTGGAGGCGAGGGTCAATGACTTGGCCCATCACTGGTGCAACTGGAAAGTGTAGTGGTTAAGGGTTGAAACACTCTAAGAAGGTTGGAGACCACATGATGACCTCTCTTCATGGCCAAGGCTTCATCCATTAGAAATGGATTATATTTGCATCCTTGATGTACTGTATTTACAAACTGATGAGGTCATCACATGGGCAAGTGAATTTACCATGATCCACAATTTATATAATAAATAATCAAATTTTAATATGTTCTTTGGATGACCCTAAGGATCATAAAAAACCTTGAACGATTACTATTGCAATTTTGTCTCACTCCTTTTTTTAGCGTGTGAATCTATTCTATGTCCGAGCATAGACATGGTAACGCCCGCTTGCCTCTGATTGGCCTACAGACACTGCCCGCATTGCATGGTCTCACCAGACTGTCCTCCGAGACGCGAGGTTACTCTGTGGTGGGAAATAATACAAGTGATAATACAAATGACAGCTTGGCACGCGTGACAGAATGCAGCCTTGTTGTAACTAACTTTGTAACTAATATTGTTCATGCCATTTGCTTTGATTGAATAATTGATTGAACACATACGTGATGATTTGGGTGTGTTAGTGTTGATTATCATGTATTCATCTAATTAATCTAATTATAGTAAACTAATACTATACTAAAAAAGATAAAGATCAAGGGAAGAGAGACCTTTTTACAGTATAATGTTTCAAGTTTACACACAATAATCAACAGTTCAACACAAACACTTTATTTAGAACACCCAAATCAAATCATATTACAGCGTATGTGTTCAATCAATTATTCCATCAAAGCAAACGGCATAAACAATATTAGTTTGCCTTTTCTTTTATTTGATTTATTTAGAAAAGCAATCATAATACTACATTTCACAGTAAAGTCCAAAGACTTCTTTCCACTTAGGTCCTCTACTACAGAAATAAAAGTTACTGTAGTAAGTTGCACTGAGTTGCACCACTCACTTCACACGGGTGTAATTTAGCTTAGATTGACTGGCCTACTGTAGCCCATCTACCTCAAGGTTCGACCATTTAGAGATGCCATTCTGCATACCTTGGTTGTAACGAGTAGTATATGTTAATGTTGCCTTTCTGTCAGCTCAAACCAGTCTGGCCATTCTATTCTGAACTTTTTTTGCTGGGTGAAAATCCCAGTAGATCAGCAGTTTCTGAATTCCTCAGACAAGTCAGTTGGCACCAACAACAACCACGCCACATTCATAGTCACTTAAATAACCTCTCTTTCCCATGCTGATGTTAGATTTGAAATGCAGCAGATTGTCATTACCATGTGAAATGCAGCAGATTGTCATTACCATGTGAAATGCAGCAGATTGTCATTACCATGTGAAATGCAGCAGATTGTCATTACCATGTGAAATGCAGCAGATTGTCATTACCATGTGAAATGCAGCAGATTGTCATTACCATGTGAAATGCAGCAGATTGTCATTACCATGTGAAATGCAGCAGATTGTCATTACCATGTGAAATGCAGCAGATTGTCATTACCATGTGAAATGCAGCAGATTGTCTTTACCATGTGTGCATGCGGCATTGCGGCATGCCTAAATGCATTGTGTTTTACATTCCAGATTAACCTTGAAAAGTGCTGATAGGGACAGTGCACGGGTAGTGTCTAAAATGAAAGTGAAAGAAATGTGCTCACAGAGAAGTGGAGAAAAGCACAAGGACAGACATTTCTTCTATGCAAGTGATTCATCAATGCCAACCAACGGCAGTTTTACTTCTCTCACTTCTCTTTTTACAGGCTGTGTTATCAAGATTAGTTTCTGTCTATGTCAGAGATAGAAATATATAGTATATGTAACTGGAGTCGTAATGTTGAAGAGAAGACTAGTGAATGTCTCTGCTCATTCCTGCAACACACGCAAGCATGCACACATGCAATGAACAGAGAGGACACGTGCTGTATATCGCTTTAGAGAAAGGAACAAAACTGATATTTGCATTCATAGCTAGAGCCCAACAGATGGCCAATGTTTAGGTCTGATGCCGATCCTGATTTTGGACAGTCCTAGACCACTGATGTCTTGGCCAAAATTGTTATCGATTTGATTGGAAATGTCCACAACATCAAATAATGGCCGATATCAGCTAGACTGATATATCAGTCATAGCAATACTGTGCTTCTGTGTGAATGCATTTGCAACACAGGTCGCACACAGAAAATAACTCATAATGTGTTGCGGCGACACATTGTGAGCTATTTTTGGTGCGTGCAACTAAGTATAACTCAGGCTTAAGGAATCCACAGGGGCCTCCCTGATACATTCCCCAGTAAAGTATGTTGCTGTGAACATGGTAATCGTGTGCTCATAGCCCATCTATACAATTTTGGATCCATTTAATATCATTGTCAGCCATAAATGTGCGCCTTACCTATCATGAGTGATGCACCAAGTGTTGTGTATCCTGGGGCGCCGACAATGTCGGCAACTTTGTTGTATACCCAGCCCATAATGTTCATGTTTACTGTACTGCCCTGCACGAACGGAGCAAAGGGGAGAAGTGACACCATGTTTTCAATCACTGATATGTAATTCCTTTAACAGACTCATTGATCAGCGTTTCACAGCAATGATTTGATGAAAGGTCTAAACATGTCTGTTATTAAGGCCTTTAACATTGTATTGTATATTCTGTGCTCACCAATCGAGCCATGCTAAGCTGTAGGCCGAACACCAGGTTGAGCTCCTTTCCTTTGAACCAGTTGACTGCATAGGTGTTCTGGGCCACAGCCAGGGACTCTCCTCCAATTCTACCCATGAAAGACATTAGGAAGATCATTCAAACTGGGTCACAGGGTGAGGTATGAAGGATAGGACCAGGTTTTCCTGGGCATTTAGAAGCTAATACTGTGATGGTACAAAACTAAAACAACATATTATTTGGTTTTATTTTGTAAAAAAAAAAAAGATAGAACAATTATTCTTACCCAAATACAAACCGGCCAACTTCCATTAACCAGAAGCGATTCAACAGTGCTCCAGCTGCAAATATTACCTGTGCATAGATGGGGGATTATATCCATTGGAGAAAATGCCTACATATTGACTGCAATTCTCATTCAGTACAGTCACAGACCTAAATTGCAAAGCAAACCTACCTGTCCTACACAGACAAAGATGGAAAAGATGATCGTTCCCAGCCTACAAAGTAAAACATTACAGAGAACATCCATTAGCAGGAAATACATGACAGTGGCACTTTCATTTCACAGTTTATCTGAAAAACACTCAGCATCCTCCTACCTGATGCCTAAGACCCTGTCAATTAAGAATCCTCCCAGGAAACAGAGAATGACATTGGGCCAGGAATACCAAGCATACAGCTGCATGAACTGAGAGGTGTTCAGCTTCATATCCTGGTACAATCAGGGAAGAATTACAAATTATATGATGTTATTTATTATTAACGTGTATATGATAGATCTCTCTATGTGTTAAAAACAAATCCTCAGCTGATTTACCTGGGTGACCTCTTTCTGTAGTGAGGCAGGGTTATCATAACAGAAGTAGCTTCCTGAAATGAAGTATACTATCAGTATCAATAACCATAATGATAACAGTCATTGTTTGTGTCGCATCTCATGTGGGATAGCAGTCTCACCTACACTGAATAAAAACAGTTCAAGTGTATGCGTTATCTAAACGTCAACGATAAGGCATTTCGTTCAATACTTCAATTGGGCTGCAGTGTTTACGAAAGTTAGGCTTTCTCTGCTCTCACCGAATCCCAGGAAGCACATCAAACTTAGGACACGAAAGTTAGGCTTTCTCTGCTCTCACCGAATCCCAGGAAGCACATCAAACTTAGGACAATGATTCGGTGCAGTAAGTGACTTGGGTCGCAGATGGCTGACATCGGTCTACCGGGTCCCCTGGCACTTCGCGGTTCCGAGGAAGACACACCATCATCATCCTCCTCGTCATCTCCTAACAAACTCCGCCGATCTTCAATATCCGCCATGTTCGTTTAATCGGGACCAAACGTAAATAAAGGAAAGAGCAAAGTGATGGAGCAGCGCAGCGGTCGATCATATGACCAACCACCACGTCACGTGATCACATCAGCAGTCTACGGAAGTTCAGTTGTAAGGTAATGCCTAGACTAAATGCGCACACTGGAAAGTGCAGTGAGCGTGCAATGTGCATGCATGCCAATGCCATGCATTTAGCTCACTATGATGCCATGCCATGCACCCGCTAGCTCTGCTGTGAACATCACATACGTACAGTACATAACATTCTGTATTCACCGGTCAGCCGCCCACATCGCTCGATGCGTTTACGGCGTCATTCACACGTACATTTGTGTTTGATTGCTGGTGGTGTTCTGCCACTCCCCCCCATCAAACAAAAATGTTTGGTCAAACCATGTGACTTCCATTGGAAAAGCATTGTGGTGGCCCAAAAAAACGACCAAACATTTGCTTGATTGGTGTTTGGTACGTGTGCTCGTCACTCATCATCATTAGCCACAATTTGCAACTTATTTTTTGAATAATGCTTTGAAGAGTTGCAATACCCTCCACATAGATAGCCCATTGATCTAAATAGAAACTTCCGAATTGTGCCATATGATGAATGAATTATCCTCTTTCAATCTACAAAGCGCTTGTTTCATAAAAATCCACCGTAGACATGTTATGAGCTACTTTCTTTAACAGTGAACTAATCTGAGTTCCCAGAAGTTTTATTTTTTGCCAGTTAATGGCAAAATCAAAACTATCAGAGATCAAATTGATAACCTACTCTCGGCTACTACTGTGGACTGCCTGCCCTCAGATGTGGTGGCCTCAGAAACGGCCCAACCTAATGCAGTTCTAATGCAATTCGAAACTGGCCCCCTTAAAATCTGAATCCTCCACCCCCATTTCCCCTCACTGTAGGCCTAGGCCTATATGTTTTTCCCCCTTTTTTACCTCCTCTATGATGATTTCCTGTTTTTGGCTTTATAGAAGTGTATATTTGTACGTCTCTAAATGTTATGATGAATTGAAAATGGTGGGCCCTAAGTGTAATGCTTTATGGTGTCGTCCAGTTTTTGTATTGAGTTGTCCCCTGGATCCAGTCCCAACTAGATTCCCCGAAGAGGTCCTGACCCCGGTTGGTGCATCCTCAATATGAACAATATGTCCCTGGTTACAGGCTACGCGCCACAATCCTTTAAGGTAGCTGTAATTAAACATCTCCTCAAAAAGCCTACTCTTGATTCAGGCATTTTAGCTATAGTATAGACCCATATTTATTCATCCCCTGAGCAAGCATGCATCAGCTCAATGGCAGAGCCCTCTTTTCCTTAAATCAAGTCAACAGTCTACATTTCAGCACCTGAGCAGAAAACCAGGTTCAAATCCGGGGTAGAAGAGGAAAGTTACATAATACTACAGCTTTAAGTGTTCAAATACTTTTTTAAAGCAGGTACCCCAGTACTTAGCTCAAGTACACATTTGACTGAGTATAACCTTCATTTGTACTTGTCGTGTATTTTCACACACAACTAACCACAAAACTATACTAAAGTGGAGATAAATGAACTCTACACTAAAGCAAACTTGTAGTCAAAAACCTTGTCAAAAGCATCGACGAAACAGGCAGGCAGAGAGTGAACTGGAATCCCATCGAAGTATTTATTCAGAAGTACAAATACAGAGAGAACAGAGCTTCCCGCGGACCTGACCCGCGGGAGCTCCCAGCAGACTGACCGTGGTGGCCAGTCAGCTAACACTGATAATTTTTACATTGACAATTGACATGATATATACGTTCACAAAACAACAGTTGAATTCTAGGTGTGGTTACAGATTTACATACAGCGTTTGGTTAGCAGATAGCTGTCTCAGAAAGTTCCTTGGCGGTTCCTGGAGGACAATAGAATACTAAGTGTCTCCCAACACCTGGCCAAGCCTCAAAGAGTTTAGAACAAAGCCTAGCCACAGGTACTTCACTGAGGATTTCTAATGAAGGAAGGCCCCCAGACTAAGCACTTTTGACCAGACAATGTGGCTCCACTCTCATGAACCATGATATTAGCACAATAACCAAAGTGTAGTCTAATTATTGACAGAATATGGCAAATATGGCTATGGACTATATTTTACGATACCACATACTTGTACTTGTAACTAGAAATTAGAAAGCCACTGCTAGAGCCTTAGAGCAGGGGTTCTCATCAACCCATGGGTCGCGGCCCCTAGGGGGATCGCCAAATTATGTGTGTGTGTGTATATATATATATATATATACACAGTATATTGCAACTGCATGGCTGGAACGTGGAAATGAAGAGTATACATAGTACACATAGTACATGCATAAACTTTCCTTAATGATTATATCTGGTTTCAGTATTCATTTTATATATTTTATCTAATATTAAGGTTTTTTTTTGCAGTCAGTTTGTATTGGGGGTGGGGGGCGGGGCGGCAGTCGCGAGACATGGCCAATGCATTTCCGGGGGTCCCCAGCCAAAAACGTTGAGAACCCCTGCCTAGAGCAGTGCTTCTCAAACGGTTTCATGTTAAGGACCCCCAAATTGATACTTATTTGGCTGCAAACACACATCTGAAGAGGCAGCCCCAGAAAAGATGATGAACATACAAAATTATTCAAAATTAAAAATAGCAGTTGTACCAGCTCATATTACCGCACACTGTGAGCTTGTATATGTGCTATTTTTAAATAGCCACAGTAACACATTTTGCTGGGGACTCCCTGGAACCCCTCCAATGACCCCTGTGGGTCCCCAGACCCCACTTTGAGAACCACTGCCTTAGAGAAAACAAATTACAATTACAATACAATTACCAGCCTTCGTCTGCTATTTGATTTATTTATTGGATCCCCATTAGCTTGCTGTATATGACAGCAGCTACTCTTCCTGGGGTCTCAAAACCATCATCAAAAACAAAACAAAAAGTCATTACATACAGTACACCATTCATAGTTCATACAACACAAAAATAGAATACAACACAAAACATCACCTCATAGCATGTCTAATACATTTGATAGCTAGCTCCAAGTACAATTCGGTCTTCACAATATCATCAAAACAAATTCCATATTATATATCGGGATCTGTATATATCTCCTTTACATCTCCTGTGTGAACAAAAACAACTTGAACTTTTTCTTAAAACTGATAAAGCCATTCTCCACGATCAAAAAATAGGTAATGAGTTCCATGCCACCATTGCTCTGTAATGGATTGTTCTTTGTCTAACATTTGTTCTGCATGAAGGAGCAGGAACCGACCCTCTGACAAAAATAATGATGTGTATCTGAGAACAATGGTAAATTATTATAAATTATTGCTGGGGTTTTAGTTGTGATTATGTTTTTGACAAAGCACAGTAATGAATAATCCAACCTCCTTTTTACACTTAATCATACTAGATCATTGTTCATTGTACTTAATCTTGTTCGATATGGGCATCGAAGCACTATACGAGCTGCTTTGTTTGGAGCCACCTGTAATCTGTTCAGATTACTTTCTGTTGTGTTGGACCAGATTACTGCACATACGGTAGAGATGATCAGACAAATAGAGGACATTCCTATATGATTCATCGATGGGCTTGTTGCTGCATCCTTGATGATTACAGAAAGTAATTCTGAGCCAACCGAGTTGGCAATTCAATTTGCTACAAGTGTTACAAGTAACAATACTTTTATGTACACACACACTAGCTACAACATACAAATATTTTCACATACCACCATATTTAACAATAGCAATTCACAGCCCATTGATTCTGTTGAGTTTGGTTCTTTTAACCATCTGCTTCTGGTCTCCTTTCTGCCCACATACTGCTAAATCAAATAATCGATTATGCAAAGCCACTGTATTTGACACAGGAAACGCAAGATGCCAATTGCCAAACACGATGGGAATTGACATAAACTAGGAGGTGAAATTGAGCATAGGAGCTTTTGACTCTGGGTCATCAGCTATTAGTCCAAGGTGACAGCTTGAAGAGGAAGGAACCTATATAGGCTGCAATCAGTGCAATACAAAAGTAAAAGTGTTGTGCTTGCCAGTTGCCACTATACCACAGTGAATGTTAAGGCCTTCTTTTGGTAAGGGCTTGATTTTTAATACATTTTTTATTTAATAGTAGCCTAGAGCTGCCTCTAGTGGTCATAGGGTGTCACTACTCTGTCCCTATGATAGTGAGGGAAAACATGCATTGCTTCTTTCCATTTTGTTAAAATGATAAAACAAAACATAACTTTAAGCAATGCATAAACAGTAACATAATTGTATATTTTCAATATTAACCAACCATTTAAGTCCTATTATAATTTCTGTTTTATGTAGCACTAGCAGCCTATTTATGTATTTTATTATGTTAAACCCCCAGGGTGCCTATAGAAGGCAAAACATGTCATCATGCTTTATGTAGCATGTTTAAAAAGGTATCTTTGAAAAACAAAGAAGGGTCCCGCACACTGTCAGAAAACTTGCCAGAAATGTTGCTCTTTATTCAACGTTTCGGTCTATTCGACCTTCATCAGGACAGACAATTGTCTGTCCTGATGAAGGTCGAATAGACCGAAACGTTGAATAAAGAGCAACATTTCTGGCAAGTTTTCTGACAGTGTGCGGGACCCTTCTTTGTTTTTCAAAGATACCTTTTTAAGTATACTTTATTGCCCTACGCACCTGTCAATAGCCTTGAGGTGTGCATCGGCCTTTTGCTAAAAATTTATGTAGCATGTGACATGTCAAACTAGGGTTTTTTTATGATGCTGAATCCATTCCAAGAATTAGTTTAGCAAAAAACAAAATAAAATAAAAAGCACTCATTGGGTTATCATCACATTTGTGAGATTTGTACATGCTGGGGACCCATAGGCCTACTCAACATTTCTAACATAATAGTGTACTCAACATGCCTGGGTTCACATTCTAGCAAGTCAAAGTGGACTTTTTACTAAAACTATTAGCATTTTCAAAAAATCTAAATGAATACAATCTAGCAAATCCACTCTAAAAACCAATTAAAACTAACTCAATTAGAAAAAATATATTCAAAACGAACTCAAACCCTTCCATTAACATCATCGTCAAGCTATGTAGCCCAACCTGTAGGGCAGCTATAGGTCTGCCCCTCCGTGTTGGCCTTTCCATGCAGCCCAGGGAGTTTTGACCCCACCTTGACGTTATATTTGACCCTGTCACACAGGGCTCCGATGTGTGAGACTCCAACCCTTCCTGTGTAGAAGGCACACCACAACAGAATGGCTGATTATAACTTAGAGACATGTAGGTGGGCCTGAGGTAAATTGGCACAATTGGCTGACATTACACATAATGAACCGTTTACAACTCCATTACTATGTATAATTGAGTAAACAGACTGCACATCTAAGAAGTATTCCACTGCTTCAACATTACAATTTGTGCCAGACCATACAGTAGGCTATATTGCGTTTATGCATTGATGCTAGAAAATTCTGCAACCATAATTCCACAGCAAGTCATCAGTGACTGTGATGATTCCTGTCAACTAAATCAAACTATACCTTTTAACAAATTGGAACATTTTACACACAGTAGACAGAACTGACTGGGAGCAATATTAAAACTTTGAAGGGATAGGCTAGCAAAGCAAGGCATTCAGATTCATCACAGCTAAGATAGTCTGTCCTCTGGAGTTAGGTATGTCTTTAGTGCCCCCTGCTGTTTAGTTAATATAATGTCTGTCAGATAGGAGCTGAGGTCACACAGGTCAGTGACTTAAAGGTTTCATGACATTCATTTTCATTTATTTTTATTTTTTATTTTAGATTTTATAACCTCAATTACACCCACACAACATGAACTCTGTGTGTTCAGAAAACCTAAAAAACAAAAGAAAAAATTACAAAAACCTTTTTTTTTATGTCATGATCCCTTTAAGTTCATTTCTTGCATTGTACACACAAATCAATCTTTTTTGCCACTTTTTGGTCCAACACATAAACCACTGTTCTTCAGCGGTTGTTTTGGGTTAGTTGAGATCTATATAGCACCACTGCTGTACAAAGAACCTGTTCAGCCCTTGTATGGTTCTTTAGAGGTTCTCTGGTTCTTCGGCTTAGTTTTAATTAGTTTTAAAGGCACCTCTAATGATTCTACAGCAACATTGTACAAAGTATTATATAGCACCAAATGAGGTTCCCCTCCCCTATGATTACAAGCTAAATAATCACTTATATTTAGATGA
Source organism: Electrona antarctica (assembly GCF_951216825.1). Taxonomy (NCBI): domain Eukaryota; kingdom Metazoa; phylum Chordata; class Actinopteri; order Myctophiformes; family Myctophidae; genus Electrona; species Electrona antarctica. The sequence goes on from NC_136792.1 coordinate 27,945,579, forward strand.
CATTGGAACTATTTGTATTAAAACTTTTAAATCAAAGTAAAAAAAGAAATCTGAACTATTCTGCAGACCCCCTGGCTATGTGCCACGGACCCCACTTTGAGAACCGTGGATCTACTGGACAACACATTTCAACAATAAGTTGATGATAAAACCGCTTCTGTAACTTCATCATACTTATTTATTATTGATTATTATATCCTTTTTTGTCTAATGTATCGCCCCAGAGTGAAAAAAGCAAGTAATGTCAAAATATCAGATTTTTATAAGCCTGTACAGTACACAGGTCTGTCTGTTCAAACACCCCCACCTCCCCCCCAAAAAAACAAAAAACTAATAAACAAACAAACAAACAAACAAACAAACAAACAAACAAAACAAACACACATAGCAGATAGCACAGAAAAACATATCACAAAGACAATACATAAACATAAGTCCCCACTGTACACAGAACCATCCTATCGGCAGGATAAATTGTTTAATGCCGCGATGGCTGAGTGGACAAACAGGACGATCAGTGTAATTTGATATCTAAAGTGCTAAGCATGTGATGGCCTTATTGTTCATATCAGAGAGTGTGGGAGCGTGGGAGGTGACGGAGGTCCGATAATCTTACAGTAGGCTACAATACTGTGGTTTGCAAAACAGGCCATAAGGGTCTGGTCCCATAGAGTCTAGAGTAGACTATCATGCTGGAGCCCTTTAATCTGTATTTATTTGATAGACTGCATGATCAGCTGAGTGCTTTCATTACTTTATTATAAAAAATCTAATACGAGGGCTGCTGTGATTTAAATTCCGAGTCAAAATGTTGTTTCCAATCCACCCTGCCCTGACATGAAGTTTCTGTTTCCTCCACATTGACTGAAAAACAAAACAGACCATCATGCTGGAGCCCTTTAGTTTGTATAGACTGACTGATCAACAGCCAACAATTGTGCTTTCACTTCTTTATTTATTTGTATTCTATTTTATTTATCCTATGCCCAGCTTTGTGTGTTTGTGTGTACCCCATAGCGATGATTTGATTGGCTGAACACGGAATGTGAGGATAAACAGTGGCAATGTGGCATGATTAAATACGTCTGTGTCTAGACTTGGTAACGCCCCACCTGCCTCTGATTGGCCTACCGACACTGCTCGTCTTACCAGACTTTCCTCCTTGGTGGATAGTCTGGTGACACTGACACGAGGTTACTCCGTGGTGGGAAATAAATATTGCTCGGTGTTGGCATTGCCTTGGGTAATAATGCTATTCTAGTATTTGACACGGCAACTTGCACGCTTTAACGTGCTCAGTGGTGTCTCTCGTGGCTCAAGTTCGCTAGAGACGGCACCCCTCCGTCATGGTCTAAAACTATAAACTTTATCGGGGTAGAAACAAGTCCGCGGTTGTTAGGAAAATAGTTGTGGCAGCAAGATGCGAACCCAGGCAGCGGGAGAATGATTAGACTACTGCTAGCGAGTTGGCTGGCCGAAGTCTGCCTGTAGTCACATTTTAACTTCAGTGGAGAAATTAGCTGAATTAGCTTAAGCCTTTCTGCTGAAGTGATACACTGATGTGTACAAGATTAGATGAAAGGAAGTGCAGACTGCAGAGGGAATGTAAGGAGAGTTGAGGAAATGTTTTGGACAACCACCTATAGTAATGTACTGCAATGGTTCTCAAACGTTTTTGGCTTCAGTACCCCAACCCTTTTCTGATTTCTGAATCCAAGTACCCTATTTACCTGAATATAACATTTTACTTAGAAAGGTGAAAGAATAATAATTGCTAGCATTATGATAATATAATGAATGACGATAACCCACCTTTAGAACTATATAACATTGTGAAAGAAATTGTTTGAAATAGTTGCAATTAGTGCATCCTGAGCAGATTTATGTAAAACTGTAAGTCTAGTTTTGATGAATATGTTCAAAATAAAAGAGCACAAGAGCAAATACGTATTTCTTTAACTATTCAATAGCTATTGTGCTAGACAGGATTTTGAATTAATTTGGTTCAACAATTCACAGATTTCACAGAATTCAAGTTTGTCATTGTTGTATCATTAAGCATTAACAGTATATGAAAATGTTCACTCTTTCTCACGTACCACAGGTAGTACCTCCGCATACATCTAGGGGTATGTATCCCCATTTGAGAATCACTGATGTACTGATATATATCTTTGTATTCTATTCTGTTGTACAATTACTGTATGTCACATCACACTAGTGATGTAAGTCAAAATTGCATGGCATGAGCCGTATAGTGAAGAACCTCTGAGCCTTCATGACTACATTTTAACAGCCTTTCCTGTCACATACTGTGACATCTCTAGCTGCGTTGAAGATACCGTGTCCATGGTGACTTTTGAAACAGGCTTGCGGCTGAATGTAGCCGTCAGTCGTTTCCGGAACTCCTTGCACAGGAACACATAGATGAATGGATCTAGACATGCGTTCGTGGCCGACATCCATAAGGTGGTATTCTTGGCGATGTAGAGGGCGTTCTCTGCTCTGCAGCTTTTCTCTGTGTTTCGTGTCTGGGTCAGTGTGTAGGGAACACGGACAAAGTGGTAGGGTGCAAAGCAGATGAAAAATACTGCTACCACCACAAAGACCTTTGCTTTGGTTCTGCGACTGGTTGCTTCGGAGCTGCTCCTGGAGGCTTTGAATGACTCGTACACCTTCCTGCTGATGAAGGTGTAGCAGACCGCCATCAGAGCCAAAGTGCCCCAGAACACCACCTGGACACAATACATCAATAGAAAGCACAACAAAGCATTCACTTCACTGAAAAAGTGTTTGGAACTTGTTTTACTTCCATGCACACTCACTGCAATCGCCTTTGGTTAATTAAGTTGTGCTCATACTACTACGAGAATCATTTCGGGGTACGATATACTCTACGTTTGCCAATTTTCACGGTGCCCCATGCCAGAAAGGAACAGCGCCCTGTGTAACATACAGTAAACAGTGACATGTACTCTGAATGAATGCTGCTACAAAGTATCAGGAGAAGACAGCCAGCACTCAATAAAATGTCATTTTTACATACTTTTATTTACCACGAATTAGCAGCAAACATCCATCCCTCTGACCATCAGCAGCCACACAGGGATGTGTTCTGAGCCCCCTAATCTACTGCCTGTACTCCTGTATATGACTGCATGCCCATGCACAGTTCCAAGTTCCAAGTGGTCAAGTTTGACACGACAGTGATATGCTTGGCCAATAAACCGAATACAAATCTCAGAATGTTTATAAAGCAGTTTTAAGGACCCATTTTTAGGCCAGTGCAATAGAGCATGCTTTTGCCTTTTTTAAACCTCACCCATTTTAATCCAAAGGACAGGCCTGGAGTGCTTGTAATAAGCTACATCTTATATGGCAGTCAGACATCTCAAGAGCTACCAAGATCAACCTGTTCAAAGCCTGTGTGGAAAGTATCCTTCTTTATGGTGCCGAAACATGGGCAATGAATAAGGAGTTTCGGGATCGTCTTGACGGAACATACACAAGACTCCTCATGCGTGTCCAGAACCTCTCATGGAAGGACCATCCCACTAAAGCTCAGATTTATGGAGGCACCCCCCCATCTCAGTTGTGGCAGAAAGAAGACTCTTTGCTGGACACTGCCACAGAGCAAAAGACCAGGTCATTTCGGATATTCTTCTGTGGAGACTACCCTGCCCATCAAGAGGAACACGACCTCTCACATTTCCAGATGTTCTGAGTAGGGACACAGGACTGACTGTGAATGAACTTGGTGTGGCAATGACCAACAGAGACCAGTGGAAGCAGCTTGTGTCGCAGATCTCGAGGGCACTCGAAGGATGATGTCATACATACATACATACATACATACATACAGTACATACATACATACATACATACATACATACATACATACATACATACATACATACATACATACATACACGCACGCACGCACGCACGCACGCACGCACGCACGCACGCACGCACACACACACACACACACACACACACACACACACACACACACACACACACACACACATGTATACATACATACATGTTCTTAAAAACATGGCTGTTGTCACTAGTCAATCAATTCATTGTCAATTCACTATTTGGAATAATACTGGGTTGTGTCATGGGTCAAAAAAAGGGCCATAGGGTCAAAGGTTAAGGTTTGTACTCCCTCCTCTGCTACTGGTACTTCACTCTAATAATGCACAGCCTGTGTTAGAGTGAAGTAACAAGGCTAATTCCTTACCCTACTATAATGCAAAACAGTAATACTTAATATGTTGCATTTAGACAATATTAGCAAAGTTAAGATGTGTTACCTGACAGAAGTAGTTGTATCCCTCATGCCAATGCAGACCAAACTCACTCTTCAGGGAGGCACACTTGAGTTTGCCTCCAGAGAGCTGTGGCGGTGGTGGCTGGTCAGTCAGGATGGCGTTTGGCAGCGTTAGAGACAAGATCACTGCCCAGACAGTTGCACTCAGCACCTGACCAACCCTGATCTTCTGCAGGGCACACTTCCCAAAGGGCCGGACTATCTTCAGGTAGCGGTCCAGGCTGATGAGGCCCAGGAAAACAATGCTGATGTACATGGTGATGTAGAACACAACGGCCGAGTATCGACAGTAGAAGACACGCAATTGCCACGAGCCCACGCCAGCATCACTCATCACCCTCAAGGGGAAGGTCAGAGTCATGAGCATGTCAGCCACCACCTATTGATTGGTGAGGGATCATAATGATTAATAACTTTCTTTCTGTAGTTTTGCACTGACAAATTTAATTTAAGCACAAATCCCTACACTCACCACATTTTTCAGGTAGACCATAAAAGTGGAGGTAGTGGGGATGTTAAAGAAGATCCATGCTGCCAGGCTGTTCAGTGCCAGGGCCACTAGGAAGAGGAGACTATATAGACAGGGGAAAACCACTGCTGTCACGCTGGCATCTCGAAAGCACTTCATTGAGTTATTGGATACTGAGCTGTTCATCTTCACAACCTTGGTGGACCTTGAGCGTAGAAAGGAGTTAAGAGAGATGATGGAATGAAGGAAAGAGGACAGATTGAGGAATGAATTTATTGTTTGGGCATGTTTATGTTTTCAACAGTAAATAAGTGTACTTTGTTGGCTGACTTATCTGCAAGTTAGTCTATAATTCTATAATTTGTTTTGCCTTTGAAAGGAGTAGCATTGCCAACTTCTATGATGTTCTATTTCTATTTAGTTAAAATAAATAGAAGAAGGTAAAACATCTGCACAGTTCACACTGAAGCTACCAAAACCTATTTTATTTCATGGCGCAACTTTGCTTCTATGTAAATAGAATAAATAAATAGACATAGCATTGAACCTTTAAAAATGTATGTAACATGTTTTACATATGTAGATGACATTTCATGGAGCGTTATGTATTACAGACATCAGTTGCAGCCTGAGCTGTTATTCTTATGTTTTTTACAGTTTTATGGTACAATAAATCTCAAAACCAGCAGGTGTGTCTATTCATAGGCTAGTTAGGGCCTCAATTAACATCCTGAGGCCCATTCACCATGAATTCTGACTCTGTCACTAACATGGCACTACATCTACATAGCTTTACATTGAAAACAGTTGCAAAATAACATTCAGTGCAGAAGCCGGTGCTAGGGCAACCAAGACGTACTCTCAAAGTATTTTGGGTAAAATAGCAAGAGTCTAAATTGGGTATTTAGACTCTTGCTAATTCGGACAGTTTTATACACCATGAGACTAGTATAGCCATTGATATATTATCTTGAAAACCCACATTTAGCCTTACCTCTGTGTCCTTGTCCTCTTTGGTTTATGGACATGTACAATCCTCAGGAGAAGAATATATCCCTGAAATTTGAAGAAATTAAATATCCAATTCAGTTTTGTCCCAAAACCCAAAGCCTTTTAATTTTGCTTTGGCTTTCAACTTTACACTCTTGGTCTCACTCGGCACCCAAGAAAAACTCCTGTTCCTGTGTTGTGTGTGTGTGTGTGTGCGTGCGTGCGTGCGTTGCCTGCGTGTGTGCGTGCGTGCGTGCGTGCGTGCGTGCGTGCTTGCGTGCGTGCGTGCTTGCGTGCGTGCGTGCGTGCGTGCGTGCGTGCGTGCGTGCGTGCGTGCGTGTGCGCGCACGTTGCACTTGTTTGATCCCCTTACAATGGGCGGCCTCTGGAGCTAATGTGTGGCTGTCTTGTCACAATCCCAATGAGGTTGCCAGTCTTCCTCTCAGTGAAAGACCCTTTCCTTCTGAGCTTCCTGTTCCAATTGTCCGCTGAGAGGTTTGTTCTGCTCCGTGCCAGTCCGCCTGCCACATGTAGCTTTCGTCTCTGGCACTGCGACTGTTGATGGGTGAACACCAAAGGCATGGACTCATTCCTCAAGCCAGATCTAGAGACCTCCTGCCCCCCTTCTGCTCCTCCCCCTGGCCCGGTGGCTTGTCCTAGTTCCTTCACCTCCTCTTCTCCGGCGTTCAAACCATACTGCAATACTACAACGGCTGCAGCTAACCTCCAAATAAGAGAGACAAATGTCATATATAGGCTACCAGCTGTGGTTGTGGTCGATGAAAAGGACATGTATCATGTATTTTTCTCACGGTTGGTTTCTCACGAACCTGCTGTATATGAAGGTCACCATCCTCTGACACAAAGAAAGTGCATGGTAGTTGATTTGAGTGTGTGTGTGTGTGTGTGTGTGTGTGTGTGCATGCATGCATGCGTGCGTGCGTGCGTGCGTGCGTGCGTGCGTGCGTGCGTGCTTGCGCGCAGCGTACATAGCATGTAATGTTGTCTAACCACAGCCATGACATACAATCCCAAAGGCCAAACAAACGTTACACAGTTCTTTCCACAATTCCACTCAAAACTGTTGGGACTTACTTAGCCCTCATTTGCTTTTGTCCTATTATGGCAAAAAATATAATATTGCTTGCATGGACCAGACATTTTGTTTGATGGAAAACAGCTCATATGTGTAATGTTTGTTATACACTATCAGTATGTTTTGTTTACCACCAGTCACTCAATCAACAATTCCCAGTGAAAATATTACTAATATTAAGGCTTCAATGCAATATTACTAGTAGGCTTTGAAAACTATACCATTCTCTCACACTCGTCACTTAAAACAACAGGAACCACAGTTTTCACCAAGCATAGCTAATGTAGCAGAGTTGCAGGAGCATGACCATGCCTCTCAATAGTACTTTTGCATTCTCTACATCTATACACACACCGAAAATAACCTCTCCCTCCTCTTTGCCCTCACTCCTCTTTGCACAGGAGTGTGCAACACCGCTTAAGCTAGACTAGAACACTAACCTACCATGTGAATTTATCCTATGACAAATTGATTGTATCCATTTCACTGGTGGTCTCTGCTGTCTCTGTGCCGAGAGAATACAATCGTCTAAATAAGCTTTGATTGGTCAATCCAAACCTGTTTTCATTGGTAAATTCCAAACCTTGTGAGAAGGTTCTGACAGGTTTTTTTCTACATGACACTTAATTCCGTCTGTCAATGTTTGCGTGATATAAAAAGTAATTAATTTGTTTCTTCATTTCAATAAATTAAAAGGTTATGATCTTCTTCTTTTGCCATCAACATCAACAAATATAGTGTCCTTGTTCTCTGTTAAATTAATGATTGTTTTTGATGGACTACATTTGCAACCCACTTTGTTTTTTTCCACATATTGTTGAATATGGAAATATAAAATGACTTGGTGTTTTCTTGGACACAAGGCATGCTGAAGGACCAATGTACAGTGTACTACACGTGTGATGCAGTACTGAATGATGCTCTACTTCACCTGCATGTTCACGTACACACACACACGCACACGCACACGCACACGCACACGCACACGCACACGGATAGATAGTAAGATGCCATTTGTTCAAACTTCAAAGTCTTTTTATTGGTATTTTGGCAAAGCAATATGAGACAATAAATAATATATCATCCATTCAAAGATCTTACTCATACAGACACAACCTTATTACATTATTGGACTATTTTACACACTAAAATGCCATGCAAAGAATGAAGAAAGAGGAACATAGAAAAAAATTAATTGTTTTTTAGGTTTGAAGTAATAGGCAATGGAGTTAAATTATGAGACCGTATCAGCAACATATCTAATTAATTTATAAGCACCCAATTTCTCCAATGTCAAATGATAACACAAAACTATTAAACCATAACTGAAGGTTACCCACTAACAATGGGTGAGACCCAGATTCATAAGTAAGGTGCCATTTTGAATATTAAGAAAAGTTGACCAACTTATCTTAATTCACTAATTCTCGTATTTCATGTATGACACACTTCCATGAAATACCATACTGTAGGCACAAGTTTTCCTTTGTTTGGAAAAGTCAACGCAATGCAAAGCACAATGTAAATATCAGAAAATGCCCTGGACTGTGGTGTTGTGGAAGGCACATCAGTGGGAAGTGTCATATATTCGTTGCTGTCGGGAGGGAACCTCCCAACTCCATTTAGGAGGTTTTGCATAAATCAGTGCTATATTGAACACCATGTGTGTCTGTTACAACGCTACAACACTGGCCCTGGAGAACATTTGACTATTTAGCATACATATTTTTTAAACTAGCTTATATTTAATTTTGTGTTTGATTTTGTTTCAATTTAACTATTTACAAATGTACAATTTATGCATTTTGCAGACACTCTTAATCCAGAGCGATTTACAGTAAGCAAGGAAAACATAAAATAGTAATCTAAGGGGTAAACCAATAATTTATCATCAGTCTAAACAGTATAATATCAAAAAATCAATAATATGACATTGAAACTATACACACTATAGGATGCCAGGTCTACAAATGACCTAGCATCTATCATAATATGCTATCTAAATTACATTGTAGCCTTTACATAAGCCTGAAAGGTCGAGGCTAGGGCAAGTTACTTTAATGAATGGCACACTTGAGCTAGCTATGTGGAACATCAATATGTTCTACATGTACATAACATCAATCATCACCCTCTTTATGGTGCAATGTTCTCTGTTCTGCCTTCTACAGCTACTTATGGGGATCTGATCCCCATATTGTTCATCATAGATATTAGTTTCTCCCTGAACTCTCTACACAGGAAGAAATAGAGAAGTGGGTCCAGGCAGACATTTGTAGTGGTTAGCCATTGTGTAAATGACTTGGCAAACTTGGCCCGGACTTGAAGGCAGCCCTTCTGTCCTTTGGTCTGTAGCAGAGTGTATGGGATCCGCACTATGTGGTATGGTCCGAAACACACTAAAAACAAAACAAGAACCAGGAAAACTCGCAATTTGGTCTTCTTCTGTCCCTGGCTGTTGGTGCTCCCAGAGTTTCTGAAGGACTGGATAACCTTTTTAGCTATACAGATATAACAAGCCACAACCAGCACACTGACAAACCAGAATAAAACATTCATGACAATGATTATGCTTTCATGGTACTGAATTCCGGCTGGTCCTTTTAGAGACATACATGTGATTGTGCCTGTGTAATTGGCAGGTTGGTCAGTTAGAATCATATTCGGTATAGCCATACATCCAAACAGTATCACCCAAACCAGGGCGGCCATCAGTTTGCCAAAGATAAGGTTCTGGCCTAACAATTTTCCGCATGGTCTGACGATCTTGAAGAAGCGGTCCAGGCTGATGAGACCCATTAGAGTGATACTTATATACATACACGTGTAGAAAACGACATCAGAATAGCGGCAGACAAATATGTGCAGCTGGTGTGCTTCACCTGGAAGATCACTGACAGCTTTGATTAGGAATGTCAGCGTCATGAGAAGGTCAGCAGCTACCAGGTTCTTCAGGTACACCATGAAGGTAGACGTGGACCGGAGCCGCAGGGAGACCCAGGCTGCTACCCCATTGGTAATCAGAGCTATAGGGAATATCAGGAAGTAGACGATTGTGATAGCCAAGTAGTTGGGGTTGAAAGTGGCACACTCCATTTGGCCATGATATGTAAGATTAGATGTCATCACTGCACCTGAGAAAAATGGACAGAAATATAAATTAAAAAGTGGTTAAAAATATATTTGAACTACTTGTCGAGCCATAAGAGGACTTATGGAATGTGCTTACATTCAATGTTGCCGGTGGTGTTTGCCGTTTTGAAAAAGGCAATGAATATAGACTTCAGCTGGACTCAAAAGCAATTTATAATATATAAACTAAAAAGTAATGGGAAAAACTGGTTAGAGCATGAAACTGGACTGACTGACGTTTTTCCACAATGGCATTTGATGTCATTATCAGTTAACACACAGGGCTAAGTGTTATGGATAGTAAGATGTCTATTATTATTTTTTTAGCTACCAGATTTGGTTCAAATTCAATTGCTTGTTAATTAATCGATTTGTATCCATCCTTGACCTTGACATTGAATTTTAAAACACTATTACAATATAGTAATATATATAACATAAATATTCACAACTTCATGTGACATTTTGAGCAATTTCAAATGAATCAATCAATATAAAAAACTATATACTAAGTTAAATTGATACAATTGCCAATATTGGATTTAAATATATGACTGGTCTGACTTATAATTTACCACATGTGTGGTGTAACCACTATACAATCAAACCCCAGAAACACCTTGCAAAACAACGCTACTACTTGTTCAATATTAAGAGGATTAAAAAACAAAATATTTTCAAAAAACTTACAGGTGGTACTGGAACTTTGTTCACCTTCTTGAGCAGGATCTCAACTGAGGACTAATGATGCAATCACACAGCAGATGTATCACTGTAGAACAAGCTTTACTGTAGAACACGCTTTACATTTTCATAATGTGGAATACAATATTTCAACTGTGACCACTTCGTCCGAGAAGATGCAAAAATAGGAAAATTAACTGGCCCTTGCCAATGCCATGATATATTTGTTAAGCCCTCATATTGTATCTGAATGTAAACTGAAGAGTGGACCCACAGGACAATAAATGTAACAGTTCAACATAACTTAAGCTGTGAAAATAGTTAGTTTCATGTTTTTTTTCCTTCCTTTTTTATATATTTTCAGCTACATTTTCAGCTTAGATAAATACTGTGGCCAGAGTTAGATACTGTAGACACATACGATAGAAAGTACACACAAATAAATGTGATAAAGTATTATCAACAGATCATTGAATCTTGAGGATTTTATTCACACTCAAGTCACAATTATTTGCACAACATATAGAGCGTCGCAGTCCCGCCCCCGACGAGGTCCCATAGGAAATAATTCCCCGTTCATTTTCCTCATAGACTTTTCAAAAAGTTTTTATTTAAAGACGTTTACGCCGCGGACAAAGCCAACTCTTGTTGTGATCTGCCCAAAACATTGTGTTTATTGTCATGATTTGTCACAACAAGAGTTGGCTTTGTCCGCGGTGTAAACGTCTTTAAATAAATACTTTTTGAAACGTCTATGGGGGAAATTAATGGGGAATTATTTCCTGGGCCCTCGTCGTTCTGAAAGGAAAGGAGGGGGGACTGCAACGCTCTATAGACAACACAAATAACAGTTCAACATCACAATGGGGGACAGACAGTAGACTGACAGGAAATGGGGGAGAGAGATGGAGGAGTGACATGCAGTAAAGGCTGTCGGGATCGGGAGTCGAGCCAGCGGCACACTGCCAGACTCGGGCTACCGGCCAAGGTGCCTGCTACAGGCTGTACAAAGCCAACTCTTGTTGTGACAAATCATGACAATAAACACAATGTTTTGGGCAGATCAAATAATTAGTTTTTCTTCTTACTAATTATTTGATCTGCCCAAAACATTGTGTTTATTGTCATGATTTGTCACAACAAGAGTTGGCTTTGTCCGCAGTGTAAACGTCTTTAAATAAATACTTTTTGAAACATCTATGGGGGAAATGAATGGAATGGGGAATTATTTCCTTGTCGTTCTGAAAGGAAAGGGGGTGGGACTGCAACGCTCTATAGACAACACAAATAACAGTTCAACATTACTTCTAAGCTGTGAAATTAGTTGTTTGATATTTTCTTTATAAGATCAACTTGGTCAACTCTGGAGCTCTCTGGTGGAGCTGTTTCCCCCACGACCCGACTACGGATAAGCGGTTGAAGAGCTGTACTGTAGTTTCAGTAAGAATTTCCAAAGCGCATTTACACTGTTATCTACAGTATACTTTGTAAATAGCTAGTTAGACGTACAGTAGTTAGACGTAATAAATGAACGGATAATAACACAATAAACGACAAAACAATGGTGTTTCAAATACAATTTATATCATGTATAGTATTAAAGACATTAAATACTTAACACAAATATTATTTACTAGTATAGATTTTAGATTATCAGAATTGTTTAAAATTGAGTTCTTGTCTAATCTATAGGATTCCATAGTGGACATGTCTATCTGTTTAAGAGCAATAACAGAGTGCGCTACAAGTCAAGTTTATGGAACACAAGTCCACTGAAGCATAATGTGTGTGATACACACACGCACGCACGCACGCACGCACACACACACACACACACAACTCAAAGTTAGACATTTTCTACAGTGCAGTAGTTTTAGGGTTAGGGTTAGGGTTAGGGTTAGTTATGTCTGAATTGAATGCGGCTCTGATAGCTTTTAGAAGATTAACTACTTTGTCTTTGAACTCTCTGCATAAGTAGAGATACAGAAGTGGGTCCAGGCAGACATTAGTTGTTGAGAGCCAAATGGTAACATAATTGGTAATTTGTAGCCACATGTCAGGGCAGAATTTGTCCTTCACTTCATGAAGTGTGAATGGAATCCGTACTATGTGGAGAGGAACAAAACATACAAAGAACACCAGGAGAACCAAGAACACTCTCAGTTTGGTCTTCTGTTTCCCTTGGCTGTTGTTGCTCCCAGAGCTTCTGAAGGATTGGATGACCGTGTTGGTGATGCAGATGTAACAAACCATAATCACCATGCTGGCAGACCAGAAAAGAACGTCGACAAATATTACAACACCCTTGTGAAGACTCAGCCCATTGGGACCTTTTAGGGACATACAGAAGTCTGTTGTTAGATTGCCGGGGTCCTGGTCTGTTAGAATCATGGTCGGGAAACCTGTGGCACCAAATATCACTATCCAAGTCAAGGTGGTGGTCACATAGCTAAAGATCAGACTTTGACCCAACAGCTTGCCACAGGGTCTGACAATTTTGAAGAAGCGGTCTAGGCTGATGAGTGCCATCACAGTAATATTCACGTATAAACAGCAAAAGAAAATTACGTAAAAATAACGACAGGCAAGCACTTTTAACTGGACTTGTGCTCCCGGGAGGGAACTGGCTGATATTATAGGGACTGTCAGTGTCATGAGAAGGTCAGCAACTACTAGGTTCTTCAGGTACACAATGAAGGTCGAGGTGGACCGGAGCTGCACACAGATCCAGGCTGCTACTCCATTCAGCAGCAGTGCTATGGGGAAGATCAGGAAGTACAGGCATGAGACAGCCACGTCAACTGTGTCATAGTTGAATGGAGGGCATTCAGTGGAGGGAGATGATGTGTTGTCAGATGTCATGATGAAATCTGGTATTAAGACAGAGACAGAGAATACATTTAGTTATTAGTTTAGTTTATTTCAATTGAGGGGGAAAAAAGCAAATAGTTAAAAAGGTTTCTTCATAGTTTCGTGTCAAAACCTGCAAATCAATCTAGCTAAAAACATAAACATCGTCTTTACACCTGTACATTTAAGAGTATTTTAAACTTAAGAGTAACATTCAACTATTGATAGGATTAGAAAATATATATTTTTCAACAACTTACTGTACAGGTGGACTGTAGGTAGCCCTACTGAAACGTTGCTTTCCCTCTTGAACACGACCTCACCTGAAAACGAACTCAAACAGCAACTGCATTAGGCCTACTGTAGAACAAACCCCTCTAATTTTCCTAATGTGCTCATCTGTGACCCATTGGTCCGGACCGGCAAAATGCAAAAATAGGAAAAAAGACTGGTCCTTAGCCAATGCCACCCACAAAAGATTTGTTAAGCCCTTGTATTGAATCTGAATGCCCCACCACAGAAAACCAAAACATTGAGGATTTTATTCACACAGATTTAGTGGCATTTAGTTATACAAAATAATACAAACGATGTCAGTCCATTTTGTTTTAGAAGTATCTGTATCTGTAGTTTCACCTCAAAGTTAGAAATCAGATAATTAGATAGACAGATCAAAGACAGATAGATCAATACATATGATGTTTTATATGCCATCAAAGCAATATTTTGATATAGACAGGCAAAGAAAAAGGTGTAAAAATGACAGGCAATAACTTGACCTGAAGTTAGTGACTGACATTGTCAGTGTCATGAGAAGGTCAGCAGCTACTAGGTTCTTCAATGAGGGTCGAGGTGGACCGGAGCTGCAGACAGAGCCAGACTGCTACTCCATTCGGCAGCAATGTTACGGGGTTATAGGCAACGGCGTCGTAGTTGAATGGAGGGCTTCAGTGAGTGGAGAAAATGTGATTATAGAGAATCAGTAATTATTAAGTAATAATACGAATAATAAAAAGTATAAACTATTTCTTCATACATTGATGTATCAATGTCTACTGTATAAGCACATGAATATCATATCTGTTAAATTAAATTAAATGTTCAGCTAATGAGACAATTAATACAAAATGTAAACTTATAGGTGGTACTAAAATGTGGTCAACATTTATTTGATCATGATGTGGCCAACTTCAGTGGAAAACAAACTACTGTATGCTACACAGCAGCGTTAATACTGTGAAACAAACACCTTTCATTTTCCTAATGTACAATACAATATGTCATCTGTGACAAGTCAGACGCTACATCTGGCATGATGCAAAAATAGGAAAAATAGGTAGCCACAATGCCAGAATATACTTTTGTAATTGTTAAGCCCTCATGCCCTAGCCTGGCTAATAAGTCAGACTCATATTACACCGTTTTCCAAGGCAGATTCACGTTTGGCTTATTAGCCTGCAGGCTACTCGTGCCCTGTGTCAGAATGTAAACAGAACCCTAGCAGCAGAACCCGACCAAAACAAAAGCAATGGAACTGTAGGATTTTATTTACACTAAAATGTAGTGACATTTAGTTATTCAAAAATCATTATAGACACGAGCAAGCCTGTATAACGTCATTATTATGCTGTGAAAGGAATTGATCACCTTATTTATAAACTTGTATTTTCAGCTGCATGTACGAACTACTACTGTAGCCTAGTTTAATCAGAGATGTCTCTGCTGTAAAGTACTACTGTAGCTAACTATCTAGACTGAGACAACTAAACAAACAAACAAACAAAAAAACAAACAAACTTGCAAACATGATAGTCCCTTTAAGATCAATAGAGGGCACTACAAGTCAAGTTTATGGAACACACAGAAGCAAATTGTATTGGCCTATTTATCCCTGCTTCTATTTTCTGACACAAAATTTGTAAATCAGGGACATCTATGATAAATTATACATAATCACCTCACAGACTAGGAGAAAAACCTGTTAAATAAAACAATACACTCAGATCATTCAGACCTTTTAGGGACATGTTTTATTGAATTGACGGGTCATGGTCAGTTAGAATCAGGGTTGGGAAACATCCACCTCCAAAAATCACTAACCACATCAAGGTGGTTAACAGCAATAAACAGCAAAAGAAAATTACATCAAAATTGTTACTGGCTGATAAAGGGATTGCCAGTGTCATGGTCAAGTTCTTCACATATACAATGAAGGTACATAGATGTGGACCGGAGCTGCTACTCCATTCAGCAGCAATATGGGGAACACCGGGAAGCAGAGGCAGAGACAGCCACATTAACTGTGTCAAAGTTGAACGGACTAATGGAGGGCGTTCATGTTGCTAGGTGTCATTATATAATCCGATATTAAGACAGAGAAGTTCAGTAGGCTTAATAGTGACATTATACTGAGGAAGAATTATATGGTTGCTTATATCTGACCTTTGTATTTTGCCATCACTGATGATGCTTGTATAATACATTGTGATATTTGGTCGCTGTGGGAGCCTGGATGTCTCCACTGGGCATAGTATAGTTTATGTTATAGCCTATCTTGTTATGGTCCAGTTGTCCTTGGAGCAGCCACATGCAGTATAACTATGATTTCTGCCTTGCACTCTTGGCAGAACTACCATACCACTGACCTGAATGTATTTGTAACATGATATCATGGGTATACAGTGTATTGTGCTTCTACCCATGATATCATGTACATAAAGCATAAACATCACCACCTGAGAATACTGTCGACTATTTGCCTCATCAATTATTGAATGACACGCAGCTACTCTGTTCCATTCAGTAGGGGGGGGGGGGGGGGGGGGGGGGGGGGGGCAGGCAGAACACCACCAGCAATCAAACACAGATGTTTGGTCAAACCATGTGGTGGGCGGCCTAAAAAAAAAACAAAAAAACGACCAAGCATTTATTTGATTGGTGTTTGATACGTGTGAGTGAGGCGTTTGTAAAAGAGACGCAGTCTCAATGTGTTTTTACTGGTTAAATAAAGGTTAAATAAAAATAAAATAAAAATTGATACATGTGAATGAGGCCTAACTCTGTTTGACCTGGAACGGAGCCTTCATTAGTATCTTCGGTAACACCTGTGAAGGAAGTAGGGAAGGGATACGAGTTCTTTCCAAAATGTCATTTGTGCATTGATTTGCATTGTTCAAAGGTTGGATATTTGTTTTCGTCACCTGAGGATTTGAATGTATCCTGGCAACTGATACTGACACCCTTTAAAGACAAACTCTCACCTCGACAGAGGTCTGTGCTGTGTAAGCACATTTTGTTCAACAACATTGTTAGTCCATTTATATATTATGGACTAACATGGTTTGTTTCTGCTGTTGTCTCTTCTTTAGCAGGATATGTTATGGCAGACATCACTCGACAACCTGGCACAGTTCTGGCTTTAAATGAAAAATATTTATAATGTCGTTTTGCAAAGAATACATTGATTATAATGAATGGAAAAACAGAATGTGTCCATTAGTTTGATAATTTTGCTGATTATATTGATAAATGCATAATGCTGTTTTGAGAAGGCAAGCAAACATGAATACCTCAAAATATCAGGTTCAGTTTAAAAATAATAATAAAAACATTAATTTCACTTTCGTTGGGGCACCTGCCAGCCTAACGGTCCAGGCGCATACCACATATATTCTCAAATGCAGCTGACAGAGTGTAGTAGATTCAGGACGACCTTTGCTGCGTGTCATTCCGTCTCTCTCTCCCTGCTTCCTGTCCCATCTTGCAAAGACAACATATTCCCAAGTAACATTGATTAAGACTGACAATACATCAGTGATCTATCTACAGTACCACCTCTCGTGTTTAGTCTAAGGGCTGAATTTACATTTCTGCTGACTCTCCACAGCAGGGCAGTATAGTCTTGCACATGCATCCACTGTCTCTCTCATTAAGTACATACAGAAGACTCTGCCAGTGGGGTGCCAGTTGAGCTGGCTTCTGACGCTCTTCCTGTGAGACAGCTGCAAGTGTCAGGAGGTAACTGCAGGGTCTTAAACAGTGTGACCCTGAAGGACTTGCAGAGGAAGAAGTAGATGAGAGGGTCCAGGAGGGAGTTCAGAGATGACAGCCAGAGAGTACTCTCTTTTAATTGGAAGAAAAACAGTTTGAGCTGGCAATCAAAGCGACGCCCTTGCGTCTGGCTCAGGGTGTATGGCACACGGGCGAAATGAAAAGGCACGAAGCAGATGAAGAACACGGCTAGAACCAGGAACACATTTGCACTCACGCTTTTCTTCCTTGATTGACGTGGCCCTTCGCTTGGGGCCTTGCGTACCACTCCCCCAGAGTGACGGGCCTTAGTGCGGGAATACAATTCTTTGGTTATGAGGACATAACAGATGATCACAGTCACCAGATTCCCCCAGAAGATAACCTGACAGACGTGATTAACCACCACGTGCCAGGAAAGACCAGCGTCCGTCTTCAGCTCGCTGCACTTGAAGTATGGCGAGGTGGGGGTACGACTTGTTAGGAGAACATTGGGCAGACACAGAACCAGCAGAAAGCCCCAGATGACCCCAGAAAGGAGCTTTCTACGGGTCAGCCGTGCTGTGTTAGTTCCCCTGAAGGGCCAGAGGGTCTTTCTGCACCGGTCGATGCTGATGAGGCCAAAGAAGAGGATGCTCACATACATGGTGAGATAGAACAGTACAGAGGAGACTCGACATACAAATACACGCAGCCCAATGGACGCCATGTTGGAGTCGGACAATACCTGGAAGCACACAGCATTTGGATTTTATAATCATATTGTTAAACTCTTATTCCACATTGGTGACATACAGCAATGGTGCACAAAGTGGGGTCCAGGGACCCCCAGGGGTTCTTTAGGGAGTTTCAGGGGGTCCCCAGCTAAATGATAGACCCTTATAGGTCTGCTCTGTAACTCGGTGTACAAATGGATGGTTCCATTTGGTGTACAAATGGATGGTTCCATTTGTACACTTACGTTAGGTAAAATTAGCTTAAATTGTGGCAAATCTGGAAAAAAATGCTTACCACTAGCTTTCTTCACAGATGTGTTCATAAAGGTGTCTACTATCACAGAAAAAATTGTTCCAAACTCCCTTGGGAAACTTTGTGGAAGCCAATCAAAGTTGGGGTACCCAGAGGGCCTAGGTGTAGGACTAGTAGCATGCCAAAGTTTGTGCTATTGCCATTGAGAATAAATTGGACTCAGAAACTACAAATAATTTCAAATTTTATTTTCAGGCAAACATGTCCACCATAGGATGAACCTAAATATGTTTGAATGGGGTTTCTAGGTGTACGTATGTAGGACTAGCAGCATGCCAAAGTTTGAGCTATTGCCATTGAGAATGCATTTGGCGTTTAAGTTAAATAACTCCGAAACTACAAATAATTTCAAAGTAAAACATTCCAGCATGTCTCCACAGTAAGCTGAATTATAAAAAGTGTGAATGGAGTTTCTAGGTGAAAGTGCTTTTTTGATGTGCCAATATCTGTCATTGAGCCCCATTGTGAATTTCTCAAATTTGAAAGCACTATATTTCTAAAACTATGAAACATTTCAAAGATTTCTTTTCTGGCAAACATGTTCACCGTAAGATGAACCTAAATAGGTTTGAATGGGGTTTCTAGGTGTAAGTATGTAGGACTAGTAGCATGCCAAAGTTTGTGCTATTGCCATTGAGAATGCATTGGGCGTTTAAGTTAAATACTGGGGGGGGATCATATTTATTTCCCCATAACATGGCATATTAGTTATTACGCATGTCTGGGACATACAAAAGCAGACAATTTTATGGCCAGGGAGTTTTTACTGAAAGGTAATGGCTGGAACGGATTCAGCACCCCAAAAAAAACCTATTTACACACCTCACAAGCTCATATTGGCCAATTTGACATGGTCCTGCATTTATCCTAGGCTCTCCGGGTACCCCAACTTTGATTGGCTCCCACAAAGTATCCCAAGGGCGTTGGCTTGGAACACATTTTTCTGTGATAGACACTTTTATGAACACATCTGTGAAGAAAGCTAGTGGTAACTTAAGCTAATTTTACCTAACTAACTCAGAGTTAAATTAATATTGATCTTTCAGTATAAATTGGGGTCCCAGAGATGGAAATGCCATTAAAGGACCACTTCACTACTTTTCAACCTATCTTCATATAATAGGTCCTCACTAATAATCATGATAAAATGGAACAATTTTTTTTCTACTCTGTGTCTCATAGGAGGGCTGTGGGCAGTTCAGTCCACCAGTGACTTGATTTTTTTAAACAAGATATTCTTTTACAAAAATGTTAGATTTTTATTATCGTGAGAACGATGGCTTCCATTATCGCATTGCAACTTTTCAGGAATAGAAAGCCTGCAGTTTCTATTAGCTTGGATTCCCCATCGATGATGTCACTGGTGGACGGGTTTCTGAACTGCCCACATCCCTCCTATGAGAGACAGACTAGAGTAGAAAAAAATTGTGGCATTTTATCTTGATTATTAGTGACCTATTATAATGAAGATAGGTTGAAAAGTGGCGAAGTGGTCCTTTAAATAAGGACCCTTAGCCTGTAAGTGTCAATTTGGGGGTCCTTTTGAGAACCACTGCCATACAGTAAATTGTGTATTATTTTGTGTTACCTTGAAGGGGAAAGTGAAGGTCATGAGGACATCAGCCACAACAATATTCTTCAGGTATATGATGAAGTGAGACCGTGAGGGGATTCGTAGAAATACCCACACAGCCAGGCCATTGAGTGACAGGCCAAACAGGAAGAGGAGTGAGTAGAGAACAGGAAACACCACAGTCTTCAGCACGTTGTCACGGGAGCACGTGATGTTGCTGTTGCTATGGTTCTGATGGCCAGGGAAGAAGGGGAAGCTTGCATTTCTGTCCATTCTGCAAGTTGTCTGAAAATAAATCCAGAGAAACCTGTTCTTTATTCATTCTCCCAATGACACTTTTTGAAATATACATTGAATTGGAGGTTATTGTTATTTATGCCACACTTTGTGACAGAGCTTTGACTGTTCTGGATTTATGTTAATAAACGTTGGATAAATGCTGCATTGGTTAATATTCATAAATATTGCCAATTCACATGTGAAATGTAGTTTTGAAATTGTAAATGCAAATATTCCTGTTGCCATCCATCTCTGTGTCTTGCCACCTGCCCATCACTTTTACCCCCAGAGGTTTCAGGCCCACCCTTAGCTTGTTTGTCAAGGGTTCATCTCTTTAAAGGGGAAGGCTCTCCACTTTATGTAAAGTGTCATGCAGTCAGTTTTGATTGGTATAGCACATTTCAACAACAAGGCAATTCAATGTACTTTACCCAGAACATGAAACAAAAGAAACACAATTATCAAATGACATTAGGATGCATAAAACAAAAGTAAAAAATAGATACTGCATTATGATAAAATTGAAATAAAAACAAGTAGAATAATTGAGTGTCACAACGTGTCAGTTCAGGACCCAGAAGCAGACGGCAAACAGATCAACTAGTCCAGTAATACTTTAATGAAGGAAGAACAGGCTTACATCACTTGATGCAGGAAACCATCAGGGCAGGCAAAGACATGTAACATCAACTAGGATCTGGCAGTGAGTGAACAAAATAAGGAAACAGGTGAGTTATTGTTATCAGGCAACTGCAGGGGCAAGGCTGACGAGAGAATGGAGACAGGTGTGTAACTGGAGACAGGTGTTGGGAATGAGGTGAGATGGTAATGTGGGACAGTGGGAGTGGACGGAGCAGAAAGACAGAAAGCAACAGAGAGAGAGAGAGAGAGATAGAGAGGTTGTTATTAGAGAAAGTAAAAGGTCAGTGTAATTTTTTTTTAATTTGCTGCTTTCTTTCGTTTTAGGGATTTTAGCTGTTTTTGACAGGGGGGCGGGGGCATTCGAGCATGAGGCTAAATATGTATTTTTTTACAAAATTTTATAGCGATTTCTTTTTTTATTATTTACTATAGTCCTACTAGACCCCAAGAAATTACATCTGGCCACAAAAGATCACAGGATCTACTGTGGCTTCCCCCCAGTAGGCCTCCTTCACAATCAGTAGATCCTGTGATCTTCTGTGGCCAGATGTAATTTCTTGCGGTCTAGTAGGACTATAGTAAATAATAAAAAAAGAAATTGCTATAAAACTTTGTAAAAAAATACATATTTAGCCCCATGCTCGAATGCCCCCGCCCCCCTGTCAAAAACAGCTAAAATCCCTAAAACTAAAGAAAGCAGCAAATGAAGAAAAATGAACACTAATCTTTTACTTTCTCTAATAACAACCTAAAACATGAACCTTGGTTGAAAAAAACTAAAGTTGTCCTTTAATGGGATGAGTTTGCCAACAGCAGTCAAAGATTTACTTCATTCTTTGTTTTGTTTTTATTTTTTATCATGCGTCTGAATGCAATGACAAACGTTTCGGCTATCCAGCCTTCATCAGTGTCTGATCACACACTGATGAAAGCTGGATAGCCGAAACGTTTGTCATATCTGTGGTTTGAAATAAAACTTTTTCAACCACAGTCTTGGTGTGTGCGACCCATCTCCTTGATCCTGATATGTTGTAAATCGGGTGGCGCACCTACAGTCTGAGCGCGGTGGTCATATGAAGATTGATCAGTACATACAACTCAAAATGGGTGAGATTTACAAAACAATACAAGATAAAATTCTTTAAAAAGAGAAATGGTTGTTGCCAAATATTATTCGAGTACTGCATGTCTTGATTATATGTGATTTAGTTTAACTGACCTCTTTCTTTTCATTCCACTACCATCAAGTTCCAGCTGCGTCCCATGCAGCAGAGCGGCCCAGCAGAGTCTCTGTCTGTGGGCTATAGGCTACAGTCTGTCTAATCTGTGGCTGTTATACAGAATGTTACCATCCTTTATAGTGGGAGGTGTGAACTCTGACATTTCTTTTTTTCTCTTCTGCTTTCTCCTTACTAGTTCCTGTGTTGAAGAAAGAGTGTCTGGCCGTCCGGATCCAGATCAACAGGAAAAGAGACTTCAATCCTCTTTGCTTTTATTGCATAATCAGTGTTTTTCTGCAAGGCTAGCTGTCGAAAGTGTGTGTGTGTGTGTGTGTGTGTGTGTGTGTGTGTGTGTGTGTGTGTGTGTGTGTGTGTGTGTGTGTGTGTGTGTGTGTGTGTGTGTGTGTGTGTGCGTGTGCATGTGCGTGTGCGACTTGAAATATTTATAACTTTCATAGAATGGAAGAGGAACGGTTCAGAACACCATTGAAGGTAAGTGGGGCAGAGTTGCTGGAGCCCATCCTCACTGTTGCGGCTGTAAGGCTGTTCAAAAGGCTGAGAGGGGCTAAGCATGAGAGTTTAGATGCATTCGTATGACGTCCACGCAAAATAATTCAGGTCCACTCCAAGCCATAGTTTTGACCATTTATTCTTCTTCACAGTTAAGTACAGCAGTTCCCTGCGATATACTATTAATACTACCGTGGGCGGTCAACAGAAAATGTCGGCTCCAGCTCACCCCCTCTCCCCAACTCTAAAATAGAAAGTTCAGTATCCAGCTGCAAAGGTTGGGGTTTAGTCCACTGTGGTTTGGATGGATGTTGTAGAATGCTGAGCTGTCTTCCAAAAACATTCTCACTTCAGTTGTTCTTCTGCAGGTGGATGAGGGCGATGTGGATCTGTTTTTACCAGTAAGCAATATGGTGGGGGTCCAGGGTGGGCAATAACCTGCTACTGATTACCTCCTTGGCATGCTTCTGAAAGCATTTGCTCAATGGGAGTGACGGCAATGCCTGACTTTTAAGTTTGTTACCTTACTTACTTTATTGGAGCACCAGGACAATGATGGCTGCCTTGAAGCATGAGTGGAAAGTTCCATTTGAAAGGGAAGGGTTGTACAGGTACAGGTACAGGTACAGCTACATGTCGATGTCATGATCATGCCAGACAGTTGTGTGACGTCACACAGTATGCTCTGTTCTTGATGAATGACCCTTGCTCTCTGGCTCCTATGCACTTTAGTCAGTTCCTGTGTCTGAGAGAGAAGTGGCAATGTTAGCAGTATGCACTTCCTGAACGTTTCTCCCCTGCAAAATGTGACTTGACTTGTAACTTATTTGTGAGAAATGAGAATACATGTGTACACATGTGCCCATGTTGGCTTATTTCTTACAGTGTATATGTGCAGTGGATCAGTGATAAATATAGTTTGACTTTGCAGTCCTGTCCTCTAAACCAGGGTTTGGCAGCCTTTTTGACATGAAGTGCCATGTTTTCATTTTCTTGATAGTCAATGTGCCATATCAACATTAAGTTGAATTATGTAATATTTCCAACTTAGTTTGATTGTCCATATACGTAACCTTTTTCTTCTTTAGAAGTATTTCCTTTCACATCAGGATGTAATGATCATTAGATAATAGCAATATCCCACCTGGCACCTATCTCCCAGACGCCCTCCCCAGTCAGAGTTAGGAGTTATGTGCAGGTTCTAATTTGTTTTTAACTTTACCTGACTTAACCCCTTTTTTGAATATATATATTAAAACAATTAATAATAATAAAACTCTCAGGATTCAGCATCTGGATTTCATCAGCACCACATTAGACTCTATATAAATGCACCAGACTGCTATAGCTGCTATACTGCAGTTTGAACAGTTTAACACTGTCTGTGTAATGCCCAAGACTTTTTTTTTCCTATAGCACCTTTCAAAAACAAATGACAAACAGGGTATACCATATTATTCCCTCACGGAGGCTCACCCACGCTACTTGCACGGGCCCATGCATGCACACATATACACATATACTACCGAAGTAATAACCTAATATACTGTATGTGTATATATATATTAGGGATGTCCCGATCATGATTATTTGCTTCCGATCCGATTCCGATCATTGATTTTGAGCATCTGCCGATACCGATTTTTCCCCAATATTTTATAGAACATGGTTATACCATATCATAATAGTATAATTGCCCAAATCACAGACAATAAATCCAGTCTAATATGATATGGATATAATATTGATACAAGTGACAAACTCGTTCTATGCTTGTTAGTGTTCTCTCTAATCATTGAATGCGTCAAAGACAGCAATCACTTTGATACCTGTCAGAGGGGGGAGGGGGAGTGTGTGTTCCCAGCATGATCTTGCTGGGCACGTAATTGCAGGGTCCCAGTGCCACTGTAGATGACGTCGGCTGGGAATAGCTGCTGTCAATCAAACCAAGTCTTTATAACGGCGTGCACACAGATCAAGACCGGAGACAGACAGACGCCAGCGCTGCTGCGATCGCTGATTATCCATCCATTTGCTGATGTGATTATTACCATCAGAGTTTTTGAGGTTACATTATTTAGTAGCGTAATTGATTTTTAATTACCATAATCTCCTGGTGAGACCCTTAAGTACTTTTCCTGCATTCTTTTTTATGTTAATATACGTATCTGGCTATACTCTTGCCTCAGTTTCTATTAGTCCTCCATGTCTTTGGCTGAGATGGACAAGCTCTCCAGTGGTACCAACATGACTGTGATGAACAGCTCCATCGACAGGTGGCCCTTCAACGAGCGAGGCTCCAGCGAGCACCTGGACCCCTTGGAGCTGAAGATACTCGTACCAGCTGTGCTGGGGGTCATCTGCGTCGCAGGTCTGGCGTGCAACCTCACCGCCATGGGCATCCTGGTCTACTGCGCTCACAAGGGCAAAGTCTCCCTCATCAACTCGCTCATCTTCAACCTGATGTTTGCCGACGGGCTGGTGCTGACGTTCGCCGCGCCGTTCCGTGCCGCCGCCTACTCCGAGTCCAGCTGGCGGCTGGGCTGGGCCGTGTGCAAGACGGCCGACTGGTTCCTCCAGTCCTGCATGGTGGCCAAGAGCTTCACCGTGGCCGCCTTGGCCGAAGCCTCCTACCGGTACGTCTCCAACCCGGACAAGCAGGCCAGCATCGGCATGGGGTCCATCCTGGTAGTGCTGATGTCCGTCTGGATGTCCGCCTGCTCCGTCACTATGCCACACTGGCTGTTCACCGCGCTGCAGCGGGACGAGCGCCGGGGGCTGGTGTGCATGATTGCTGTGCCCCCCAAGGCCGGCGACTTCATGTCGGTGTATGTGAAGGCGTACCCCCTGGCGGTGTACTGCGTGCCGCTGAGCATCGCCCTGCTGTACTTCTGTAGGGCGTACGTCCGCTGCCACCAGCGCTCCAGCAAAACCCTGAACCTCTGCACGCAGAACAGGTCCCGCAAGCTCACCCTGCTGCTCTTCGGCCTCACCTTCGCCATGGCGATCCTCTGGCTGCCGCAGTGGGTGGTGTGGGTGTGGGAGAGGCATCTGGCGGAGAGAGAGATCCAGGGAGCTCATCCCCATCTCCACCCTCCTCCGCTCCTCCTCTCCCTCTCCTCTCAGCTGCTCGCCTTCTCTCTGTCGCTGGTGAATCCCATCATCGTCCTGTCCCTCTCCGAGGAGTTCCGAGAGGGCTTCCGCAGGCTGTTCAGGCGGTTCACGTTCCGCAAGCAGCATCTGCAGAGCCCCGGACCCCACCGGACCCCCACCTTTCAGCATGTGCCTCGCCCCAGCCCGGAGTCGTCCTCGCAGGCAGACGAAAATGACCCGGTGCCCTGGGAGCACCTAGACAAAGTAACGGAGAGGTGAAACCATTTGATTGCACCATTTGTTTGTCTACTGATCTTATTGGACAGCGGAGTCTTCAACTTTAGAATAATGTTACGTGACCAGTATTCTGTAAAACTGTGCTGAATATAGTGACGTCTTACTGTATGCGTTTTTGAAATATGGTAATAATGTGGTGCTAGATTTAATTGTTTTATGCAAAAAATGAGTAATACTGTATGCCTTTGTGTGGGGCACTTTAAAATCGGATCACCAGTGATATCTGTTTAATTAATGGATGTGTACATTTATTACATTTTGCTGACATTTTTACCATTGAGCTAATAGAGCCTGCGTGCTTGCTCAGGGGATAAATTGAATCTTGACCATCATTGAATCATGTTGTTTGACACGGTCTAAATGTCTCAATGGAAGAGCAGGGAGACTAAATACAACCACCCCAATTCCGCTTTAACACCAAATTAACTTATTCAAGATATGTATTCAATCTACATTTAACTGTTCAATACAAATACTTTATCCATTCATGATATTTCCTGACTGAACTGCTACTTTTGTACACTAGTACTGTCACAGAAAGTATTTGTGTACTGTATGAAAAAATAAAAATAAATCATAAAAATATGAAGGTTTCTGCCCAACAGTAAAAAAAATAAAACTATGATCTGGACTGGAACTTATTTTAATGAATAAAACGATGGTATAGAGAATGCTAATACAATATAACTGATACATCTGCAGTGGTTGGAGCTCCCTACTGTTTAGACCCAAATCTTGTGTAGCACATAATAGTAATAGAAAGGTGTTTCATAGGTACAGATCTAGCCAATCTCCAATGTTTTTTTTATAGCAGTGATTCTCAATGTGGGAACCCCAGTACAGGGACCCCCAGGAGTCCTTGAGCGGTTCCAGGTGGTCCCCAGCTAAAATTGATAGTTGGGAACTAAATGGAACCTTACAGGTCCAATGCGGACCCAACCTTCACGGGTCCATTTGGTTCCATTTATATACACTCAGAGTTATGTCTGTGGCCTAAAATACCAAAACGGGGGGTCCTTCAAATTAGACCACTGGTTTCGGCTATAACGAGAAATAATGTTCGATCCCCATGACCTTTATTTGGTTAATTACCGGTAAATACATTTCCACTAGGCCACCCATTAAAAATAACGCCCTGGACACTCATTATATAGGTAAAGGCTTCCCTTCAAAGACCCAGGGTGTCATTAAAGTGTACCTAGGCGTGCTGTACCTCTATGGGGGTCTCCTAAGAGGGATTCTCTCATTATTTACTTCTCTGTATGAGTCCAAGTACCAAGTAGTTTTAATTAATGCAATTAATTTCAAATTATTATAATGCAAAGCTTTATGAGTGGCTACTTTAAGATTATTACTAATTTGTTTCCAAAATAGAGATGTACAATATTTTTCATAACTTTTTGTGTGTGAATAAAAATGTATATATTTTAACCAATCTGTATCGTAGTATAACTGGTTTGTAGTGGTCTTCCACTCTCCCTATTCTTCCATTGAGAAAATGGTGTTGGGTAGGACATCTACTATGGTTGACAAGAGTTATTGCATGGAACTCTAATGGAATTAACTTAGCTAATGGCTACTGTAGCGTGTAGCCTGACATGGCACTGGCAGGGTATATTATCGTCAAATGCATTTATGGCACAAACATTTTAAGGGATAGGTGTAGAAGTTTACCTTTCCAGATATTTAATAACTTACGTGTAGCTATCCCAGAGATGGGTATTCTGTAATATTTTGAAAATGTATATTGTGAATTAAAATATTTTATTTATTTATTTATTTATTGGGGGGGGGGGGGGGGTGGGGGGACATTTCATGGACAAGGAAGACAGCATGGCTGTCAACAATGAGGTAAATAATTCATGGTTAGAATTCATTGTGGTTAAAAAAATGTTCATATTGTGTCATTTCATTTAAAGGTTTTCACAGTGTCTCCCATGGGTAAAAATAAAACGCCCTCTTGAACATCAGTTGGAGCGTGGTCTATTCTTCCTCAGAAGTAGGCCTATACAGTTTAGGAGCACTGAGCAGTTATATTACGTGTTTCTTTTACAATAACACAATACATTATGCTTTCAACCTGGAAAAGCACAAAAATAGCTAGTAATACTGCATCACAGTTAAATGCCTCCGCCAACTATTTGTTGTTTATAGGCTACATCGATGTCTGTCCACTCCAGACTTGTACAGTATACTAACCCATATGCAGTGCTTGAAGACTTTGAAGGAATGTAATGAATGTGTTTTGAGTTCACAGTCACAGTGACCGACCGTGACAGTGGACCTGTGACCATCTACTTTCAACCTATTCAATTTCGAGTCCAAGTGGACTTTGGGACAAATGTCATGAAAATCCCTCAAAAGACATCCTGTGATATAATATAGCTTTCATACTCGATGGATGGACAGACAACCTGAAAACATAATGCTTCTCTCACCAGCAGAGGCATAATAGGCAGTCATACTTCATTGTACACGTTGCACGTCAAAAATAGCAGACCTACAAGCTCAGTAGTTTACAACGCATTGAATCCGCGCCTCGCTGTCAGCTTGTAGATCGCTAGGCTTAATTGTGACTTAAAAAGACAGGGCAGGCGGCACTTGCATCACAAACAAACCACATCCGTGACATTTTCTTCTCATAAATCATGTATGGCGACCTTTCCATGCCAGACTTCACAGTAACCATAATAGCCATTAAGACTCACCCATGGGTGACATGTGGGTTAAGACTCACCCGCGGCTTCCGCATGCGGTTAGGGTTAGGTAAGGTTAGGTCAGGTTAGGTCGGACTACTGCGTGTCGGACTGTTAAGTAAGTCGGACCAAAGATATGCACCAAAAGTGCCGATCTATATAGCGCTGATGTTCAAGTTTCATGTTCACATGATGAAGTATAATTAGGGTTTTTATTCACCAAGGGATCCCTTTCTGTCTGGATCCACCTGCCTGCCTTGAAACCAGGGTCTCAACCTTAGATCTGATGTAAATGTGTTAGTCCGGTAGCTTAGCGAAATTATGTGGACGCGGCGGACAAAAGCGCCAACATTTTTCCACATGCTCTCCATAACCATACGTTTCATTTTGGAAGGGGGGCCACGTCATCAAGATGTCAGAAGGCGGCCATCTTGGCGTTCAAAGATGGCCACCATGTAATATCTATAAGTGCCGCTATCTCGGCTTCTAAGCCACTTAGAAGGTCAATCTTGGTGTCAAAATATACATTATCTGGGTCAAGGAATGCAATAAGGTCATTGAGAATATCACTAGATGTTTATTTGTGCCAATATCAAATAAATACGGTCATTCTAGCAACATATTTACATAATCTTCAACTTCAAATTATCTGTCACAGTTACAACTGCAAAGAGCTGTGCAATTCCAGTGTGCCTTCTGACATGAGCATCTTGCACCACAACCCTTTTTACAACCGCACTTTACCAGTTCATTGCAGGCTTTTGACGCCATAGGTAGAGTGCTCCACACAGGAAGCCAGACCTGGTTGTCGACATCCAATGTCCATCCCCATCCTTCTGGACTGGGTGTTGGCTGCTGGGCCAGTTCAGACGTGGCCCAGATCCCAGACTGGTATACAACTCGCTTCACGTGCTGCAGCAGTGAATCTTGTGTTGGTGGAATGTGTTCCATCGTTTTGTTCTTCTGGCAGAACCATTCTCGCCGTGCTTCATTGACAGATTCCAAATCACTTGTTTTGTCATACATGATGACTGTAAAGCGCTCAAGAAGCTGAAAGTGTTGGGCATCTATGGTCACATTAGTGTATGGATTTTCTGTCATGTAGGTGAAGGCCTGGGTGACCTCAGGGTAGGAATTCCAAGCCGCCCATGCTGACTTCTTCCCTTTCCCACCGAATGCTGATGTTGTGTCACAGCCTGTGTAACAGTGGAAGACCGGAAGTGCTGTGGACTTGTCTTTGCCCAGAGCATGGCAGATGGTGTTTATATGAACATTGGACGCTTTTGTCCGCCGCGTCCACATTTTGCTAAAATATGGCCTTAAGCTGCCGGGCTATGTTTGACGTTTTGTGTTTGGTGTTATCACTTATCCACAGGAGAGGAGGGATTTGGGTTGTTACAATTCCGGCCCTACTTGCTTTGAATATGCTATGGATGGATGGATGGATGGATGGATGGATGAATGGATGGATGGATGGATGGATGGATGGATGGATGGATGGATGGATGGATGGATAGATGGATGGATGGATGGATGGATGGATGGATGGTGTATCACTTGGTGATCTAGGTTGTCTGATAGCTGTCACAACGGCTGACACCTTCTGTCTGTCACTCATTCAAATAATCATATTTTATTACACAACAATCTCAACACTCTGGCATAATAGTAGTGCTGCACATGCAGACATGGCATTGGGCACGTGCTCAGGCATACACTAATGTAAAATTCAAACATGAATGACTGAACACATTCACAAAATTCAAGACCACACTGGACCTTTGGGAGTCTTCTCCAAGTTCCCTGCAGTACCTAGTTCGCACGTGTGCACGCACGCACGCAGGCACGCACACAGGCACGCATGCACGCAGCCACACACACACACCCATATGCACGCACGCACGCAAGCACACATGCACGCAAGCACGCAAGCACACACGCACACATGCACACACACACACACACACACACACACACACACACACACACACACACACACACACACACACACACACACACACACACACACACACACACACACATGGAGTGCTCACACACAAAATGGTACTTGTCAGACCTCTCTCAGACTCAGACAGACAGGAAGGGGGTGATGGGAAGGGGAAATAAAGGAATTCAACACCAGACCTGTATTTCCATTTAAAACCTCCTGAATCCCCACCCCCGCCCCACTCCATTTCCCCTCCTCACCTCCCAGAGCCCTTCCAACTCCAGCTCGATTTCTCAACCACAGAGCCACCGTTACATAGCTGCCTTCTCCCCGGCAGAGCCAAGGTACACAGCCTTCCTCCTGTGGTGATGATGAAGAGGAAGCAGCTGGAAAGTGGAGGAAGACTAATGTCAGCTCCTCTCTCTGCTCTTAGCTTACAGCTTTCAGCAGACCTGCCAACGGCACTATACGGTCTGTCTTTACTCACTCATGTGTGATGGTGCCTGAGGAGGAAGGCACACAAAAAGCATGGTGTGTGTGTGTGTGCGAGCGAGCGAGCGCAGGAGTGAGTGCATGTGTGTCGGTGACGACCTGTCTGATTTTTTATCTTGCAGGTCTTTCCTGTGATGACGCAAGCAGGTTGATCACATTGATACTGTGTGTGTGTGTGTGTGTGTGTGTGTGTGTGTGTGTGTGTGTGTGTGTGTGTGTGTGTGTGTGTGTGTGTGTGTGTGTGTGTGTGTGTGTGCGTGCGTGCGTGCGTGCGTGCGTGTGTGTGTGTGTGTGTGTGTGTGTGTGTGTGTGTGTGTGTGCGTGCGTGTGCGTGTGCGTGAGAGAAGCTGGGGGGATCTAACGGCATAAAGATTTGAACTGCGAACTCCTACCCTTGGTGAGGAGTTGGAGGCTCGATCATGTCTTCGCTGTGGCAGGTAGAGAGGGATGAATGGGACTAAAACAACTTCTTAAATGAAGAGAGTGGGGGACAAAAGAAAACATTACAGGGTGGTCCTTTTGTGTGAATGTGTGTATCCTATCTTCCTCTCTCTCTCTCTCTCTCTCTCTCTCTCTCTCACACACACACACACACACACACACACACACACACACACACGCGCACGCACGCACGCACACACACACACACACACACACACACACACACACACACACACACACACACACACACACACACACACACACACACACACACACACACACAGCCCTGTGTTTGTGTTTTTTGTGTGTGTTTGTGGGTGGTGAGCTTGCATCTGTGCCTGTGTCTTTGTGTGTGTATGCTTGTGTGGTATACATATACATTTCCTATGGCACGTATGGCAGGCTGTCAAACCAGAGCCTTGCAGACACAGTTTGAAGGTGTGGGTTTGTTTGGACTGTCTAAGGTTTCTGTAGCTACTGTTGCTGGCACATGGTTCAGTCAGTGTGTAGGTTCCAGTATCTGTCTGACTCCCATGGCCTCCACACTCACAACCCTATAAAGCACTGTTTCTCAAAGTGGGGTCCAGGGACCCCCAGGGGTCCGTGGGGGTTTCCAGGGGGCCTATGTTATATATAGGCTAGTGGAAAATAGCAATATATTTTTTAATGTTTTCTTATGGGGGTCCCCTGTAAGTAAACATTTATCAGTGGGGAGTCTGTGTATCATCAATTGTTTGAGGACCACTATGTTAATTAGGCCTAAAATAGCAGCGTATGCTACAGTATAAACAAATGACAAATGACAAATGACAAATGACAGAACTATAATAATTCACATACACCTTTGGTGAGAAAATGTTACTTCATTATGTTTATAAACCATATTGAAAAGGTTCATTCAACAAAATATGCATGTAGTCTCATTAGGGGTGTGGGATGACCAGGAGGGTTGTGAAAGTGTAACGGCTGACTATGGCACATTCTTGCACTAGTCACAAGCCCCAAGTGTCCATTATGGCCGACTTCTGCCTCAGAAATGGATAAACAGCTTTGTACATTTACACACAAACGCATGCGTGCACACACACACACGCACACACAAATGCATGCACAAATTGGCTCTTGGGTTTTCCTCCCCACCGGTGAATGATGTCGTTGATTCCATCCTGGGCTCCAGTTTGTTGCACACATAAAGCACATGTCCATAGCAACTGCTTTTGTTTGGTAGGAGACCAGTTATTGCTCATCTGTTAGGTCTGGCATGAGCATCAGCGAGTAAGCAGCACAACGTGCTACCTAGCTTACACAACTGATCTTTTCAAGACTGCACAAGAGAGATCCCATTTCTCTTAAACAGTGGAAAGACCTGCTTTCAGGTTATAAACTTTATTCGGCTTGTAATCTGACACATGAGTAAAGGCTTGCATTGCAAACAAACATATTGTAGTCCCTATGGGACATTTTCCTTTCATGTTCGTCATGGAGCCTTTGTTTCAGCTACAGTTGGGTGCCACCGATATTGTCCCTTATCATTTGACCCATTTAGGCCTGACCTCAAAATTTAAAAAAATCCTTCTAAAAGTTTTCTGAAATAAATATTTTCACGATTTTTCAAAAATAGCAGACCTACAAGCTCGTAGCGCGCCACTCGGTGGCGCGCTATGAGCTTGTAGATCTGCTATTTTTCAATAGCTAAATTATAACATAATGTTTAAAACACCAAAAGGGGTTCCCGCCCAAAATGGGTTAACTGTCCTTTTGCGCAGATCACGCAAACCGCAGCAAAAAGAAAAGGACAATATCGATGGCCTCCAACTGTAACTGTTCCACTAGTACGTGCCCTATAGCTTAGTTTTATGGATCAGCTGTGTATTTGTGAAAAGATTTTATTCATCCAAATATGTATGTAGTGTAATGTAGTGTGGGATTCTTTTGTGTGCTGTTAAGTTACAGAACTATGCAGCACAATTTTCGCATCAAACTCGATTTTGTTGTCCCCCAGGACAATGTGAGACTATGTGCTCCTGTCCGTCCATGCGTGTGTGTCCATCCATCCGTCCATGTACAGCTGATCTCCGGCACTGTTTGACCAATCGCCGTGAAACTGTGCACACACACTTCCTAGATGCCAGAGCGGAACCTCTGCCCCCAACCCTGTGCTGCCCCACATTTTGGCCTGTTATAGCACCACCAGGAGGAGGATTTTTGCAAAACAATCTTTTGATGTTACTCCTACAGATTTGATCCAAACATCACGCAAGTTGGTACACGTTATCTCTATAGTCATGTGATCAAGGCAGATCTGTCAGATTTTTCATATTCCATCCTGATTGGCTAAGATTGACTTCCGAAGTTTGCAGGAGTGATACGTTTTGAGCAAGATGCTTCGAATCATTCGCTTTAATGACGCCCATAATACGGATGCCAAGGTGAAAGTGGTTAAGTCTGTCTGTGGGTTTTATCAATATTTAACCTTATTGACAAGACTCTGTGACTAATGACATTAACACGGGTTCTTTTTTCCTTTACTGAAAAGTATCGGTTATGGACTTACACTTTCCGCCCAACAGCGAAGATATGATAAGTCAAATAAACGCACGCCCACACCTAGTGATCACAAACTGTTGATCCAACTTCTATGCTGAGTGCTCCAGACACCTGTCAGCGGTGACATTGCCCTTTCAAATTCTTCTCCTGTGTTGATGTGTGTCTGATGAGAGAGTACATAATACTAGGAAGGATGCAGAGATTGGGCCGGAGCGGTGTATTGGAAAGAGAGAGACAACAGCCCTCTTTGAGAGGCCGGCCAAGCCTGGGATACCGGGCATATTTGACACGGTCTCTCTGTATGCTCTGAGAGACCTGTACACACATACAGGGCACTATGCAGGTAAGCCAAGCGCCAGGAAGGAAAGGAGTGGCATTAGCTGGTAGCTCCTGAGTGGCAGATGAGGCCAAACCTTGACCTGCAACCTAAAGCGTCTACTGCAACCTAAAGTGACAAGAGGCATGCACAACAAGGTCAATAACATCTACAGCACAAGCGTGCAATGTGGCTGCCAATCACACATGACCTACATGCTTAAAGTACTTAGTTGTGTGCTGGTGTCACAACACAATTAATGTATAAATCAAGTATAAATCACCTCTACGGGTGAAAATTTAAAGCGAACATTTTTAACTAAAATATTTGCCTCTGGCGGTCCCTGGAACAAAATATCATTGGTCCAGATATAATTTTGGGGGTCCTTGACATGAAAAAGGTTTAGGTTGTAGACTTATAGCATTTTATGTAGACATAGCACTATATAGTATATACTGTATGCATATAGTTTCATTATAGATATTCCACTATTACGTTCTTAGCTTACGTATGATTCATGATAACTATACTTTTGTATATGTATATGTATATGTATATGATGATATGATGTATTGCCATGCTTTTTGTTCTTGCTTGTAAGTCTGCTAAATGCCTCAATTGTAAATTGTAAATTGAGAAACACTGATAGCAACATAAGATTTTCAGAAAACTGTTATATATTTACTAGAAGGTCTTAAAGGACCACCTTCATATAATTGGTCCTCACTAACTAATTATATGAAGATAAGTTGAAAAGTGTTCCTTTAATGGGTTATGGCTTGATGATTGCCAAGAAATGCAGAGACAGACAGTTTAGGTCCATCATCTTTGTTGAGACCAAAACCCATTCCCAAAAGTCTGTCTGATTTGAAGGAATATGACATAGTCCATACAGTACATCGATGTGCACAGAACACTGGCATGGAGAATGATTATGTCAGAAAGTGTCTTTTATGTTTTTGGTATCAACTATGACTTCAGTTGCAGCCACAGACTCCAAAGTTCTTACGAGGGTGTGTTTTTCCTGTGATGTCACGTGGGTATACTGAGGTTGCTAGGCACAATGAGGTAATTTATGTGGGTTTGACAGGGGAGAACAGGTGGTCTAACTCTAAGACAGTGATGTCATGTAATGATTTAAGTGTGGCACTCTGTGTAAAACCAAGCTTGTGATCGTTTTTACAAGGTTGGCAGGTCCAATAACAGCATTACCACTTACTCAATGTCAGACTGATGCCTAATGCATGACTGCTACCTTAGCATCTTTATGTCTTGGGAAAATCAGGGAAATGTTTAAAAATAATGTAGGCTGTGCCATAATGAATATGTCGAATTGAAATAATTTGAAGACCCCAAAGTTATCTGAAGGGCGTGGCGTCTTATCTTATGTCTTATGACTTGTGAGCTTGTAGATCGGCTATTTTCACTATTTAAAAAAAAAAATCACACCCGTGTGAACTGAGTGGTGCAGTGACGTCACACACTAACCATAGCAACCATGCTCACCATGCGTGGGGCCACGTACAGGTACACACACGTACAGGTACACACATACATAGACACATACATAGATACAGACAAAGCTGGTTATTGGAGTGGTTTGCACCACTCAAAAACTGTAACATGTCGATTTGCTTGTCCACATATGACGTAAATTCTCCATTGATTGTCAATGGGAATTTAATCTTTGTGTAGGACGAAAATAGCCGATTAATTGCTCAGACACATATGACGTAAATTCTCTATTCATTGTCAATGGGAATTTTTTGTGTAAGATGAAAATGTATTCTACACTAATAGCTGAATATAGGATGGGGTAGCGCCCCGCAAAAAAACCACACCTGTGTGAAGTGAGGGGCGCTCATCGACATCATCATGACATAAAATAGACTCAGACACTATGACGTAAAATTATCCATTCATTGTCAATGGGAATTTAATGTTTGTGTAGGACAAAGTTTGTGGAAAGACACAAAAAGCTGGATATAGGAGGGGCTAGCGGCCCTCAAAAATAATCATAAGGCATAAGATTTCATTAGCAGGAGACTGGATTAAGGATTTATTACGTGCCGATCATGCCTACTTCATCTCGTTTTGAGCCATAATGCCAATAAAGACAGCGTGCACGTGCATACACTGATTTTGGCCATTTTTATGTGGACGCTAGCTGTGTTTAGCTGGACTTGCTGGACTAACCACAATTAATCAAATCTCGTTCTCTCGGGCACGGCTCTCTTTGGAACGTGTAGGCTACTGTAGATGTGTCCTGGAATATTTCTTATGAACAAAGCAGGCCTTAGCTTTACTCCTACTATACTCAGCCACCTGGGGAGGGGGGGATAACGACAAGCAGATAGGAGGACAGAGAGATAAAGAAATTGGAGCATTATTCTTCCCTTAAATTTAAGACAAATACAAGGAAATTGTATTAATCATCACTTCAATATGTTGTAGGAGGAAAATCTAAATGGACATTATTGGCTGCAGAAAATGGAGTTGCTATCAACTGAGGAACAGCCAAGCACATCTGGCTTAGCCTGGCATGGCCAGACTAATATAATATCACTGCGTAGACACTGTATTAGTCTGGAATTTCGGTGTAGAAGATGTATTTCCAAGGGGCGGTTACAAACAGATTCCAACGTCACAGCAAATAAGTCTCACTTTGAATAGACTATAGTGGGCTCTGATTGGTCACCCACAACTCTGGGGTGAGCGAAATGTAATTCAAACCAGATGCAGTGCCAGACGCAAAATGTAACATTTTCAGGAAATTAAAACATGATGAAAGCTAAAGTGGAGTTAGGAGGGTTTTGTCGAATCGCTTTTTAATACTTTTCATTGGTTCAATATCTTTTTAACCAACACACAGACGTAAAGGGTATTCAATTGCACTGATTTATTAAAAAAACTAAACAAAAACAAAACAATGATGGCTAAATGGGTGGAGTTAGATGGTTTGGCAGATAGTTTGAGGATCCAATGGAGTTAGCAGGTTTTTGCCTTAGCACTTTTTAATACTTTCCATTGGTTCAATATTTTTAGCCCCTCCTATGGCCAACTTTGTCTGTTTGTGTGAACACAAACATGATGATTTGATTGGCTGATCACCCCATAGCGATGATTTGATTGGCTGAGAAAAGTACATATTGAGGATAAAATGTGAGGGCAGAAAAGTGAAGACGCCAAGTCGCCAAAAGTGATAGACAGGAATGACATTTGTGATGATTTGATTGGCTGAGCACGGAATGTGATGTATGATGATAAGAGCGCCCTTCACTTCACACAAGTGTGATTTTTTAGGGCTATGTCCAGCTTTGAGGGTGTGTGTAAACACAAACATTGTCTTAACACAAACATTAAATGCCATTGAAAATGAATGGCCATGTTTGAGTGTTTGTGTAAACACAAACATTGAATAGAAGAAAAAGTGAGGATGCAAATTGTGATTGGCCGGAATGAGAGGGAGGGCAGAATCCAAAAGATCCGGCCGGCCTGCGGGCCGCTTTGATAGGCCGGCCACGGACCTATTAACCGACCGGCCAGCCTATCGAAGCGGCCGGCGGGCCGGACCGGCTGGCCTATCAACCGACCGGCCAGCCTATCGAAGATCTATTGATTGATCTATGAAAAATAACAACCTAAAAAATGGTGGTTTTCTGGACAGAAACGATATCTTATACTGTATGTAAGCTTACTTTGGCAATGTAAAACATGTTTTATCATGGACATTATCTCATTAAAATGAGAAAGCATCTGTGTCATTTTAGATTTTTTTGAGGTGGCTATTCAAAAATAGCAGATATACAAGCTCACATCGCGTCACTTCGTGCCGCTCTGCGAGCTTGTTCATTTGCAGTGTTCATTTAACTTGGCTCTATTTTAAACTGCACAGTTAAATTAACTGCCTGGATTTTACTGCTGAGAATTAAGCCTAAATTGAACAGTCACTTATAAAGAATGACAACTGAAATGATAGCTTCCTACATAATGTGAGAGGAGGTCCTTCAATACAACCACGGTCTCCATCTGTCGTTTAGTGTCACACATGCAAAACACTAATCTATTTGTGGGTTAACTCGATCCATACCCCATGCAGACAGTTTCCATCATGAACATCCAATGGCAACATAGCAGCCAATCACTACAGACTTGTGCAAAACATGTTGTGGACCTTCTGGACCAGAGTAGTCTGTGTGTCCTGTGGCTCTGGTGAAACTCCATCTGCTCCCTAATCACCACTGAGCTGCTAAACCTCTCTGGAAAACCCAGACCTGTCAAAGACAAGCATCAGCCTCTGCCATGAAGTAGCAACGGTGTTGTTGTACATAATTAGGGGTGCTAGGCTGTGTTTAAAATGTGTTCCCCTTTGGGGTTCAATAACCGTGAGCTCCTTTGATGTCTTTATGCTGATGTTTGGGATGACTAGACTGGTTAAGGTAAGGTATATACAGTGATGGTTCACCAATCCAACAGGTTATTTTCAAAGGACCAGGGCCACAGCTGTACCCAATCAGACCAGAGAGCCCCACCATTAAAGTACTTTCCATTGCCCCTGGAATAGAGTCTGAGAGATATGGCCCTATTAAAATCCAAATACATTGACTGTGTCTGATCCCCTCAGGTGTTCCACTAATTATTACCAATAATGGTCATTTTATTTGCTTACTTAGTGGTTTGGCCCTGTTATGGCTGCGGGTTGATTTATGTTTGTGCCAAGACCTTTATAGCTCTAGTGCTGCACTTATAGGACAGTATTAATCAATTCTTAAAACTGACACCGCTTTAAACAGAGCTTGAGATTTAGAGCTTGAGGTCTTTAGAAGTGCCAACGTGGCATCAGTAGCTGAAGTTTCAATTGATAGCTAGGAACAGGGAATAGAAAAACATGCAAAAGCTGTGGATATAATGGTCTGAGTGAGCAACTATTGGGGTTTTCCATCATGGGCCAGAAAAGCTGTGATCTGAGAACCGTGAGATATCCATCCCAGCTAAGGTTGCCCCACTGGGACGGGTAGCGGGAAGATGAATCTTTGCCTTGTGCCTGGAAGGTGGAGGTGTGGATTGTAGAATGCCGACGTGAAATTCCGACATCACCACAGATCCCCAGACAGACACCAATCTATGAACATGTGTATGTACAGTAGCTGCACACATTTGAGTAGATGTGTCAGTATTTGAACTGCCAAGTGTCAATTAACTTTCTTTACATTTTGCAAAAGGGATTTCCACTCAAAGGTTCCCTGCTGTGCCTGATGGACTAGAGACCATTGTTTAACTATTGAACATATTATCTTTCATTGGCTGATTATCACACCCTCCCTCTTTGATTTGCTGTGTTAGAATTTGAACTCCTTTTCCACTTCTTGGCAACCTGGCAGGGTTGTATAATATAAAGTGTGGTTCTGTATATAAATTCTTAGCTTCCATTCTAATGTATAATCAGAGTGCATACCAAATATTACGCGTTCGTTCTAAGCATTTGTGGACTAGAGTTCTGGGATGTGATCCGTCATGACCACAGTGGTCAAACAATAATATATGTAACATAATAATCTATGTCCCTCCTTGAGACTGTTTTCTCCACTAATAGCTTCTTTATCTTCATCTGCAACCCTTATACAGGCTGTCATATTCATTAACAGCAGGTCAAGTTGGGGACTGTGACATCATGCTGCGGTAGGGTTACACAGAAGAGGACTTATTTGGCAGGAGAGTGAGGAATAGTGTCTAATGATGCTAGACTACAAATATATACCTAAATACGCACGCACGCACGCACGCACGCACGCACGCACGCACGCACGCACGCACGCACGCACGCACGCACGCACGCACGCACGCACGCACGCACGCACGCACACACGCACACACACACACACACACACACACACACACACACACACACACACACACACACACACACACACACACAGTGAGTCAGAGATTATTCAGTCCCTTCCATCTTCCCCAAGCCAGTGATGGGCTGGCTCTGGAACAGACATGACCTCATGTCCTATAGGCTGAAGATGGACAGCACTTCAGGTGGAGGTTTCTGGATAGGAGTACAGTGCATTGGGAAGGTAGCAGCTGAACAAAGGCTCCATTGTTTAATGTACTCAAACTGTTTCAGTGTTCTGTATCCTGGACTGGTGGTCATATGTTGAGAACTCAGCATGCTGTCGGCCCAATCCAGATACAAAGCAGGGATAAGTAATTGTTTGAATATACTCCAAATTACGTTCCAGCAGACTCCATGGTGTGTGTAGGGTCCCATGGAGCTGATGTGTGATGAGGTCATGACGACAGAGATCCCAGTGAAAAGCTGTTTGATGATCTGCAGAGGAGGATTAGTTGTGTTTTTCCACTCTCAACAGAGGACAGTGATATCATATACCTCATCAAGTGTAAAAGCAAACTGGTTTTATTGATTTCTTTCCTGTACTGTGACTCCACTGCAGAGAGATTACCAAGAAATGGAGTTAAATTGTGGTACACCTGATGGTCAATACAGTCTAGGAAGTAATAGCATTACTACAATATCTTACTACACAATAATCTTTCTCACACACACGTACGCACACACGCACGCACGCACACACGCACGTACGTACGCACGCACGCACGCACGCACACACACACACACACACACACACACACACACACACACACACACACACACACACACACACACACACACACACACACACACACACACACACACACACACACACGCACAGACACACACGCGCGCACACACACACACACACACACAACTTGGCATGGCAGATAACTGCTTTAAGTGAGTTATACAAGTATTTTTTTAAAGGGTACACTTACTTGACTAACTCTAACACCAGGAAAACTAAGGAAATTCCCCAAACATGAACCTAAAAGCCAGACACAAATGTTTCGCAATTCCCCGTAGGGATTGGTTTAAAATGATGAAATTGGCTCGTACGTATAAGAACCACACACACCACATGTCTGGTATTCCTTAAAAATGTCATCTAACTAGTTCAGTTAATTGCGTGTGATTGTCCTTAAAGCTCACATATGTAAGCAGTTTTCTCTGAAATCACAGACCAGTAGCCTACATTCCGAAGTTTATGGAGGAGAATTCCCTTGTTCCCAATACAAGTCTGGGACAGTCACACTCCTTTGGCTCCTGTCTTTGGAAAAACATTTAAAAAAAGAAAAAGAAAAAAAAGAAGATCCAAAACAAGGATATTTGATTCAATGTCCACACACCAACTGTGAACTAACCAGTAATCTCTTTTGGAGCTGTTAAAATAATTCAAGAGTTGAGAGTCACTGTAAATTAATTATGTCCTTTGGAACAGAGCTGAATGATACAGATGTATTCCACGCCTCAGTAATCTGTTGGAGGAGGTACAATGGTCTCTGTTTTGTCTATGCTATTACAAGTACTGATTTCATTCTCAATTCTACAGTTTAAATTTGCAGTGAAATAAATCAACAGTATGAAATCCCAAATTTCACTTAATCTATACTATGGTACCCATGAATATGCGAGCAAGCCATGTTGAGTTGAGTCTGATAATTTACTAAACACTGGTTCGACTTTAGCCATATAGTGACAGCATTAATGATGCGGTCAAGCTTCGATCTGGGAAGATTCTGCCTATTGTAAATGTGCATCATTATACGTATTCTATAATTGCTGCAATTTACTGTGAAATTGTTTCCACTTGTTGGCTTTAGCACAAATGGAATTGCTCTTAATGACTACCTTTTAAAAGTGATTGTTGGACCCATTCCTCTGTTAGAAAAAAATATGTGAATCTTGGGATCCACAATAGCTCCAATGTCGACGTCGGACTTGTCTCCAATGTGGATATCGGACTTTATGACACCAGTCGTCTATGATGTATTTATCACTTTTACAATATGATTCCAAGATTGGGCATATTTTAATATGTATTAAATGTGAAGCTAGCCTAAACCCTAGCGTGCATGTACTGGTAGCATGCATACAAATTGTGGTGCTGATCGGTCCAGTGGTTTACAAGATTAACTCCAGACAGCCACACACGCACGCACGCACGCACGCACGCACGCACGCACGCACGCACGCACGCACGCACGCAATATAGCTCTGGAACAGCTATATTGTGATCTCATTAAAGTCTAATTCACAAAATTATTTTAAATATAAACCCATTTGATGAATCAAATTCAAATCAATATTTCACTTTCAAATAATTTGGGTTAATTTCATCATCTACTCAGGATTATGTGACCACCCCAGACAGTTTTAAGTTGCTTGATTCAGTATATTTGATATTAATTTTAGCTGGCCCGCCCCCTTCCTATACAAACCCACATTTTTAACCATGATAGATTCATCGAAAACACCCTTCCTTGGTTCTGCTGACTGATTGTCCTTCTAATACGTGAGGGGACCGTGTTTTTTCAATTACTTTTGTCATTTATTTTCATTTATTTTTGGGGAAAATGAAAAGAACAAAGATTCATAAAACAAATCTAAACAATTATTAAAAATAAATGAAAATAATTGAAAAAACTCGGCCCCTCACATTATTAGGAGGGCAGTGTGAGTCACTACAACCAAGGACGGGTGTTTTCGATGAATCTATAACTGGATTTTTAAGTTATATAGGACAGCTAAAATGAATATCAAATATCTACTGAATCAAACTACTTAAAATCTGTCCAGGGTGTTCACATACCAAGCCTGAGTAGACGATACAATTACCAATTTATTTTAATTAAAATATCCCACTCTTACACCCACATACAATTTTTTGTTGTTTCAAATGTTGTTCTGATGTGGATCCCAAGATCCACACGGTTCTCTGTCCATGTCCTGTTCCGTTTCTCTTGCGGTCTTTTTGACACTCTTCTAGTATGCCTATTTCAAAGGAAGCCAGTAAAATCACCACTCATTCACCAGCCAAATCAATGGTCCCCCTATGGATTTCACACATACCACCAGAGCTGACTCACAAGTTATTTTCACAGCTGGAGGGTGTAAACAGCAAGGCTCCAGAAGGCCTGTCCTGGAGCCAAAGAGCCACAGGAGCATACTTCAACTGCAGTGCAGAGAGGTATCTGATCTTAATGATGTCAACTACAACAGCGCTACAGAACCCGGGACATAATCTTCCTGGCATAGTTGCCTTGGACGTCCCTCAGACATAACTTTGACGGCTAGTACAGAGAATACCCAAAATAGGCCCTGGAGACAAGAGTGATTTATTATGAACACATGTGACTTCTTAACCATACAGTCATGTTTAGCCACATTGACTCAATTATTCAGATATGTTTGGTAACATTTTAATGACCATGGAAAAATCTGAAAATGTAAACACACAGAATAAAAAAATAAAGATAT
The DNA here is from genome assembly GCF_951216825.1 of Electrona antarctica. Lineage (NCBI taxonomy): Eukaryota > Metazoa > Chordata > Actinopteri > Myctophiformes > Myctophidae > Electrona > Electrona antarctica. The sequence goes on from NC_136792.1 coordinate 27,989,633, forward strand.
GAACAGCAAAATGGTCTATGTTTATGTACAATTATGGCCAAAGCTGCGCATAGACAATGACCTCTATTGATGGCAGCGGTATGATCCTTTAAGAACCTACAGTATGCTTGTCTGTAAAAGATACACTTCAGGTATTGTGTTCCACTCAAAATTACATTCTATCATCTTCAATGGGTCTCTAAGCTGGTATAATAAAAACTGTATAAAGACATGAAACATATTTCAGCTTTGATTCCTTTTTCTTTCCATGTTAAAAACGCCTATATTTTGAATAAGTAGATGCTACAAAAGACGTCTGTATACTAGCATAATGTACATTAGGTCCTTGTGTACAACACAATAACACAAAAGCAGTGTACATGTTTGAACATTATTTGACCTCCATGTATCGTTACGTACTAGGAATAGACGGGAAAGGCTTTGTTCAAGTTGTGTCCTTAAACTTGTAGACTTGCATCCATAAAGCAATCAGATAGGATACATGCAGAAGATGTCTATCCAGTGTAAAAATGAGCCTGCACCTATTTATTTTCTTTTTCTTATTCAAGAAAATGCTCTCCCAACTTTGAAAGTTAATACTGTGCTTATTAAAGATAATGCACTACATGAGATTAGCATTCATGTTGTCTCTACCTGCCAGTCAATAACAAAATAACATGTCACAAATGAACATAAACATTTGGCCAATGTCTGTAGAGATCAAAACCTCACAGAAAAGGTTTATATTTCTTACACCCTGGGTTGTAATAATAATACTCATTTGCTGCCATGCCTCGTTGAAACTGTCACTCTCAGCTTCGCTGTTTGCATTGGTTCTCTGGCTCACTGGCCTTTTGTTTTGTTTAAATAACCCAAATGAGAACCAGTGGCAAGTTCCCAGACCCCCTTGATCAACGTTAAGAATATCAGCTCTATTCCCAGACTTCTCTTCCCTGGCCAAGAACAGAATATCTTCTTTTAGAGTCAGTGATGCTCTGGTATTTTTCTTCTTCCACTACCTTGTTAACCCAGCTCACGCTATTTGTTTGATTACAGTGATATTTTCGGTACTGTGTCCAATGCAACATGACCTTCCGAATTCCACTTTCCACCAAGTCTCCACCACAGTCCTACGGTACTGTACTGTATGTTTATTAAGAGTTTATTTCTGATATATTACTATCATCTCTTAATCATACACAGTAACATGCTCAGCTCAGTATAATGTTTCTCACAGCACACGTACATATGTGACCTTTGAGTCCGTGCCCAGGTGATTCTTGGCCAGGCACTTGTACGTCCCAGAGTCTGACACTGTAGGCTTCTGAATGACAAGTGTACCCTGGGGGTGAAGCAGCTCACTGCCTGCTGGCCGACCCTGCCCCGCCGTGGACAGAATTGAATGATCAGGCAGCTCCCAGGCGATCTCTGGCTTTGGGATCCCAATGGCAACACAGTTGAGCTGGATAGGTGCCCCGCTCAGTGCCCTCACACTGGGAGGTGGACCAGTAGTGATCCGGGGAGGGTAGGCGATGATTACGACGGGAACCGTCAGAATGGCATCACCGGCCTCACTCCTCGCCCTGCAGACATAGTTCCCGCGGTCATGGAGAGTTGTGTCCTGCACAACCAGGGTCCCATTATCTAGCAGCCGAAAGCGTCCGTGGACCTGAGATCGGGTGAGAGTGTGGCCCCCTGGAACAGTCCAGTAGATAGTGGGTCTGGGGCTCCCATCAGCCAGGCAGTGAAGGAAGAGAGGGTCCCCTGACACGGTGCGTATGACACCCCTTGGCCGTGTGAGAATGTACGGCTTCTGCCCCACGTCCAAGACAAGTAACTTCTCTATGTAGCCCACAGAGTTCTTTGCAGCGCAGCGATACTTCCCAGCATCCTCCTTACCAGGGTTGTAGATGACGAAAGTCCCGTCATTTCCCAGGTGGTAGCGGGATCCATGGTTTGACCCGGCAGTAAAACGACTCCCGTTAGGCATGGTCCAGATGATTTCTGGTTTTGGGTGTCCATCAGCAGAGCAGTTCAGAACCGCTGTTTTTCCCATCCTGGCCACGATGCGCTCGTTGAAGGGGTTCTTGAAGATGGGCCTTCGCAGCATAGTGGTCACCTCTAGCTGCACCACCATCACTGACTCTCCTCCATCGTTCCTCGCCATGCAAATGAACTCTGCTGTATCAGTTGGACGCACATTTCGGATCTCCAGTGTCCCATTATGGTGGACGTTAATCCTACTGCCAAAATACGGCGCTGTCAGGAAAATGTTGTCAGGCATAATCCATGTGATCGTGGGTGCCGGATCTCCCTCGGTTTTACAATCTATAAATTTCCTGGAGTATTTAGCCGCGGTGTCTTTAATCACGGTCCGGTTCTGGTAAAAACCATTGATCACTGGTGGGTTCCCATCTATATCCAACTTGTAGATTTTGCTGTTTTCCCCAGCACGGTTGCGAGCCATGCACACATACTCTCCAGCATCATTCAGTTTCACATCCCTGATATCCAGAGAGCCATTCACATGCATCAAGTAGCGCTCATTAGATGCTGCAATGATGTCGTTGGTTGGCAGCATCCATAGGATCTTGGGTTTGGGCTCTCCGACTGCTTCACAGTCAAAGCGGATGTTCCCTCCAGGTGGGACCTTTGCATAGGTATGGCTGGGTGCTCGTATGATGGGTGCTGCCGTTACCACGGTGATATGAACATGCATCTCATCTTTGCCCACCTGGTTTTCAGCATAACATGTGTAATCTCCTTCCTCTGATATGCCAACCTATAAGGAAACCAAACATTAACATAACATTTCTTTAAATATCTTTGCAAACGTAGTGAGAAATATGATGAATTGTAGTTGCGAGCCGCACTACAGTACCTTGTTTAGATAAAGTGTTCCATTGTCAAACAAGATGTAGCGTCTGGAGCGTCCTCCCCCGCTGCTGCCGTCAGACTGCAGGGCGCTGTTGACCACTGTGCCATCTGGAAGACCCCAGGAGATCTCGGGCTGCGGAGCCCCCGAGGCCTTACAGTCCACCTTCAGGTCATTGCCGAAGGTTACCTGCTTCTTGCTATACGCTTTAGTCTCGATCTTGGCCGGCTTCATAGATACAGTGACCTTCATGAGCTGGAGGTCATCACCGATGTTGCTGCGTGCCACACAGAGATAGTCCCCAGCATCTTTGTCACTTATAGAGTTAACAATCAGTGTTCCATTGTCCAGGACTTGGATTCTTCTGCCCATCCTGTAGACATACAGTAGATAAATAACACAATGTGGATGTATTATTATAAAGGGAAGGTGATCGTTAGTGTTTAACCCTATAGGCCAGCTTTGTTGATTAGCCAATATATCTGCTTATATCTAATATATAAGATGAAAATGGATGGACTTTTCCTTACAGTAAGCTGAAATGTAGTTGTGTGACATTCTGCCATTTGTCTCAATGAAGCCTTAATATATTTAGATATTTTTTTAAAACTGACAGGCATTGAGAAGAAACCTTTTGTATACACCTTGAGTTTGTCTTTCACATTGCAGTTGGATTGCAATTAAAATGGCAAACTCTTGCAGCTGCAGAAAAATAATAAATTGCATATTTCACAACAGTTAATTTTGACAGATATATGTATTGACAGAACTAACCTCTGCTTTCTTCCTCGTTGCATGCAGAGATGCAACAAGGCAAACTGTCCCAAATTATTTACAGCAATCAAGGTCTTGGTTTAGAAGCCAGGGCTCTTGTGTGACTTCCAAGTTTCTCTTATGGTTTTAAGTGTGTTCTGAATTTAGATATAAATAGACAACTGCCCTGTTCTTACTTTTGTTATTTCAGGGGAAAAAAACCTAAAGCGTCAGTTCTCATTGATTCATGTTTTGCCCTGTTTCAGGAAAACAGTGGTACAGTACAAGTCGATAAAACAAAGACAACTGTGAGTTTTTCATTATGGGATCACAGTTAATTTGAGGAGAGCTCCATCATCCTCCTCAGAGAATCTTCACCATGCGTGTATCAGAACTCTTTGACATCTCTGTTTTTCATCATCGGCAATAGCATTCAACTCTCTCACTAAAATTCCTCACCACTGTTTCCACAAGGATCGACCTGGATTTGATAAAGCCTTGGACCAGGATGCTCAAGAATCATATTCTCTGATTTCAAAGTATGAGAAATTGACTAGCCATCACAGTGAAACAGAAACACAGTTTTTCTCTTACTTAGGGGATCACCCAAAGGTTCAGTGCTGGAAACAAAAAAATAGGAAATATGGAAAGCTGAGATGGAGACTAAAAAAATGAAAACAGAAATATTTCCACTACACAGATAGTGCCTGGAGATGTTCTACTTTTCTGCGGCAAAGGGCTCTCTATTTATGTAGTGTACTATGTACTATATTTCAAAACTAAGCTGTATAAAAGTTTTTGGCTTAAGGTGACCAATGAATGAATGGGGCCTTGTTATTACTATTATGTTATCACTAATGTTGATCTACAACAGCAGTCTCTACACTGAGAACTGTGAGCTCGCTATTCTTGTATGAGAGGCAAAGCTACAGCTACTATATTTGCTACAATGTGGTTAGATTACACTTGCATCATGTCTTCTGTTTTTCGAAAGCAACCCAATGGTAAAATGTTTCTTTTTGACAAACTGAAGTGTTACATCGTTATAGACCTTATGCAGACCGTGGCCATCTTGCCATTAAGTTAATGGCAGGGTGGCAACTACCTGCAATTTGCCATTGACAGCCCATACATCCAAACAGAAAAGTCCTTCCTGATTGTATTAAACAACGTCAAACTCACCAACATTGCAGCTGTATAAAAGCTTGAATTATCCTCTTTCTATCTGCAAAGTGTTTGTTTCATTAAAATCCACTTTCTGTCAAGAATGTCCACCTGTTTTGACTTTGCACATAATGCAGGAGGCAGCAGGACGTTGCTTTACTGAAAGCGAGTGCTTCCAAACTTAGTAAATAGTAGCTCATAACATGTCTACGGTGGAACAAACACTTTGCAGATAGAAAGAGGATAATTCAAGCGTCATACAGCTGCAATGTTGGTGAGTTTGACATTGTTTAATACAATCAGATAGAGGACTTTTCTGTTTGGATGTATGGGCTGTCAATGGCAAATTGCGGCTAGTTGCCACCATGCCTGCAATCTATTAACTTAACGGCAAGATGGACACGGTCTGCATAAGGTCAATATTGTGAGTACAATCCTGTGTTTCTAATCTAAAGGCTTTACTGTGTGTAATCAGGCGAGAGACACCTTTTACCTGTGCCACTGGTCCACTACAGCTTTGGAGGGCAACCTCCACATGATCCTGGGTTTGGGGTCTCCTGTGGCTGAACAGTTCAGATTGAGCTGGTCCCCATAGAATAGCTCTGTCAAACGCTGGGATATTGCAAGTATCTGCGGTGGAGACTCGTGATTCTCTACGGTCAGAGTCACCACCCTCCGCTCTGATCCGGTAGAACTGGTAGCGATACATTCATATTTCCCATTGTCTGTTGGAGTAACGTCATTTATATGAAGCGTTCCATTCTCATATACTGATATTCTGGGGCCAAATGCAAGCCTGTCATGTCGGATGGTTGAGCCATCGTAGAGCACCCAGTGAACAGATGGCAGGGGGCTGCCCTGTCCAGTACAGGGTAGCCAAAGGTTTTGCCTCCTGCCAGCCTTCACTTGCTGCCGTTTCTCCTCCAGGATGCCAGGGGGCGCTGCGACCACCTGCAGCCGAACTGTAGCAGTGTCCGCCCCTGCTTGGTTACTAGCGATGCATTTATAATGGCCTCTGTCAAAGACAGACACCTGCTTAATGACCAGGGTCCCCTCAGAGGTCACTGATACCCTCCCTTTGTCCTGGTTGTCACCCCTAACTTGGGTCCGGTTGGCTAGGATCCAGGATATCATAGGTGTGGGTCGGCCCTCTGCCTTGCATTTAATGTCCACTGTGCTCCCTGCATAGGACTTGATTTCACGCATCTTTGGCTCTAGGATGCGTGAGGGGTAGGCCACGACAGTGAGGGTAACCAGCAGTTTGTCTGAACCATGATCATTTTCAGCCAGACATAGGTACTGTCCACGATCCTTTACATTGGCATTCTGGATGGTCAATGTGCCATTGTCAAACACCTCAAACTTTCCCATCCTTCCCTTGATGGTAATTGTACTACCTGACGAAAGAGATACAAGAAAGTGCTTTTAAATGTAATGCCTCTCACAAGTGGAACAGTCAACTGCAGTTTCAACTCGCACGCACGCACACACACACACACACACACACACACACACACACACACACACACACACACACACACACACACACACACACACACACACACACACACACACACACACACACACACACACACAGATATGAAATTATGCTGTAATATTGTGTTTTTGGAAGCTAAATGTGTATTATTCCAATTCATGTTCAGAACATAATTTAGGTAGAAATGCTCTCTGTTTACCTGAGCTTGAAGAGAATCGTCTCCAGCTGATTGTCGGCTGAGGGTTTCCAGCAGCCTCACATGGCAGGAAGGCATCAGAGTTGGCGAGCACAGTGAAGCTGGCCACATTTCCCCCCAGCATCTTGGGCTTATTGCGCAGGTCCTTGGTAGTGGGCTCAAATCCTAATATATTACCTGTAGTAGACTCATAGCCAGTGATGTGATTATGGGCATTAGAGATGGCTTTATCTATATCCTTGTTGCTATACGGGGCAGGAGTGTTAGTGTAGCCTTGCTCTGCTGTCAGAACAGTCACTGTGTCAAAGGTGAAAGCCTTTTCTGGTCTGCCTCTGGCTCTACTACTTTGCGCCGTAGGTCTAATTGTGCTCGCTGTTGGTCTCTGTGTGCGGAACGTGCTTTCCCTCTCTGACGATGGCCATACATGGACTCTGCTTTGAGATGTGGTCTTAGGCCTGTCTGTGGTGGCTGTCCTGAATTTTGTAGTAGGGTTAGCTGAGGTGGTCCAGGGTCTGCTGGTTGCCGTGTAGACGTGTGGTCTTCTAGTGGTGGATTTAGTCCAGTCAAGCACTTCATATGAGTCTATCTGTTCCTCTGAGTTCTGATCAGTGGAGACAGTCACTACAACTCTCTCTTTTTCCCTGGATGGAACGTACAGGGGCTTGGAAACGGAGATGGTCCGCTGGGCTAGCGTTGTGGTCTCTACAGTTGTTTCCATGGTAGTTGTAACTTCTGCTGTGGTGGTGGGAGATTCAGTCGTTGTTGTAGTTTTCTTGAAGGGTTTCCTGCCCCTGAAAGGCCTCCTCCTCCGTCCCAGGCGTCCCCCTGCACCCCCAGGCCTCGGTTTGTGATCAAACCACCGACCAGGATAGCCCCCAGACCCAGATGACAATTCCTCATCAAGGTTCGTCCTGGATGGTGGTTTAACTGTGGGTGGTAAAGCAATAGTCTGGGTCTCTTGTGGCATTGCAGTGGTGGGTGTGGAGCTGGTGTGGTAGGACGAAGTGCTGGAAGTTTGGTGGTGCGTACTTGGCTGGGGTGTTGTAGGCTCAGAGTCAGTGGAGGATGTACTTGGCTGGGGCGTTGTAGGCTCAGAGTCAGTGGAGGATGAATCTCCATAGTTGTCATCTGTGGAGCTCTCGATGTTCTCATCATATCTGGGTGGAGACACCGTCTCAGGTTCAGCCAGAGAGTCAGCTGTGGGCCAAGTCGGGGCTGTGGTTGGGGTGGTGGTAGTCGCTTCAGATGTAGTGGAAGCTTCTGTGGTAGTCGACGGCTTCCGTAGCCTTTCCAGTATCTCCTTCTGCGTCGCCCTGCCTCCGAACAGTCTGTCCCATTGGATCTTCTCCCTGGTGACTTTGGAGGTGGCCATAGTGGTGGTGATTGAGATTGTTGACTGTACAGTTGTGGTCATATGTGGATCAGGAGTAGTGTCCGGTTCAGGGGCATCAGCAGAGGTGATATAGCTACTGGCCACCTCCAGCCTGGACCGGGTACTGGTGAGGGGGATCTTTGAAGTAAAGTCGTAGTCAGTGGTGGTGGTTACAGTATCTTGAGTAGTAGAGACAGGGTCTACGGTTCTAGTTAAAACTGAACTTGGGTAGGATGTTGGTTTCTCAGACCTCAGGTTGTAGGTTGTTCTCTTCTTCCCATCTTCATCACAGTCACAGTCTGTAAGAATAAATAATATGAACATCTACAATATGACAAAAGGACGCACAAACAGATGGATATAGACAGATGGATATAGACAGACAGACAGACAGACAGACAGACAGACAGGCAGGCAGGCAGGCAGGCAGGCAGGCAGGCAGGCAGGACAGACAGACAGACTGACTGACTGACTGACTGACTGACTGACTGACTGACTGACTGATTGATTGATTGATTGATTGATTGATTGATTGCCTACCTGTAGTCAATTGCATCATATATGGCACTGTGGTATTCCCTTCTTTTCTCACTGTGGGCCGTTTGAGTTTATTGATGAAGGACTGAATGTCAGTGATCCTGTTGGGTTTGACAATCCTCCGACGGCCTTGAAATGTCCTCCTGTGACCTCCTCCTCCTCCCCGGCCCTTCTTCGGCGGGATGATATGGATCTCCTGACGGGAGATGATGGTAGATCCAGCCGGCAGGCGAGGGGACTTGATCCTCTGGGTGGTATGGAAGGTAATTTCATCTTTCTGCCTCTCTGTGGTGGTGACGGCTGTGAACGTGGTTTCGCTTTCTGGGTCAGTGGAGGTGTGGATTATCAGGTCCTCCGGACCCGGTCCATCCATCATTGGGGTAACGTTATGGTCAGTGACAAAGGTAAGCACTTCGAGTGTGGATGTCTCTGGCTCTGCATACGGTTCTCCTGAGAACTGGAGCCGGGTTTCTTCTGAAGTGTCTGTGACGATGAGATGGAGGGTGACTGGATGTCTGTTCGAGGGCAGTTTGGAGGTCCTCTCTAGAGCGTACGACTCTGAATGGTCTGAAACCACTGTATATGGAGTGACTTCATCACTTTGACCCTCTGTATATGTGGATTTCATTGGTGTACTATATGACTGTCTGTATGGCTCTGTAGTTAATGTGTTCATTTTTTCTGTTACTGCCATGAAACTAATCTGACTGCTGTCAGCGGTCTCTATGTTCTGCACTGCATTGTTCTCTGTTGTCATGATATTAATGTTCTCTGTGGTGGTCATGGCTGCAAAGTGACTGTTGTATTTCCCTTGGTTTGTGGTTATGCTAGTTCTACTTTCTCGTGGCTTGTCTGTTGATGGCTCCACTTTACCTGCAAATAATCTCCCTTCATTGTGATCTTCGCCCGAGCCAATTTCACCGTCTCCAGATAGAACATTGTCTTCATATTTTAATTTCTCCTTTTCACTTTTTGTTTTTACTGTTGAACCACCTTGGGCTTTTTTCATTAACTCTGCAAATTTGTCTGGGTCCACTTTCCTGTGTGTTTTATCAAATGTTCTCCTATTGCTCCACATGCGTCTACTACTAAGTGGACCCCTCCTCCTCTGTCCCAATCGACCCACAGAGCCTCCTCTGCCCTGTGGCCTGAGTCTGGGGTAAGGCCGGTCTGAAGTAATGGTCCTGGACTCCTGGCTGGTTCTTTCAGAGGGGCTGGACGAGGGTACCTCACGAGTGACTTCATTTTCCATCATGGGCTCCAACTTGACCACTGCCCCCATTCCTGACCCTTGTATGTCTGACTCTGGCTTCTCATCCGACCCTTCTCCAGTCACTGTCACCTGTGACACCAACAGGTCAACCCCGAGATGGTTGCTAACTAGGCACCGGTAGAATCCTCTGTCCCTTGCGGTGACTCCATGAATCCCCAGTGTTCCATTCTTATACACATTTCTGTTCCTGTAAGACTTGTACACCACTGAATGGTCAGGCAGTATCCACTGTACTGAGGCCTCAGGACTGCCTGTGGATCCACAGTCCAGAACCAGGTTTTGGCCCAGTGGCCTAGAGAGTTGGACTCCATTGACATCGGCTTCTTCCACATCTGGGGAAAGGACTGTCACCCGGAAGCTGAGCACATCTGCATCCAGGTAGTTGGTGACAATGCACCGGTAGAGACCTGTGTCTGTGGTATCTGCTCCTCGTAAAGTGAGCTTCCCCTCAGCTGTGATGATGATCCTCCTGTCCTCGCTGGAGTAAGGTGCCCGAACTTTAGTGCCGTCTGCTAAGATCCACTCCACTGAAGGCTTTGGTTCACCCATTGCCTGGCACTGCAACTCTGCTACACCACCTGTTGGGATATGATAGGATATATTATGATATCATACAATATATGATGTGGTAAAATACAATATTAAATGATACAACAATTTATTATATAATTGAATTGTGGGCCCGAGTAGCGAGTCCAATATTCCCGGGGCTGTTTGCCCTCTGGGCTGTGATGTCATGTGGGTCAACCAATAGGAAGACAGAGGGAAGGGGGATGTGACGCCATGTGGGTCAATACATCATCATCGAGTAGAGAGCTACTCGAGCCCACTCTGTTTCTTCAGGAACAGTATTTTCTATTTATACAATTATTATTATTATACAATATGATAATTAGTTGATACATTACACAGATTCATATACATTATATATGTTAATACATTATGGGAACAATGGATATGCTGCCTATAGAGCGTCGCAGTCCCCCCTTTCATGACAACGGCAGGCCCAGGAAATAATTCCCCATGCATTTTTCCCATAGACATTTCAAAAAGTATTTATTGAAAGATCTGTAAGCCTCGAACAAAGCCAACTTGGATCATGACAAATCATGACAACAAACACAATATTTTGGGCCGAACAAATAATTAGAAAGAAGAAAAAAAGGGCAGAGTACAACACTTTTTTTGTTGTTTTTTTTCTTTGTAATTATTTGTTTGGCCCAAAAATATGTTTGTTGTCATGATTTGTCACAATCCGAGTTGGCTTTGTCCGCGGCTTTAAAGGTCTTTACATAAATACTTTTTGAAATGTCTATGAGAAAAATGAATGGGGACTTATTTCCTGGGCCAGTCGTCGTCATGAAAGGGGGTGGGACTGCGACGCTCTAGTCTATAGGATACATTTTAAATAAAGTGCTTAGCAGATGTGAATAGCTGTGGTTTTGCATAATTTGTGGTTAGATCTGTGGATGCAGTCACATTGTCTATCAGCTTATTTATTCACCACTAATCTGTGACACCCACCTGTGAGTACAGAGTGCTCGGTTTTGGTCTGGTTGTCTCGTTTGATCATCGCCCAGCTGTAGCGGTCTCTCTTGAATACTCTGTTTTCCACGCGTAGGTTGACCACAGACTTGTATATGATGTGCAGAGTGGAAAATGTGGTAGTAGTCCGATCTAGCTGGAAACTAACCTCTCCCTGCATCAGCCATCCAGGAGATGCTTTAATCTCAGCCTCAGTACCTGTGTGAATCTCTTCTTGCCCATCTTCTGGTCTGATCTGACTGTACCTGTATACCATCTCCGGGCTCCTGGCCAGCATTAAGCCTCTCTCCAGCCTCATGGGAGTGTCACTGTAGGTAGCCAGTATGCGCCACAGTTGCTGGATGTTCTCATAGTCAATATTACAGACAAGAGAGGTGGTTATTCCAGCAGTAAGCATGGTGACATTATTGACCCCTTCCTCTTCTAAGGTCAGTGTCAGGTTCTCCATGGCAGAGGGTCTCTGGATGGTGCAAGAGAGGCTAGCATCATTGTGCAATTGGTCCGTCAGATTCATTTGTAAGGAGCCAATTGGTGCAATGAAGTCCCTGGGGGCGACGGGGGTGAAGTCCCCCTCATCCAGACTGATGTTTTTCTGCTTCAGGTGGGGTTTAATCCATGGCTTGGTGCAGATGAAGGCATCACTGTGGAGCTGGAGTAGGGATCTTCTGTGGGACGGAGCAGGATTCTCACATACAGGGCAAAGCTGTCCTCTGGGATACTTCTTGTCTCTCTTGCATTTCAACACACCTGGAAATGATATTTTTATAATATTATTCCAATCATATGGAGTATAATCTAGTGGTTTAACTAGGAATGGGACATTTATATAGCCCATACCATATTCTTATGGGAGACACTGACAGTTGATTTATAAACCAAAGTGACCCATGAAAGTCAAATCAAGTCATCTTAAGCATATTTAAAAACAACAGGAGTTGACCTTGCTTTCTGTGGAGCGTGCTTTCTGCGTATGATGAAAATATCATCATACATACAGAATTTCAAGATTTTATAACATTTTGTACTAGCCAAGTGACAATTTATTAAACCATTACTTTTATACTAGCCAAGTCATAATTTATGAAACCATATATTATTTTCTGTTATTTTTTGGTCATCTTTTTTAACTGGGCCTCCAATGAAGTGTCAGAAAGAATGTACATGTTTCTCTTGACTTATCTGTTGTAAAGTAAAACAAGCTAATAAAGTTCCACTACATGTAGAAATACTAACAGACGTGGCACTGCTAGTTTAAGGCACTTTAGTTGAATGTTGAGCAAAGCTGTTAACATTGTGCCTAGATGAAAATCATGACTGCATTGTTGGATCAAATTCAAAAGTGATTTAACATAGGGTGTGCCACAAATGCTACAAATGTCACTGTTTGTAGCAGAAACATGAATGTGCCTTTGTACATGTATATGACATGTGCTAAATATTTTTTTTTCTTTTTTTTTTACAATTTTTTACTGCAATTTCTTTATTGTTATTATTTATAAACATACTGTATACCTTGGTTGACAAAAACTAAAGTTGTCCTTTAACCACGTAATGGTTCTTTGTAATTTTCTTTACCTTTTGGGAAAATGTAGGCAACTTATAATGACAAGCCCAAAATTGGGATGCCGGTTTGATAGTTGTTAAAATTTTGTTACACATAGCATTTTTCAGTTCCCCACCTGCGTGCATCTGTGCCCACTCTGGGAACCATGCCATCCGACAATCACATGACCAAGGGTTGCCATGAAGGAAGAGGTTCTCCAGCTGTGAGCAGCCAGACAATATGTCAGCAGGCAGACTGGTGAGGAGGTTGTCTGACAGGTGGATGTTCCTCACTGAAGACACCTTGAACACCTGGCTGTGTCTCAGTGTGATGAATGTGTCTGGGTGAAGCTGCTGCAGCTGGTTGCCCTCCAGGTGAACCAACTGTAGGTTGGTCAAACCGTAGAAAGCCTCGGGGTGGATGAACTCAATGCGGTTGTGATCCATGTGGAGCCTCAGCAGGCCTTCCAGCCCTTTGAATGTCTCTTTCTTGATTTCCTTCACTTGGTTGTAGGACATCTTCAGCACCTGTGTGTGAACATCATTATTAGACATGGAGATTGTTGGTTTGTTGACATTATGATTGTGCAATTCATGTTGCTCTTTGAGGCGCATTGTTATTAAGAAGAGTCTTTTCACTCATAAAAGTAGAAGGTTACCTGGGAAAACATCCAGAAATCAATTCCCGGGAAAGGTAGCCTACTTAAAACAATAAATAGTAAGTTATGTCATGTGTCATGTGTGCAAACCTATAGCCTTCCCAGCAGGTGCAGTGGATTGCAGTGGAGTTTGAAACAGCAAAAATAAAGGCATATATATGTTTGTTTTGAGCTCCTACAACTGGCTTTGTTAGTCTGTGCAGAAAAAATGAGCATGGTTGCTATGTTCACCCTGTTCACCCGGGTATGATTTCATTACGTCAGACATGATTTCATTACGTCAGACGGGCTATATTACACCACTCAGTTCACACGGGTGTGATTTTTTTTTACACATTACATTATTTTGTGTTATATTAAATTCCCATCTCTGCCTAAATCTTAAGGGCAAACAAACTTTGCAATGTAAACATTTCTGAAAATTGAAAAAAGAGCTTAACCGGTTAAGCCCCAGCGGGGTCCAGGGGGAAAATCCCCAGAATCAACATTGCAATTGCAGATTGTTTAGGTCTGATTCGATTTATTGAGTGCTGTTCAGAGGTAAACAGCCATCGCCCCCGCCGGCAGGGGCAATGGGCAGGATTTATTTTTAATATATTTAGTTTACAGAAAACTACAAGGCGTTGTGAGCTTGTAGATTGGCTATTTTCACTGCATGACACTTATATGACAAAGTATAATTCAGGATCAGGCTTATAAGTCCATTGATAGCAGAGCAGTTGACTTTCTATTCCAGTGCAGTTTAAGAAGCATTGAAGCCTACCTGTAAGGACTTCAGGTCGAGAAAGGTCCTGTCCTCAATGCTGTGGATGGTGTTGCTGTGTAGCATCAGCAACTCCAGATGTTCAAGTCCTGAAAGATCATTATCTCCCAGGATAGTTATACTGTTGTACCTGAAGACAGAGAGAGGAAACATAGCCTCCATGATGTATTACTTGCACTGTTGGAGCAAGGGTGAAAAGTAAAACAGATGCCGTAAATAGACTGTAAACAGACAGTTAAAAATGTACCCTGTTCAGTTTTTACACGTATAGGTAAATCAACACTCAGTATTTACTACTGTAGTGGAGACAATGGGAGAGAGAAAGGGGGGGAGAGAGCGAGGGAGAATTATTATTATTACTTATACTGTGGTCGGCTGCGTATGTAGGCCTGTCCTCGGCTGTTGATGGTGAAGATGTAACTAAGGTACGTTTCAAGGTTGGTATAAGGTCAATAAAGAGTCTAAGGATTTAGAACAGCAGTAGCAGACATAAGTAGCAGTACTTGCGCGCTCTGCTTGCGCACAGGTAGGCCATGTATGGCCTACTTGTGTGCAAGGCGCAAGTTGGCACCTCGACAGAGTGCATTTCTATATTATGTATTTGTCTGTCTGTCTGTCTGTCTGTCTGTCTGTCTGTCTGTCTGTCTGTATTTATTTATTTATTTATTTATTTATTTATTTATTTATTTATTTATTTATTTATTTATTTATTTATTTATTTATTTATTTATTTATTTGTTTATTTGTTTGTTTATTTGTTTATTTGTTAATTTATGTATTTATTATATTATTATAGGCTACAAAAAGTGCATCTTAATTCATAGCAATGTTTTCTGATACATCTGAAATCTGAATCAGAGAGAGGGTATAGCCTCGGTCCCAGGCTTACTTATCTGCGAAAGAGGGGGGTTTTGGGGAGAGACTGGGGGAGAGAGAGAGAGAGCCAGAGAGAGAGAGAGGGAGAGAGAGAGAGAGAGAGAGAGACTCACCCTAGGTTAATTCGTTCCACAGCTGGCTGGATCTTGTCAGGTATTGCGGTCAGGTATCTGAAGGTGCAGTGCACTTCAGTAGGAACATAGCACGCGCAGGATTTGGGGCAGCCGTTACTTCCCGGCAGCAAAGCGGCCAAGACAAACGCAGTGTTCAATAGCCACCACCGCAG
This sequence comes from Electrona antarctica, assembly GCF_951216825.1. Classification (NCBI taxonomy): domain Eukaryota; kingdom Metazoa; phylum Chordata; class Actinopteri; order Myctophiformes; family Myctophidae; genus Electrona; species Electrona antarctica. Next base: position 28,004,951 of record NC_136792.1, read on the forward strand.
CCACAGGCATGAAGGGCCGTAAGCACACATGGTCCAGGCTTCAGGGTACTCTGTCAGGAGACACGTCCAGTAGGCCTATAGGCGGACTACTACTTCTAGACCAGCAAATAATGAGAACCTCCTGTGGAGTGGGAGAGTCGTCTGTTTCATTGGGTAAATGAAAAGGGATAAATTGTAAAAATAAAAATGGCTATGAGAGACATCATGGGACCTAAAGAGATGAGAAGAATTATTGTTAAAAGAGCACACCGGGAAATAGAATAGGATAGCTAGGCCAAATCATCAAATAAATAAATCGCAGGCTCGTGCAGTAGTGCAGATTGTAGGCTCTAGCTGGCTACTAAGTGTGAATACACATGTGCTAGCCTAAGCCTACCAATTTATTTATTTGTTGGCCTTATGCCAATCGCCAATTAATGGCCTATACAAAAATACATAGCTACACAAAGTGGATTGGAAAGTAGCATGTGCATAATTAACTAGTACAAACACATAGAGCTAATGTAGCCTACTTGACTTGAGTGTGACGCGACTGTTCACTAAATTAAACCAATCAATCATGCAGTCAATCAATCAAAAGACCGGTTGAATAAATCGGTCTTACCGGTTTCCGGGCTTCAGTGTAAATGATTAAAAATTAAACAAAAATGTTATTAAAGTCCTGGGAGAAGTGGACAAGTCCATAGAGGCGAAAAGTCATTCCTGCTGTGAGGAGTTCTGTTCTGCCTGCCCGGAGCTCAGCGAACACTGCATGGTCTTTGCGGGAGCGCTTGTGGCTGAGCGCTCAATTTGACTCCTCCGCCCACCTACAGTTGATGAAACGCATTCTGTCTGCCGCGCCGCTCATACATACCCGATGCAGTTAAAGACATTTGCAATGTAATTGCCTACTTTTGTTGTTTCGAATATATCTCTTGGACTTAAGCCTATCGTTTCCAATATGTGATAATGCTATCTATCGTGATTATCACATATTAGATCGTTATATAGGCTATTGTTATTGGTCAATAGTGCATGGCGCTGCTGGCGCAGCAAGTTGATTCATTTGTTCTGTAGTTTTGTTTATTAAAATGGCACGGTGATCAGGGTGATATAATGTCATTTTGATTACATTATTTGGATTTATAGCCTCTGTAAATTCCACGACTTCATGACACTGTTGCAGCCTAAAGTTATACTTTGCACTCTATATTATAGAAAAGGCTGTCTTTCACTTGCATGACAATTCTTATGAATGAATGAATGAATGAATGGATGAATTAACGAATTAATGAATGAATGAATTACATTTTGATTTCCATGTCATGGCACCATTTGACCCATCCCATGGGATTATATGACACTACACAAAAAGAAAACAACCAAAAAAAGTCACATAAATAACCTTGAGTACAATATGAACACTTTATTCTTTATTGTATTTACTTATACTGTGGTCAATTTATTTAAGATCACACTACAAAATCTATCCTCCTCAACAGTGCCATACCCACCTCAAACAAGATACAAGAATTTACAGCACTCATAGCCTATACTCTACATTGGGATATATCTGGGAGCCCTTAACACAGAGCCCGCCAGAAGCGTAGAAAGTGTAGAATTACTTTTGTCTGGCAGTCCACCAACATCGTAGCCTACGTTTTCTAGGATTTATATTCTTTAATCCATGTTTTGATCAGATCGAATCGATAGCTCTCTCCCGTTAGCATCATAGTGTAAAGTGGGACAGTGGCCGCAGCTATTTTGAAGATGCGCGGGCATCCACTTGCACTCTATGTGCTGCTTTCAATGGCCTGTTATCTCCAAATCGGTGCAATGAATGGCGTTTCTGCAGGTGAAAACAATATTTTTCGTCGGCCGACAGCAGGCGCTGTGATACTCGCGTCGGGTTGTTTCTGCACTGAGCGAGAGAACAACAACCGGTCAAGAAACCACACACAGCATGTCATCGTAACATCTGGTTACGGACATTTGGATCTTCAAAATCAGGGTTGAAAGCATAAAAATGCATGAGAGATACATAGATTAATTAATCCTGGCGGTCAAACGGGTAGCCTAAAGGGTATGGTTACACTCATCCCAAATAGTTAACATATTTATTGTGAAATGGAAAATGGGAGCAGATAACTATTATATCTCCAACTTAACAGTTAAATAAAAATGTGTGTGTCTCATTATATTGTGGGAGACATAGGAGATTTCTGTCTCTCGCTTGAATGCCTGAGGAAGACACAAGAAAACAATATCCAGAACCCGCAGGAACACAAAAGCTCAAACGCACTTAAAGTCAAACCATGTGTGTATCAGCTTCACATCTAATATGTTCTCTTAGACTCTTATACAAAGCTGCTCGCTCAGCGCATCCCAGACCCTGGTGATAATAAACTTATGGTTCACACGCACACGCACGCACGCACGCACGCACGCACGCACGCACGCACACAATACACAGAGATGAAGAAACACACAGCATGTGGCTTTGGAGATAAAAAAAGTGCAATTTTCAAGATACAACTTTTATATCCCTGCACGCAGAAACATTAAGAGTTATTAAGAGTTAAGTGTTACTCCATTGTGGCCGTGGATGGATAACTTGCATGGAATGCAATTGTTCACTCCATTTCCCCCTTGGTTGTGGCAGAACATTCAAACAAAGCCAGCTTGTGTGCTTGTGTCCCTATACCTTGTTTACCTTAAACAAACATCTGGTCATCAGTACCCTTGTGGACATAAGGACATTAGATCTCTATGGTGTCAACTGTCTCATTAACAGCCTGTCGACTAATTGGCATGGTGTAAAGTTTACTTGAGACACATCCTTTTGAATTTAATTGATTGAATCAATTAGTGGTTAATTGCTTCAAGACTGGAAATGTTTTCCTCACACAAAAGTGAAGATAATTTCTGTCTCACTGGTGTTAAATGAAGAGAAATACAGTAGTGCTACCACTGTGGAAATCCTGTCTAACTGCAGTACATTCATATACCACTCACAAGCTCTTCTCTGCTATTACTGTATTGGTTCTCTTCAAAGGAATGCCTGTGCTAAATAACTGATAGATAATCTTCACCATTATTACATGTACAAGTAAATACAACTAAAGAATGTACACAAATGGCAATTTCAATCAGCGTTTCACTGTTATCTACATACCTATAAAGGAATTCTGGAACAAATGACAGACTACAGTAGGCTATACAGTGTGTGACGAATTCAAGTCTAGTAACAGTGAACAGTCTTGGTCCCAGAAATTCAAATATTATCAAATGAGGTGTGGCCTAATGCGTAAAAAATTGAGCATCCTTAAAATGTTAAAGGTTGAGAATCACTTCTGATACTATAGGTCGTGTGCCAAAGGTAACTACTGGTAATGGTCAACTGAAGTTATATTCATGGCAAGTGACCCAATTGTTTGATGAAGTAGCCTATAAATTAGCCATCAAGTTTGTCTCAGGCCTGTTGACTCACTGCCATGCATTTGATTTACTGAACATCCAGAAGCAGAACATAATTCATAATAAACAAAAACATATGTCCTGTCTTGAAATGACACCCTTTAGTTGTCCCTGACATACTGGCTATAATTATTATCTCGCCGCATGTGCTCTTTATCCAGTCATGGCTAAATTAAATTATTGTTCAATTATTATAAACCACAATCAATCTGTATTTAATCTGAAGAGATTTGGATTGTTCCTCCAGGAATGCATATAAGGAGCTAATTGCACCTCGATTGAAATAATCCTAATAAAGAATAGCTGGCCGGAAATTGGGATTGATAAGCGAGAGAAGTCAGAGAGTCAAGGTTGAGTCTGTCTCAGACTCTATCTGGTGGCAGGAACTGGCTTTCTTTGAGCTGTAATTTAGTCCAGATGATGACATAGACATATGAACAGTTGAATTATGATTCTTAGTTCTGTAACACACAAACCCTCTGGAGAGAATTCGGATTTTGGAGAGTTGTCTGAGCAACACATCACTAAGCTAAGCTTAGTGACTAGCTACCATGTCCAATGAGTCTTTATTGCCCTTTCATCAAAATGTAGTCACACTTCTGATGCCCGTAGTGAATGTTTAAGGGAATTGGCTGACGACAGAAACGTAGCCTACAATAATTCCTTTCTCATTTTTCCGTCTTTAGGCTACTCTGTGGTGGACGGAGGGGTGTGGAAGGGCAGTGCGGCTGTTAAAAGTCACAGCTGGCTGGTAGGCTCTGAGGAATCTCTAGGCACATACAGTATTGGCCTTAGGTCTTTACACTCACCACTAGGTTAATACCAGGGGCCCACCACCAGGGGAGGGGCAGAGCAAGGAATAGAAATATCATCTTACATGAGACAACACCTCTTTCAAGGACATGTTTTTCCTTACACGTGGAGTTTCCCCACAAAATCATTCTGCGCAGTTTCTGTACTAATGTTTCACGTCAGGGCTTTAATAATAGCCCCTGTGTTTATTAATGTTCCTGTTCAAAGACATGGCTCACTGGAATTTAGGTTATTGATTTACCACCGAATGGATCACAATATTATCTTAACATATGACATGGATTATAGCCTAGTGTGCTATAGCTCACCATTTTCCCTTGACTATCAAAACAAACATACCCTAATTGTGTGTGTGTGTGTGTGTGTTTGACTAGTTTGGTGCATGGTTTTGGTGTGATGGAGTATTTCATGTCATTGGCTCTTTTACTGTCTTTACCCATTTTGGGCGGGAAACCCTTTTGGTGTTTTAAGCATTATGTTATACTTTAGCTATTGAAAAATAGCAGATCTACAAGCTACGAGCTTGTAGGTCTGCTATTTTTGAAAAATCGTGATAATCTAGTGCAAAGTTTTTAACTCAAATATTTGCTTCTGGGGGCTCCCTGGAACAACATATTTTCAGATGGGGGTCGGCAGCCAATTACATATAATCTTGGTTTGAGAACGACTGACATAGAAATATGGGTTTTTCATAAAACTGTCATGATTTATAGTAGAATCGTCTAAAATGGGTAAAAAACCAGGTTAGGAATTCAGGTGTGCTGTGCCAGAATTTTTCAGTGTAGAGTTGGCAGTAGCAGTAACACCATTATATTACATATAAACTGCTTATAAATAAGCCTGTCTCTTCACGGATAACATGGTTATATTTGTTATTCATTTGATTTATTTTGTTTACACTCATTCCACTGGCACACAGATTTCCACATAGACAGCATATTTTCCGTGTGTCCTTTTGCCCTTCCTCTACACACTAATACCACCACTAAATCCACTGTTTTCGTCTGTTGCCATCTCTGGTAACCTGAGAGCGATGGAACTTTGAGGACTGCTGTGTGGCTGCATGTAGCCCAGTGTGATATTGTGGTCAGAAACAGAAATCATCCTGTGTAGCTTCCTTGATAGCACTTGATTACACTGTAAACTATAAATGAGCGTGTTTATGTTTCTTGTCAAATGTATGTCAGCCTGGCTGTGCTGAGGACGCCATACTTGTAGACTAGTGTGTATGTGTGCATATGATTGCATGAGTAGAAGAGGATATTGTCCCTGGAATCCAGCCCTGTGACTGACTCTCTGTATAGACAATGACTCAGGTTTCACCAAGAGCTGACTTCTACTTCCACCTCTGATCAGTGTGACATTAGTCACGCATTTTAACAGCTGTCACTTGTGTGCGGTGAGTGGGTCTGCTCTGACCTTTGGCCTTTCAGTCATTATGAACCAAGATTAAGATTCAAAAGATGCGGTTGGAATTAACATTTCCATATGTCACAAGTCACACACACCCAGACATATGCACGCAAGAATGCACATGCACAAACCCTCCACCTTAGTCACACGCGAACACAATGAAATGCATACACCTGTCAAGGCCAGGGTTCGAACCAACCAACAACCCTTTTTATTATCCCACAATTTTATAACACTTTCTTTACCCGGTGCAAATTGCCTAAACTGTAATCCTGGGCTCTGCCAACCTGGGGAGAGCCCTGAACTGGGTTTATGCTTCCCTCAATGCATGAGGAGTGAGCTGGCCGCTTCTTATCACCTGGCACGCACCGTAGCACGTGGAAGGAACACGTTATTCCAACCAGTTCCTTTCCCCTCCATCAGGCGCCCGGCTGATAGGGGGAGGCAGTATAGAGAGACCAGGATTACCCCTGCGGGAATCAAACCCGGGACCTTCTAGTTGTGAGATGACTACCGAGTCTCGACTGCGCCAGGCCACCGTGCCCCTTGAACCAACAACCTTTTGGTTTAGCCAGTCTATGTATCTCAGGACCAGGGGTGACCCCAGCCTTTATTTCTGGATACAGGACATTGGCTTTCTGTTGGAGAGCTTCGGCCTCTATTCCCTTGTGAGTTCAGATTTTATGGTCAGAACCATGTGTTTATTCGTGCAGCCAAGGTATTCTGTGGATATTGGGGGGTTGGCTATGGATGAGTTACATTTATAAACAAAGTAAAGCTGGATAACAAGCAGTTTCATGTACAATAATAGAGGCTCTTTAAGTGTCATTTATTTCTGTCTAATATGCATCTGCACATTATTAGCTTGGTTACTAGAAGAATTTAGTAGGCTACCAAAACATTCAATATAATAGGTACATTACTGAATAAATAAATAGCATAATATAATTCACATATGTGAATTACATGGCTGATAGAAATCTTCTGCTTCAAATTAGTTTTGCCTGTCTCAATTCAGCATTATATGGAGCACTCGGCACTAGCCACAATCATCACTAATAGGCAGCCTATATGATTTTAGCATGCAGATGTACGACTAACAGACAGTGAGTGTGAGCATGCACTGACAGGCAGCATCTGATGTGTTTGAGCATGAGCACACATGCACATGCACATGCACTGATATATCAAGGGGCTTCAATGAAAACAGGGCAACGCTCCTGACAATATTGTATTACATTCATTTCTAATTCATCTGCTGTAGGCTATGTAAGTTTGAATTTGGGTACGTCTGTACAGTGTGAGTGTATGTATCCAATATCCATCATGTGTGTGTGTGTGTGTGTGCGTGCGTGCGTGCGTGCGTGCGTGCGTGCGTGCGTGCGTGCGTGCGTGCGTGCGTGCGTGCGTGCATATGTTTTTGTGCCTTTGATTCAAGGCCAAAGATATTCTGTGAATTTGACTTTGAAGTGTTAAACACGTTCCAAGTGTTTGGCAAAGCAACTCACTCTGTTTGCATTTTTAGGTACGTGAGAACAAGACCAAATCCAAGGGAGCTTTCCCATGTGAATGAGGTTGGAAATGAATGAATGAATGAATTAAGTAATTTATGAATTCCGATTATTTTATATCAATTGTATGTCCATTCCTGCAGAGGATCATCATAACTTTAACATAGGGTCTTAGGTCTTCACCTAAGAATTGTGATTCTTATTTCATTACACCTCCTGAGAATCAACTGAGGTCCAGTAGAGTAAAAGGTCAAGTTACAGCAATTTCAGTTTTGACACTTTCAACCTCGCTACCTTATTTTGGGGACAACATAGAGTAGCGAAATAGCAGATTTATAAGCTCACAACATGTCACATCAAGACACTGTGATGATGCACTGTGAGCTTGTTGATCAGCTATCGCCATGAGACAATGTTTTAATACCATGGAGTATAAAATAGGGCTTACTGTAAGTGTTTAAGATTAATGAAATATAACTGTAGTCATCAACATCCTAGTAATGTTTTGGTAATGACCTGCCAAAGATTATTCATAATATAAATCAGTGTGGTGGTGAGGGGAGTTTTGGCTACAAGTAGGGTGCTAGAAGCAAGAAGACACTACTAGCCCGATGAGTTTTTGATGGATCTGTGTTTTCAGCTTTGAGGTCGGCAAGCTCTTGTAGTTGTGATGACTGTATAGCGCTCAAGAGTCTGTGCTAGATCCTCACTCAATGTCCAAACAAACCAGATGGTTGGAGTCTTGACACTACTATGAAAACGTTTCAGAGCAGAGAATAGAAAAACTTTTTGAATCTAATCTCCTCTCCATTTTACATGCTCTTGGATGAAATCGGTTTGGCAGTGGCGTGAGGGACTTCATCTGCCTCAGCGGTTGTGTTTGGAGGTCATCACCTTTTCCCTCCGCGTTTTCCAGATTTCCAGCAGACCCTCGTTACACAGCGAGGAGGTGAATTATGAGTTGGTGTTCCACTGAACTCTGCTGAACCCATGAAGTCAGTGATTTGTCATACTACTAATGTCTCTCCCTCAAATTCTTTATGATGTGCATATGCACACTAATAACATGTCTGCTTTTCTATCATGCACACAGCAAAATCCTGAGTCAGACTGTAAAATGATTCATTTTTAAGGTAAAACATATATATATATTGTTTTACTATGTTGGCCTTTATGATGGTTATTACCCATGAATAAGTGAAGGTCACCTTCATAAATGATCAACACTGTCTTTTGTCAAGACAATAGAGATTAGGATTAGGAGATGGACCCCTGACGAATACTTGTATAGCCGAAACGCGTACTGTAGGTCTGTCTTTTTAATGAAAAAAGACAAGGAAGAAAAATAGACAATACAAAAAAGAAAAAACAAAGCAAGGGACAAAAAGGAAACAAAACAGAAATGAAAAAAGGCTGCATTCTTCATATTACAGGATACAGTCATTTAATTCCTCATACATTATCAATAGGCTGGAAGAAGAGATCACACTTTTCCCACTTTTTATAGAAGTATGAACGTTAGTTATTTCGTTGGTACCAGCGTCATGTGATGACTATGATCGCTTTCTTACTTGTTGCTAAGAGGATCTTGATTAAATATGTATCATGTATTAGAAACTCTTCAGGGATATTTCCTAACAATAAAAAGGAACAAGTCTGAGGTATCACATGTGGCAGCGGTGGCCGAACGGATAGCGGCGCGGTCTAGATACCGGAAGGTTCCCTGTTCGAACCAGCCGTCCGACACGTTAAAAATTACCACCGCTGAAATGCCCTTGAACAAGGCATCAACCACTACGATGAAATGTGTTCTATGAGCAGGGCCTGGCTGGAAACAAGTTCTTGAGCTTAGCCCAGATACCCTGGGTAAATATGCCCTCATTTCATTTCATTTCATCTTAAAACTCAGAATGGTATCCTGAGATATCCTGCCAGTATTTCTGAATTTTAGGACAAGTCCAGAATATATGAGCGTGGCCCGCCTCCTTGTGGCCACACTGTCTCCAGCATTGCTGTTCTGTCTTGTCTTGATTTAATTGTAGGTGTTATCAAAAATCTCATTAGGTTCTTCCAACAGAATTCTCTCCACATTCTTGAGTTGGTAGACGTAATTTGTGTTTTGTACATATTTTTCCATTCCTCTGTAGTGATGGTAATCTCCAACTCTTTTTCCCAATTAGTTTGAATGTACTCTGTGGAGTTAGTCCTAGCTGAAACCAAGGCATTGTATTGACTAGACACTGCTCTTTTGGACTCATGTTTATATGCCTGTATAAAAAAAGCGTTCACCTCACCCATGACGTACTCTTGTACTTGAAGTTATCTAAAAAAAAAAGGCCAAAAAGTGTATAGTTATCTATACACATGCACATATTTTTCAGTTGTTCAAAACTCAAAAACACATTGCCATCCATGGCATGATGGCAGTACTGAAAGGAGAAAAGCCATACCGAGCCCATCGCCTGAAAGTTTGATCATACACACCAGGCTTAAAATCTGGAATTCTGGATCATAAGCGGGCCACCTCAACACCCTGATTGTCCTCTCCATTCTGAACTGTTTCACAACTTTGAACCAGATATTTAAAGTAAATATTGTGAATGGGTCTAAAATGTCATAGTAAAAGCATTTTCTTTATTTCCAATTAAAGTCTGAATAGGGATGTTGATTGATTTAATTTCCAAAGCTTTCCATTTTGCCTCACATTCATCATCACACCAACATATTAAAGGTCTTAATTGTGACGCATAATAATAGAGTTGTAAAGTTTGGTATCTGATTCTCGGTTTCTTTCCGTTGCAGATAAATCTATATATCATTTTGTCCCATTCACAAAACTGTTTGACAGGCACCTCCACTGGTAGAGACTGAAATAAATATAATATACTAGGTACAACATTCATCTTGACTGCTTCTATTCTAGAACTTAAATCCAAGGGTGACAGAGACCATCTCTTTTTAATTTGTGTGATTATGGGTTTATAATTTGTTTAGAGTTTAGACAGGTCCTTAGTCAACCTTATTCCCAGATATTTAATTGATTTCGAGTTCCAATTATTGAAAGGGTAACGCTCTTTTGTTTATTTTGAGGACTTATAATTATAAGAGATATCTGTGTTTTATCCACATTGAGTTCATAGCCTGAGAACCGACCATACATTTCTAAGGAGCTCATTCATTTGGGGATGCATCCATCTGGATTTTTTTATATAACTTAATAAATCATCTGCATATAAAGCTATCTTCTGCTCATCATCATTTATAGGGATTCCCTGTATTTGAGGGTCTTCTCTGATTGCCTGGGTTCTAGGTTCTAGAAAAATGGCGAACAGTCCTGGACTGCAGACGCACCCCTGACGGACACCACGTGACAGGCCGCAGTAAACTGGTTAGATAGGTGTATTATTTTCAAAACAGCTTTGCCCCATGTGAATTGTACCACAGTGGAATATAACACTCTTGTGACTCCTGTCCATTACATCAGGGGTTCCCAAAGTGGGGTTCGGGGACTCCCAGGGGTCCTTGAGGCAGTTCCAGGAGGTCCCCAGCTAAATGATAGTTTGGAACCAAATGGACCATTAAGGGTCTGTAACTCTGAGAGTGTATATATGGAACCAAATGGACCCTAATGGGTCCATATCTGAACAGGGGTGAGATGAGACAGTAGACACGCGCACACATGCACGCAACGCATGCGTGGGGGGGGGGGGTTATTTATGGTCTAATGATAGACCAGTAATAGTATCACATATTGTAGAGAATGTAAGAATGTGGAGAAAACAAACAGCTACCCATGGGAAATCACAATGTCTATGTTTCTACAAAAGGAAGTGGAAAATTGAACAGTGTTTTTGCATGTGAAAGAAAGCAGAGTCAGATGTGTGTGTGTGTGTGTGTGTGTGTGTGTGTGTGTGTGTGTGTGTGTGTGTGTGTGTGTGTGTGTGTGTGTGTGTGTGTGTGTGTGGGTGTGTTTGTGTGTGTGCGTGTGTGTGTGTGCGTGCGGCCACATGTGCGTGTGTTCAGAACACATGCACTCCTCGTATTAACTTGCTTGTGGTTTATGGTTGAGTCACGATATGTTCCAACTAGAAGCATGGGAGTTCCAGAATTCCATCCATAAAAGGGATTGGACCCAATCCCATATGGATTCCATCAATCAATCACAGCGAGTTAGGAGGAAAACGTTACTAGGAGAAATAATTATTATAAACCAACCGATGGCAAGATTAAACAAAACAAATAATACTTATTTCTGAAAGTTCATCCTCAGTAAACCACAGCGATTTCCGGAGATGGGATCAATATCAGAACAAAAGCACAAGAGCACAATGGCCAAGTTAAATATTGTGCTTTCCAGCTAGTGTGGCACAATGCAAATTCTAAATGGCCCCTAACAATGAACCATTTATTTTCTACCATTTCAGCCGGGAAAATGATCAAAACACTGAATCAGCAATTTCTCAAACATTCAGAAGGCGCCTATGTTCATTTTCCTGGCACAGTTTCCTGACATTTGGTATTGCCCCCTATAGGCTAGTTTAAAATACATTTACCAGAACATAAGCAATATATTTTACTCTGGCTGGCTGCGGCTCGGTGCAACCATCTAAACTTGTAGGTCGATCCTTTCAAGTCCAGCACGTGCTCAGCTTTCAAGGATGATGAGTGAACCCAAAGAGACATCAAAGGACTATCTAGTGTACCTACATTATACAGCCCCTAACCTAACCTAGTCGATAACACAAGGTTGACAATATTCATACCAGCTTTTTCCATTTCATCCTTTAACGTAATCCAATACATCACTGCAGACACCATAAATCTGACTGGCTGACCTGGAGCCTACTGTAAATCTATAGTTCTCTGGAGAGGTAATAAATTCCCATGTCTTTCTTTTTTACCTGTTCCCTAGCTGTGAGAAACCTTTGTGTTTAAGCATGACGCTTGGCAGTGGTGGCCGAACGGAGGCAGCGGTGGCCGAACGGATAGCGGAGCGGTCTTGATACCGGAAGGTCGCCAGTTCGAATCAGCGGTCCGACACGTTAAAATTACCACCGCTGAAGTGCCCTTGAACAAGGCATTGAACCACTACGATGAAATGTTCTATGAGCAGGGCCTGGCTGGAAACAAGTTCTTGAGCTTAGCCCAGATACCCTGGGTAAATATAGTAATCATTTCATTTCATTTCATTACGCAACAACTTTGCGACATTCAGGTAACACTTGTTACTGTAGCTCTAAAACTGTCCTGTTTGGTTGGCAGGGCGCAGGAGTAGAGTAGCTGGATGGTAACCGCAAGCTTGCCAGTTCGAACCCGGGCTCCCCCAGAGTTAGTGTCGAAGTGTGCTTGAGCAAGACACTGAACCCCAAATTGCTCCTGATGTGCTGGTTGGTGCCTTGCATGGTTTCCGGGTGTATGAATGGGTAATGCACAATCTATGTAAAGCGCCTTGGATAAAGGAGCTATATAAATGCACCATTTACCATTTACCATACAGTGCTGCTCAACCTCAGCTCAGGAACTTAACCCTCCCACTACTACGAGCAAAACAAGAGAGTTACAGAAAGAAAGTCGGAGAGTACAGCTGTAAATGACAAGGTTTTCTAAGCCAAATGATTAGTTGAGTCGTGAAGTAAGCTGCAGTCAAACAATTTAGCTAATAAATAATGCTCCAGTTGAACATGGGTTTGCCTTCAGTCCGATTGCCTTTATCGGACACTCTACAGAACCCAGTGGGGCACAATGAAGTAGTTGCACAGATCAAACCCCCCTGACATCCTGGAGTCACATAGTAAACTATTTGTTCATTCCCTCCCCTACTTTCCCTGTTTCTCCATCATTCCTTCCTTTAACTGCCGCCTGGAACTGATGAGTCACGTTTCTGATAATCTGCAAGACATTCTTTTATAGTAGGAGGAAGAATGCAGATCTCTTTAATCCGTCACCCATTACCTCTCCTTGCCCTCTGACATCAACTGCTCTGTTTGTTTTTTTACTCACCCTGATACATGGGGATCGAGTCCACAGAGGGGGATGGTACGCGTGTCTGTGTGGGAGAGCGGAAGAGCAGGAGAGAGAGGTTGTTTGTATTGGATTCTCAGGTAAGGCACTTGGCACTGCATGCAGCTATAAATCCTACATTCCTTTCACCTTTTTAACTGTGTCTTATCCAGAGGAACTTAGAATGAGCCTAATATTTTGAAAAGAACACTTGAACAGGGCACATTTTCTATACATGGGTTGTTACAGAGATCAATCCTGTGACCCTTTTGCCACAGGATAGATTATATTACGGACCCTAGTCACCCCGGGTTGGAGTCTGGCAGCATGCACTGCCACCGGTACGGTATTGCACACCGAAAATAACCAAGCTCACAACAACAAGCTCTCAATGTGTGACAGCGCAACACGTCAGCTTGTAGATCGGCTATTACTGTATATATGTTCTGCATGCGACATGATTCACATGCAGCCAATTAGGCTATACTGCTCTAGTCTAAGCCACACTGCCAGTCACTCACTTCAACACCACCAACAAACCTCCCTTCATTTGTTGAGGCAGAGTGGACTGAACCATCATGCCACTGTGTCAGGATTAGTGCCTCTGACTTCTAGTTATTCCAGGGACCGGAGGTCTTAAAGCTCTGAAAGCCCACTGAATGAATATGAAAGAAACTCTGGACCGCAGATGACATGTGTTTCTGATCACAACATCCCTCAACATGAGAGTGATGACCTAGAACATTTGAGAATAACCCCCCAATACCTCCCTCCTTCCCACCCTCTTTCCATCCATATAGCCGTCTGTTGGGTCCTAATGGACAATAAAACCATCACCTCCCATTAGAAGCATAGAGGCTATCAGGGACCTGCTGGTAATACAGCATTTTCCCCTCCTCTGGTCTGCATTCACTTTCATCTGCTCCATACTTTCACTCCTCCTACCACATTGAGCACACGTGCATAATTTCCTTCAGGCGATAACTATGTCACACAGTAATGAAAACCAGACCTTGTTTCCCTCAGTCACATGCAATTAGGACCCTTAGTTAACAGAATGCAACATGGAAACAAACCACTAATGAGCCAGGAACTGCTACTTAAACTGTGCAATAAGGCCTACATTAGCAAACATGTGTAATATATAGGTTACATGTTTTAGGAGATTGAAGAAGACTTTGGGATAACTAGATAACTATCATCGGCTGTAAAAGATAAGGTGCACATATTCTGCCAAATATAAATAGCAGTTGCAATTGCTGACCTCTTTGCTAAGGAATAAGGAATGAGAATGGGTTACAGGAATGAAAACCATTCTAGAATATTTGAAAACTAACAGGGGACTGCTTTCCTATAATTCACCATTTTAGGTGCACTGCAGATATAGGGGAATGGTGGCGCATTCGGTAGCAATGTCACCTCACAGCTAGAAGATCCCGGGTTCGATTCCCACCCGGTACGTATGTGGGCTCTGGAGGCGTGTTCTCTCCTCTGTGTCATCAGCTCCCATACCCTATAGGTGGGGTTGGGCGAAAGGGCCTTTCTGTGTGGAGTGTTCTCCCCATGTCCCCTATAGGGTAGTGCCTCCCCCTGATCTGCCTCATGGTGGCGCTATAACAGGCCGCTCTGGAAAATCTGGGGTAGAGGTTCGTCATTGGCATCTAGGGAATGTGTGTCCAAAGATTGGCATTGACTGGGTTAATGTTAAGATTAGCTGTTAACGGACGGACGGACAGACGGACGGATGGACACACACGGAGTGCAAAACATATATCTCCAGATGCCTTCGGCTGGTGGAGACAATAAAGGGCTCTTATAGTAGCCTTGCCGAGCCATGAGGCCCTTAGGACAGGAGCCTATCTCCTGTTTCTGTAGCGTGAGGCAGCTTGATGTACAAGTACACCCCCTGGACATGACGCTAGTATGTCGCAGGGACTTACCCCCAATCCAACCCTTGATGCTGAGTGCCAAGCAGGGAGGCACTGGGTCACATTTTTAGAGTCTTTGGTATGACCCGACCGGGGATCGAACCCCGACCTCCCAGTCTCAGGGCGGACACTCTAACCACAAGGCCACTGAGTTGGCATCTTATAGCCTACAGTAAATTGAATTAATCATGAGGAAATTTGAGGAAAATGTCTATTTCCCTATGTGGAACAATGGCAACATCTGCCCGACCTTACTCGCTCCATTCCACCCAAGCATTCAGATTTATCTATGAGCCAACTGCTGGCCATGATTAATGGCTCAGAAAAAGTTCTGAACGCATTACAAGGTGGCGGGTTCTATCACTTTTCCAGAGATTGTAAGAGGCACAAGAGACTAAAAGAGATGACATAGACAAGACAGTCCCTTAGCTACCTGTTATGGGCTGTAAAGCCTGACATTGATTAGTGCTGGGAGGCCACACTCGATTTATCCTGCCAACAAGACCTTCTCACTTAGGGGTCATTAGACCATGAAGAAAGGGGTCACCCTCCGTTTTAACGTTCCATTGCTTAAATCTCAGTAGAAACATACATCCACTCACATGACCTCATTTTCTCCTCCACATTAAACTTTCAGGAGGCGCTGCGTCAACGTCCTCAGCAGGAGAGCTGACATCAACCACAGTAGCTCTCCAAGCAGGATATGATATGAAACATGGCAGTGAACAGCAACTGGCTAACTCCCACATTTCCACCCGCAGGAGAAAGGGACAATGTGAGTAGATTTACAGTTGTGTGTAAGTAGTTTACAACAGTAGGAAATTATACATAGGCATTATAATCCACCAATAGTATAGTAACATAATAAGCAGGTGAGTTTGGACTCCTCCTGTACAACCTCTGCAGTGCTTTATTTTATTTTTTACGTAGCCTATATTGTACTGTGTTTTGCTTTTATAATGCATTTATTTCAGATTGCACTCTTTGAGAGATTCAATGCATGCAGTTAACCGTAAAAGAGAGTTATCCCACACAAACTGTCTTGGTAAAAAATAATGTATTATATTTATTCAGCATAAATTGGTTCATCCTATGCATCCGTCCAGAGAAAGCATGCTAAAATAAGTTCTATGCAAACAGTAATTTATGGCTCCATCCATCCATCCATCTTCAACCGCTTATCCGTAGTCGGGTCGCGGGGGTAACAGCTCCACCAGAGTGTTCCAGACTTCCCTCTCCAGAGCAACATTAGTGACTTCCTCCTGGGGGATCCCGAGACGTTCCAAGGCCAGTGAGTCGATGGGTTTCCTCCAACTGCGCCTTGGTCGATCTGCCCCGGGGTCTCCTCCCAGTGGGACGTGCCTCGAGGACCTCCCTAGGGAGACGCCCGAGAGGCATCCTAACCATGCCCGAACCACCTAAGCTGGCTCCTTTCCAGGCGAAGTAGCAGCAACTCTACTCCGAGTCTCTCTCGCGTGACTGGACTTCTCATCCTATCTCTAAGGGTTAGTTAAAACTAATTTCGGCCGCTTGTATTCGCGACCTTATTCTTTCGGTCATGACCAATTTATGGCTATTTATACTCTGCATCCTAATAAATAATCGGCTCTTTGGCTATCAGTGTGTGCAGCCACTCTTTTGTCTTTTTAAGACTTAACTCTTTAGATGTTTCTGCCGTGAGCTGGCACCACTACTAAGACTGGTGTGCGTTTAGCATCCTCCTGCACAATGTATGGCTCTTGTCACATAAAACAACAGAGCACTTGTACTGACTTTTGAGTCTTGACTGTGTATGTGCAATCGATTTTGTTCAGAATATTGAAGCTAGAACGTCTCATTGATGCTGTAACGGTAGGTAGGGTATATTCAATTTGAATGCTTCACCTTGTTTGCACTGGTAGCACTTAATAAAACTGTCTCCACTCTGTATGCCACAAAGGAGTACTGATAATAAAAAAAGCACCTTGCCTTATTTAAACATAACCACCCTGGACTCAGTGAGTCGTTACAAAACGTTTTTTTAAGGTCAACCACACCAATGCAACTTCTTGCAACTAAGAGTTGCATTGTTTACCTTCAAAAGGTTTTGTCCCAAGGAGTCCCAGCCTACCAGTGTGGTTTGGGCTTAAAAGGCCCACTGTGGTGGTTCATGGCCAACAGCAGGAAGCATGGATTAGCGGTTCCCACACTTTTTAGCTCAAGACCCCAAAGAGACATTATATTAGCCGTTTTCCTGGGATCCAAACTAGTGAAAATAGCGCCCAATGCATTTGTTTTCTAATTTATTACTGATTTATTTCTACTTCAGGAAATTACTGAAAATCATTGAATTCATGAAAAAATTATAGCTTTTTTTTTGGGAAAGTTTTTTCTTTTAGTGTTTTGAAATAATGATAAAAAACTGACTAGATGTCGGAAACCAAAAAAGAAAGGGACCCATACAAATGTGCCCATGACCCACAAATGGGTTCCGACTCAGTGTTTGGTAAACACTGGAATAGACGATGGTGCGAGGAGAGGAATGTGGAATGTTTCCAGGATATCTCGCCTTACAAGAAGATGTTTGTCCCAGTGGGGTGATTACCTTCTTACTCATCCCAGTGTCGTCTTCTCCATCATGACTAAATGACCAAAAGCAGGCTTCCTCCTTCCTCTGCCACCTTCAGATGTAAAAAGAAATCTGAGATGATGGAATGATGATGGTCATGGAAGACCTTCTGAAAGCTTCATGGGCAAAGATAATCAACTTCAAAATCTCAAAAAATAGGTCAGAATGACCTCTCAGTCATTGAGTGTTAATTAAGTCACCTTCTTCTTTCTGCTACTGTATGGTAACATTTGCTACTCAGAGCAGATTGATACATGCAACATATATATATAAATCAGCCTGGAAGTCTTCCCTACAACTTGAATGTGACTTAAATCCAGGATTGGAGGGAAACAAAATACCATATGTTTAGAGTTGAAGGAGCAGTTATCACAACATGGTTGCGGTTTGAACTGTTGAAGTACAGTAGGGTATTTTACATGTGACTGATTTGTCTCTGCTCGATCGACTCTCTTCTTTCCATCTGCAGGCTTACGCAAACCAATAACCACAGACTGTGTGTAGGCAGTCGTAACAGAAGCAAAAAGTGAACATTTCAAACTGCCTAGTGTGCTACGCATGACAGAGCGAAGAAAATGCCACCTGTTTGTGTAACATATACATGGTAGTTATTGATGGGGCCAACCTGGTTTGAAGTGGGGTCATTCTCAGTGTTGGGTCACTGCATCACTCTCATGCATCCCACATCTGTTTTCCAGAGGGGGGAGGGGTGCAGTTGATGATTCATTGATTTATTTCACACTTGTACATTGTGGACCTCTTGATTTTCCTTTCACTGTAGATGGGAATATCATGACTCTATCTGGGTGTAAGTCATTTTACCATTTCCTTCTTTGGAACTCCGATGCATGCAGAAGGGTCTGCATGGTCATACTTAATGTTTTTTCTCTTCGGTAATGTAGATTGTCTGATACAGTATATGATTTGACCAAACAGTGATATTGTGTATTTCATAATATCACAATTTCACAATGTAATGTAAAAATGTATTGTAACCCTGGTGTCCCTGTCATTTTCAACCATTTCATAATGTTTTTGTTTTTCTTTCTTAAAAAATAAAAATAAAATATATGTACATATACACACAGTGTATTATATAGAAAATAGACTATTTTTTACAACAAATAGACTAGAGCAGGGGTTTTCAACAGGTGGTCCTTGAAGGTATTGCATGTGGTCCCTGACCATGCATTTTGTAATATAGGATTTGTTGATTTACAGTGAACTGAATTTGATGTGGTGACCTGTGATGATTAACCGTCCATATAGTTGGTTGAGTCATTATTATTAGGAAATTGGTTGAGAAACAGTGGGAGGCATAGCAAGTGTTACAAAAGCACGAATGTTAGCCCATGTCCTCACCCATCACAACAGTGGTCCCCATTCTAAGTAAGGGTGGTTTATTTTTTTATTTTTTTTTACAAATCGAACTCTGAATCCATACTTAAAACAAGCAACACTATTTAGGTGGTAAATCTGGGAGGAAATAGGTGGAATTCTCTAGTAGAGCTAAGTGCAACCATAGACTGTTACCATAACATAACCTCCCTGACCTATTACGCACATGGGGCATTTTGAGACCTTTGTGTGCGAATGCAGGTACATGACATGTCATGTCATGTCATGTGTGTGTGTGTGTGTGTGTGTGTGTGTGTGTGTGTGTGTGTGTGTGTGTGCGTGTGTGTGTGTGTGCGTGCATGCGTGTGTGTGCGTGCGTGTGTGCGTGCGTGCGTGCGTGCGTGCGTGCGCACAGTTTAAAGTGATGGCAGCACATCAACCATGAGCCAGACATGAGACTGTTTGAGGTGGGTTTAAAATAGACCCCTGCACTTCCAGGCAAAGCAATTGGCCTATCTATCTGTTTTATTCAGAAGTGACAGAGAACAATAATCATAATCACTGTAGAATATTATGCGATACCTTCTCACTTAGGGATCATTTTCATAAAGAACGGGATCCCCATCCCATGTTTCATCCATTAAATCCTACTGAATTCTCAGTAGAAATATCCACTAAACATGACCTCATTGCTGACTCAACATTAAACATCGTCATATTTATGTCCATCAATGTCCTCAGCAGGAGAGCTGACGTCAACTCTCCATGCAGGATATGAACAGGCAGTGAACAGCAACTGGCTAATTCCCACCACCTGCAGCAGAGAATAAGGACTTAGAACTCCAATATACTCTCCACTGGCTGCCTGTAAGCGCCAGATGCGATTTTGTACTTATTACATATAAAGCCCTAAATGGGCTGGCCCCTATACCTACATCCTTGAGATGCTGTCCCCTCCTAAATCTGAGCGCATCCTCTGATCATCGGATAAGGCCCTCCTTGAGGTCCCTATGACGAACTTAGTTACCAGGGGTGATCGGGCCTTTTCCGCCCGGGCACCTAAAATCCTAGATTATGGAACGCTCTGCCGGTGCATGTAAGGTTAGCAGACTTAGCACCATCTGTGTCTTTGTTTAAGTCACTTTTAAAAACCCACCTTTACACAGTGTTTTATACCCATTCTACTATAGATTGTACATACCCAAATGCTGGTATTTTTTATTTTTTTCTCGTTTTCATATTGCTTTTGATTGTGACTTGCTTTATGTTGTTTTTTAACCTTGCGCTGTACAGCACTTTGGAACCTTGTTTTGAAAGGTGCTATATAAATAAAGTTCATTAAAAATGGAGTGCCAAATTTATTTTATTTTTTGTGTTTTTCATGTGTCTATGAGATGACAGTATTTCATTAGACCCCCTGGTGTGGTTTTTTTGTGCAATGGTGTATTCCCTTTGTATTTAGGGTTTCCTCCTTAATAATACCTGATGATCATGTTTTAGGGTTCATGATGACCGTTGCTGCATATCTCTCCCCTTCTATCTCTCCCTCTTTCCTGTCAATCTCCACTTAATACTATCAATAAAGCTAGAAAAGCCAAAAACAAATCTTTAAAAAAAGAAACTACTATTATTATAGCAACATAAGCAGGTGAGCTTCTGAATACTGATAACTCCAGGACCTTTGGGTCTGCTGGATGTTTTATTTTGCACTGTTTTGCTTTTCTTTGTATCAATGCCATATGGTGAGAAAGAGCAATTGTATTTAAGAATCAGTCCTCAAAATGTTAATCCGGTGTTGCCTAAGTCAAAAGTAACATTCATATAAAATAAAATAAATTGTGTGGATACCTGCTTGAGAGGCTAGCACATTGAATCCAGTTGTAAACAGCTTATTAAAAAAGCATGTGTAAATTATTGTTATTATGCAATATTTATGTTTAATTGTTGATACATTTTGCTTTATCTATTTCATTTTGACTTTTACGTTTTACTGCATTCTTCATGTTCAATTTTAAGATACTGTAGATACATGCATAATCATTGTCTAAGACTGATGGGCATGTATAGAGCATCGCAGTCCCGCCCCTTTCATGATGACGCCAGGCCCAGGAAATTATTCCCAGTGCATTTTTCCCATAGACATTTCAAAAAGTATTTATTTAAAGACGGTTACGCCACGGACAAAGCCAACTCGAGCCGTGACAAATCATGACAATAAACACAATATTTTGGACCAAACATATAATTACAAAGAAGAAAAACAACAAAAGAATTGTGTTTGTTGTCATGATTTGTCACAACTTGAGTTGGCTTTCTACAAGGCTAAAGGTCTTTAAATAAATACTTTTTGAAAAGTATATGAGGAAAATGAACGAGGAATCATTTCCTGGGCCCTGGTAGGGGGCGGGACTGCGACGCTCTATAGAGCTCCGAAGTCTGACGTCACTTTCAGTAGAGGGTGTCAATCTCCAGGTTCATGTATTTGTTTATTTGCATTGAGATCCCCAAACGGCGATTTTAGGTCGCTTCATATAAGAACTGTGTTTGAAAAATAAACCGACCACCTCGGCGTTTCTGTCAGGGGAGTGGCTGTGCGTCGTTAATGATGTCCATTCATATTTGATACAGCCAGTTTCTAGAGAAAATGGAATTAATGTGACCGCAAAAGCCTTGAAACTACATATGAATGCAATGTCGCTGAGCATATACGTCACGCCCAGCTGTCAACATATTGCGTTCCTGAGATTCCTCGTTGACGTAAGCTCAGCTGGTGGTGACTCGACTCGTACTAACCACGATACATTATATATCAATAAAATACAAATAAAAATAAACGTAATTAACGTTCAGTTTCTGTTGTGCGACGGGCTGCGGGCAGAAGCAGCCTACCCGGAAATGTAGTCTCTGGGTTGTTTGGCTCGTTTCTAACGCTTATTTTGTTACTCTTTGGGTATATTTGTACATTTCCACCTTCAGTCGATGCTTCATATCCATATGAGTGAAAAGGCCGGGGTGATCGGTTTATTTTTCAAACACAGTTCTTATATGAGGCGATCTAAAATCCCCCTATGGAGAGTACAATGCTTATAAAAACATACATGAACCTTGGCGCTCACTGCCCTCTACTGGTAGTAGAGGGCAGTGACGTCAGGACTTCGGTGCTCTATTGAGTTGCGCTTGAAATGTACTGTAATTCTGCAAACTGTTAATAAATACTTAAATCAATCAATCAATCAATCAATCAAACTAGTACTATTGTTGGTCAGCATCTGCACAATGGTGATAGTGATTGTTGTACATTCATCACAGAAAGCAGTCCTTCAACTGAGGTGCTCTTAAAGACATAATTTGACCAGACAGGAATATTCATAAGTAAGAAGTAGACTTAAACTGAACAACATTCAGATACTTGGAAATTATGGAATTGAATTGGTTGATACTGCCATCTAGTGGTAAAGCACAGGAAATACTGACCATGCTTCACCTGGCCTGACTAATTAAAGTTTTATTGTTGGTTGGAAAAATAAATAATAATAATAATAATAATAATACAGACAAGATGGAAAATGAATGCCAGAAAATACACAGATCAAGACGTTGATGCATGCATTTTGTATAATGTTTTGACACAAATAATCGTATTTTTCAACCAGTGTCAATAACCTAATGTATATCCTGAGCGCTACACTCCCTCTGTGGAGAGGAACGGACTGACCTCATGCCTCCTTCATGCATGAGGAGTCCAAGCCGCTTCTTTTCACCTGACAGGGGGGGGTTCCGCAGTAGGACGTAGCACGTGGAAGGAACACGTTATTCCAACCAGTTCCTTTTCCCCTCCATCAGGTGCCCCGGCTGGCCAGGGGGAGGCAGCTTTAGAGACTGCATGTTTTTTGAGTGGTGCAGCCACTCCAATGACCAGCAATGTATGTGTGTGTGTATGTGTGTGTGTGTGTGTGTGTGTGTGTGTGTGTGTGTGTGTGTGTGTGTGTGTGTGTGTGTGTGAGTTACACAATGGTGTAAGAAGTGGTTCTGCACATGCTCAGTTGCTCCTCTAGGCCGCACACAGAAGCCTGTGAACATAGACATTTTGTGCATAGATGTGCCACGCAATGGTAGGCCTCAGGCCTGGTATAGGCCTCAGGCCTCAGGCTTGAGGCCTGGTATGGTAGGCCTCAGGTCTACCATTCTGAAATTTAATTTAATAATATTTGGACTGCTGGACAGCTGACAGCCCTCTTTACTCTTTAAAAAAAAAAAATATATATATATATATATATATATATATATACACACACACACACACACACACACACACACACACACACACACACACACACACACACACACACACACACACATCTATACTGTATATACAAGTGAGAAGTTGTACCCAACCCAGGAAAAGGGACCCAAAGTCACACACTGCATACATCACTGACACGTCACTGACACACTGCAACACACTACACTCACACGGCAGTGACGTCACACACTTACCCTCCGCGTCGTTCGGCCGCTATCTCCTCATATCGCGCCGAACGCCGACCCTCAACACCACCCGCGGAACATTACTCATTGCACTGACACCAACGTTGCCTCCCTTCCACACCCACGCCGCCATTGTACTTCTTCACAACAAACAATATCTCCCCAAGCACCCACACCCCCGCACGCACACACTCACATGTTGCCAGGTCTATGAAAACAAGCCCAGAAAACATGCCATTCAACACGCTACTTACAACTCGCTTACAACTCGCGGACCTGGCAACACTGCATCCCGTGATTCCCCTCTTTTCATTGGCTGCGCCACCAACATTGTTGCCACGTCTATGTAAACAAGGCCGCCAACCCTGACTTCCTACAGCCTACAGCCTATACTTACACACACTACCACTCGCTTACAATACGTGGCCCTGGCAACACTACATCACCCCTTCCCAATGGCTCAAAACCCCACCACGTGGAACCACTACCGGAAGTTACACAGTACACACACACACACACACACACGCGCGCACACACACACACACACAGTGGCGGCCGGTCCATAGGGGGCGCTGGTGCGCCGCACCACCATGCACAACCCCTGAATAAAACGTGAATAAGAATGACTGAGAAAAGTGAGCAACGACATCTGCAGCCTGTAATTTATTTAAAATTAGCAATCCAGAAACGTAAATATTATATAATATAAGGAACCACTAACCAAAGGCAGTGATTAAAAGTTGTATTATGCTGCCACGTTGTATTATGCTGCCATGAAATGTCAAATGTTGTTTACGTTGTGTGACGTTTCTGATTGGTTACTGAGTGTCACATGTTGGTGCGCGTTCATCTGTAGCCCTTGACTCTCAGCACTGAAGAGTAATGCATTGCGGTCCACATGTCTTCAATACAATTACAAACGATAGGAAGCCACTGGGTCGCAAAATGTGTGCGATCAATGTTATTCATACCACAAACCACTTGGGGGCAGCATAAACATCACAACACAGTTTGACATATAGTTTAACACACAGTCACCATAGACGCTAGAAAAACATGAATGAACATGGAGCCAGGTAAAGATAATAATTCATTTTCATAATGGAACAACAACACTAGAAAACTGTAGCCTCAATCTACATGAAATTAGCCATGTTTGGCAATGCCATGTTTATTTTTTATTTTTAAAAGCCTTCCATTGAATGTGATGATACCTATAGTGCATGTTTTCTTGATATTTTTTATAGCGCCCTCTCTAGGACAAAAGTCACCAGCCGCCACTGACACACACACACACACACACACAGTGTACAGCCTGCCGGAAACCAAAAGTAGAAGAAGAAGAACAACAACACAGGTTCTACACTGATTCTAACTTAGACGGAGAGCACCGCGATTACATGCACAGTTACAATAATGCAAACACGACCGCGTCGACACCTGGCGTGGTACAATCGGGACGAACCGAGGCGCATATATGGATAAGAACAACAACACCAACACTACACGCACACGCGCGCGCTGCAACACAAAACAGCTGTGTACAACGCAGTGTCACTGCAGACACGTGTGTGTGTGTGTGTGTGTGTGTGTGGTGTGTGCGGATCGCTTCGCGATGCAGCTGAAATGGCACGCACGCACACACACACACACACACACGCCACAAAACGCTAATAATAATAATACACAATAAGAACACTACACTAATAATAATCATAACAACAACAGTACAGAGAACAGTACAGTACACATGAGTACAGTACAGTACAGAAAGAAAGCTCACATCAGAATATTAATCCATGTAATAATAATAATAATAATAAAAAATAACAACACAACACTAATAACAACTATAATATCAACAGTACAGACAACAGTACAGTACAGTACACATGAGTACAGTACAGTACAAAGACTTACAGTACAGCACAGTACAGTACAGTATACTGTTCCTGCGCCTTGCCATGCTCGCTTTCATACGCAAATACACAAAACCAAACAGGGCCACTCAGCCAGCTTGGCAACTTTGCGCTTTCCAAGCAAATGCATAAATGAAAACATCATGGGTTGCCATTGCCTTCTTCCCATTTGCGACGCATCGCATGGCGCTGGGATGAGCGGGCCGAAGGCCCGCGAAATTCTAGTATATATACATACACATACATACATACATACATACATACATACATACATACATATACTCTTAAAAACAATACAATTATAAAGTGGATTGATAAGAATATTACCAAAATACTTCCTTCCTCCTTCTTTTGCGTTGGGCTGTGGGGGCTTGGAAGGTAAAGTGGAGAATCTGGAATGCACAAGGAGGTCTCCCAGGTTCCTATTCCTTCTGAGTGCAGAAATTACGTTATTAATGGGACTAGTGTTGTAGTGGTAGATGAGACAATATGTATGTATGTATGTATGTATGTGTGTGTGTGTGTGTGTGTGTGTGTGTGTGTGTGTGTGTGTGTGTGTGTGTGTGTGTGTGTGTGTGTGTGTGTGTGTGTGTGTGTGTGTATGTATGTATGTATGTATGTATGTATGTATGTTTAGGGTACTAACAGGTTACAAAGTGGCTGTTGAGCTGTTCACAGGTGCATGATGGGATGCTGAGTTTTAGTGTAACAGTACAGAACAGACCAGATGCAATAGCATTTGTTGACCACCAAGTGTCACTGTTGCACCACTCACTTCAGACAGATCTGACTTTTGTGAGGGTACCTGGCTCTATTTTCGTCCTCACTAAACTTCTTATCCCTAAACGTCTTTGCCATTTTTTACTCTTTTGAAAAACATTTTTGAATAGTTCAACTAGACGATCTACATCGACACGTTGTGAGCTTGTAGATTGGCTATTGTTTTTCAAATAGTATAAAAATGGCAAAGAAGTTTAGGGATAAGGGGTTTAGCATGGATGAAAATAGAGCCCCTAGTTCCTACCCTAGGGAACACGGGGAGAACATGCAAACTCCACACAGAAAGGCCCTTTTGCCAACCCCACCCATATGGTCACTGATGACATGGAGGAGAGAACACGCCCCCATGCGTCCCCAGCGGGAATCGAACCCAATACCCAATACTGATAATCTTAACAATGTATTGATGTAATTGTCTGTGTGAAACCATGCAGATATCTGGCTTTTTATCAGCTATACTTGGGTGTGGTGATCAGCTATACTTGGGTGTGGTGAGCAGAGGAAAGTCACGTAGAATGGGGTGAGAGGCCAACATTCCGCATGTGACAGAAATGTTTTACTATGGGGCTAATGGTAAAGAGCTTATCTACTGTACTGCCATTACCTACAGCCAGTCTCGTGACCTTGAGGAAAAAATGAACAACAATTGAAGTTCTGAAGTGCCTCTTGCTTCACGTGAGGAACAATATTCAAAAGAAAAGAAATGTAAACCCTTAGTCTAATCACCAGTATAGTAGTCTACAAACATTGTTGTATCATTTTGTGGCTTTGACAGTAAAACTATACAATCTACGTCTACGTTTAGTTTAGTTTTCATCCAAATAAATCCTAATGGGCCATATAAGGCAATAAGAAAAGTAGTAAAGTTAAAAAAGGACGGTCTGTAAATCTTACCCGTTAATTGACGGTCAAAAAAGGAATGACTTGTCAAGCTGGGCATCAAAGCAGCTCTATTTCACTTTCCTTCCCATAGTCAGGTTGGTGTGGTCTAGACTGAAACAAGAGCAGAGATCCATTATGATTTACAATGCCTCATTCATTACCACCCAGCGCTCTGAAGGTCAGTGGTTGATTAAATCTCTCGATGTGCTCCTTTATCATTTATTGAGTTCAATCCCACTTAAGCAAGTGAGAGAAATACTCTCATCACAGGCTAATCTTTATTGGAATACTATTTCAGAGAAGACATTTTGCACACCCTATCTGACATGTGGTTAATGAATGTGGACTCTCAGTGGGTGCTTAAAGCATAAAGACCATGTAACAGGATCCTGTTGAGAACAGGATGAGAAAGTGTTCACGGTCATACAATCTCACAAAACCCACATTTAACTGGCACCAAGCTTATGTGGGTTATCAGGGACAAAAGACAGCACTTGGCAATATTCCTCTGTGGTAAGATTAGTGTCATTTATCAGTGTGCAAACATCTTGTGTATTATAGAACACTCCACCTACAAGATCTTTCACAGCTTCATTCCTTCGAGGTTGTGCATTCCATAAATTGTGGCATCTTTCAGTATTAAGAATTTGAACGGTTTCAAGACACACCCACAAGCCTCACATGAGAAGTTTGAAAGAGTGGCGATGACAGCAGCAGCACAGACAGACAGACAGACAGACAGACAGACAGTTTTCTTTTTTGTGTGCATTTTTGTGTGTGCAAAATATCAGTCAGTCAGACTAGTTTTCAAGGTTAAAGGATGCAGGCAGGAGGAAAGCCCAACAGGAGAGCTGCCCTACCAGGCTCATAATTACTCCCTGGCAGGTTGAGGCTGGGAACTTGGCAACAACCTGAATGCAAATGACACCGCAGGAGGCCTGGGTGTGGATGTTCTGAAGGCTAGGCTGTTTCGCTTTCTATCAGCAATACAGGACAATGTATTAATGACACACTCTTGGCCTTACATAATATAATTCAAGTGCTTGTAGCTTGTAGCTGAATGAATGAGTGACAAATAATCCCCTACAGTCTTGATTAATTCATGATTCAGATAATGGGGGGAAATTAATTGGTCAGGTATTGAAGTCTACACCACACAGAAGAAACTGGAGTCCAAATATATGCACCCATGCACTTCCCTCTAGGCTTTAAAGGACTCAAATAACCAATTGAGAATTAAAAAAAGACCTAATTGTGTTTCCTGCCTTTATTGTATAACACCATGACTTATGAAAATACTTGATTGTGCAATTGTTCCCAGTTAACCATGATGTAATGGATATGACATTGTTTTTTGTGTATGCACGCACACACACATACACAAAAACAGTGCGTGTGTGTGTGTGTGTATGTGTGTGCGTGCGCGTGCTGTTATGGATGTGGTGATTTCAGTTTATCACATAAGCCACACGAGCAAAACGCACATACACCAGGAAGGCATGAGGCTGGGGCTAGCAGCTTGCATAAGGCTTCTGGGGAAAACCAGAGGGATTCTGGAATGCCAAAGTTAACACGTGTCTAGTTTGTGTGTGTGTGGGTGGGGGAGAGAGAGAGAGAGAGAGAGAGAGAGAGAGAGAGAGAGAGAGAGAGAGAGAGAGAGAGAGAGAGAGAGAGAGAGAGAGAGAGAGAGAGAGAGAGCGCATTTTAGTCATTGTGCAATATAAAGGTAACCTCATGTGGAAAGATAGTTTGGACATTGCAAATGAGCTGGAGGGAGGACATCTAAAAATATAAAACTTGATCATGCGAATGCAACTCCAGAAACACAACAAGGCAAGGCAATTCAACACTTTATTTGTATAGAACATTTCAACAAAAAGGCAATTCAAATGCTTTATACAAAACATCACAAGCATTAAGACAAAGTGCAAAAGAAACAAATACTGAAAGGACATTTGAATGCAATGAAAATTGTGGTGAGATAATAGAAAATAAGAATAAGCTAAAATAAAACAGATACCAATACAATATTTAAGTTGCAGTGCAGGAAAAAGCCCAATAAAAGGTAGCAGCAAACAGAAACGTATTGATTTATTTAAAAGAACTGAGAGTAGCAGACATTGCATTTTTCTGGGAGTTGTTCTCCAGACAGGTGGTGCATAGAAACTGAATGCTGCTTCTCCACATTTAGTACTTTAGTTTTGGGAACAGAAAGCAGACCTGTCCAACCTGAGAGGCGTGGATGGTTTAGCGGTTTAGCCTATAACCTACTGTACATAAGCTCAGATATGTATTTTGTTACAGTTGCGGGAGGACATAAAACTCACGGATTGCAGCTTTAATTTAGGAAAGTTTGAGGTTTGGGGGTAACACCAAACATTCTGTCATACCTGTGGATTTGAAAGGTGTCATCCTCCATTTGGAGATACTATAGTGAATGCGACAATACCTCTCACAGCTTACTCTCGGCTCAAAATGTGTGCACCTTCCCCATGTTTACTGTCATGCAGCAGCCCATCTAGCATAGATCTCAGTGTGGGCCCTGCTATTTAAAACTTTTCCAACTTTGCTGCTCCAAATCATTAGCCTATGCATACACACACATACTGTACCTGTCTTGTACGCGCGCGCGCACACACACACACACACACACACACACACACACACACACACACACACACACACACACACACACACACACACACACACACACACACACACACACACACACACACACACACACACACACACACACCTGGAGTTTAAATTAAAGAATATTCTGACATTTATATACTGTATTTGCCTAAACCAACACTGCAGGATATAGGGCATGGCTTGGCACGGCTTGATTCGCTGCAAGATAAACATAACAGACTTCCCCAGGGAGTCAAGAGAACCTCATAAAAATTTAACAACCACTTAAAGAGATATCTACACAGAATCCCCAGTGTCTTATTGAAACATTGTGTGTCTGTAGGGATAGGGGTGGGAGTATATTATACTCCCCAGCACATTTGCCAGTTAAGTTTGGGTGACAGTTACAGTATAATATCTGCCTGGCCTGTTATAGCCTCCAACAGGAAAACATATTGTGATCCTGGGGAAGAAACAAAGTCATAGAATGATGTAGTCCATCTGTGTGATAGATGTAACTTTTACAAGTTAAAGCATGCGCTGTGAAAAGGCACATTCAGTACCAAAACATGAAAGTGCCTAGGGTGTAAGGCAGTGTGTAAGCCAATGTGTTTGTGTGTTTGCATGCTTGCACATGCACATGTCCATGTGTGCAGCTCTGCGAAAATGTTTAAAACATATTGAATTTCAGCAACTTCATGGCACCCATTAAAATGGGTGCCATTCTACAGACACTGGAGACAATGACATTTGCATTGTCTCCAGTGTCTGTAGAATTCCAACACAAGCATCTCACACTACTGGAAATGAGTGATTACCTGGACCAAGTCTCATTAGGAAAAGTATTTAAACCCACTGCTTTAATGGAGTTTTAACTAATTGCAGGGCCCTCGACTGGAGTCCCTCAGGAAGCTGCCCTATTCTTAAAAATCACACCTGTGTAAAGTGAGGGGCGCTCTCGTCATCGTACAAATTTACGTGATATTTGGCGGACATTTGACCTAATTTCTCCTTTCATTGTCAATGGCAAATATTGAGACATGTGGGGACAAAAGCTGTATATAGGAGGGGCTAGCGCCCTTCAAATAATCACACATCATCACCTCATTCCGGCCTATATCACAATTTGCGTTCTCACCATCGTCTTCAATGTTTGTGTTTACGCAATGTTTGTGTTTACACAAACACTCAAACCTGGCCATTCATTATCAATGGCATGCAATGCAGTGTTGTTTATGGCAGCACATTTTGATTTTAGTCATAGTCTCTTGAATAGTTTATTTAGTTTCAGTCACATTTTAGTCACCTGGAATGTTTTAGTGTTAGTCTAGTTTTAGTGGACTTGATGCCGTCGTAATGACTGTTTTTACACTTGCTGAAAATAGCAGATCTACAAGATCACAACGCGTCGCAGTGTGATGCGTTGTGAGCTTGTAGATCTGCTATTTTCAGCATGCAACCATATGTAAAATGACTTATACTCGATCTCTTGTCCACTAGTCCCTTCCTAACATTTTAGTCTAGTTTTTATTTTTTGACGAAATTGTCAGTATATTTAGTCTTAGTTTTAGTCATCATAGCCTAATTTTCATATAGTTTCCATTTAGTTTGTCAGTGAAAAAAGGTAGTCGTTTTTCGTCTTAGTTTTAGTCGACGAAATAAACACTGATGCAATGTTTGTGATAGGACAATCTTTGTGTTTATACACACCCTCAGCTGGACATAGGAGGGACTAGCGGCCTTCAACAATGAATGCGAAGGATTCTACTCTTCATTATGCAGCCCCACTTGTCCCAACAAACATATTCCTAATATTTCAAAAACAAATTTGTATACATTTGTTAAAATTATATATTATCAGACAATCCTACAATACACAAATTATAGGTCAAATTACTGTATATGACAAGTAAGCAACTGTGAAGCTTCTAGGACTCTGGTTAGACTGTACAGCCATGGTCTGACCATATCAACAAGGTACTTGACCAAATGCAAAGAGCACTTGCAATATATAACACATGCAACCGATGGTCTGCTTCAAAAATTACAAGTTGCTCAAAACAAGCTTAAGGCTGTCAAACTAGTTCTGAGTTGTTCCTATAGGACAAGTGTTGAACACATGCATGAGCATCTCACTTGGCTTGGTGTCAAAGTAAGACTTTCTTCTAGTTTAGTTGTACATTTTCATAGTTCACACCCAAGACTCCCACATTTGTATATTCTAAGATAACCTACTGCTCTGATCAGCAAGAATGAAAGGAAATGTATAGTGCTAATGGGGCTCTGTATAACAAACAAACTGCTGTGGTCATCGCCATTCTCTTGCAGTAGGACAAGCTGGCTGACAACAACAGTGCAATAAATAAATAATAGGTTCATGGTGGGCTGCCATGCCTCAGTTGAGGGTACTGGTAGTATGTAACCTCTTAGTACGACCAGCCATTATCAAATGATGGCAAGGCACACAGTTGACAGAGTTTATATTGTTTATTTTCCCCCCCAAGTGACAATTCAAAAGTGGCAAAAACAAAAGAGGCCATCAGATTATCTGCAAATGGAAAATAAAGAATATACAAAAAGTCCTACAAAAACAAATGATCAAAAGATTAGGCCAACCAAATTCTATAATAAGAAACAATTGCATTTTTACAATGGTTTTAACAAATATTATTACAAAACCTCCTTGGAGACAGCTAGTGACAGCTCACTCCGTCAAGACAGCAGCAGACAGCAGACTGTCAGACAGACCAAATAATCAGGATGTCAGTTCTGTTCACTAGAAATATACCGGCACAAAAGTATGTACAATTTCATTTAAGTCATAGATATTTTAACATATTTTCAGTGTCCAGTATTGACCTGTACCTTCCTTGGACTGTACCAAACTACCCATTCTAAAATCTAATACACTTTTCAATCAAATCAATCAGTGTCCCTCTTTGACAGTCAAAACCTTGCCATAGACAAGGAGTTGGTTTGGCTGAATTTGGCTTCAATCAGTGGTTGACTGGTGTGTTTCCTGGCAATGACCTGAACCCCATTTTGACTCTTTTAGGTTCCAGAGCTGAGCCACGAGAGAGATGAATGCGATTTGTTTGTTATGGTTTTCTTGAATAAATAAACTTATGTTTGTAGGCTAGTTTGTGTTTGTGTCCGTACACCACCACCCAAGCGTGCACTCTTGATGGGCATGTATAGCCTACACTTACAGCACAATCAGTTGGCATTGTCCCTTTCCATGATAATGTGTGGTCACATTGTCACATGGGCCTATATCATGACAAATAGAGACACAAACACAGTGAAATGATACCACTCCACACATAAGGTGGTTTGTCAGTAGGCTATAATGGCACACTATGTTGTCACTGTAAATTATTATCAGTCAAAATTATAATTTGACAGCCAGATAATAAAAACATAAAAGACTTTTACATGTCAGCTTTACCTTGATGCTCATACAGTGCTGCTTCGTTCTCAAACATAACATGTGAGAGCACAGGTGTCGTTGCCCTCATGGCAACTGGAAAGTGGTGCATTTTGGAGCATCCCCCTGTAGTTTTATCCGGCCTGTCATCATAGGCTAATTAGCGTGCATGGTTGCCTGCCCTCACAAGCGTTCACAAATATATTCCCTCTATATGGCAAGGCAACACGATTATGCATCGCCATGATTCTAAGGAGTTCTCTGGTTCTCGTATTCCTAAAGTGACTTGGATATTTATAGCCAAGGGAAATAGAAGCGTCACAGACGGACTAGTTCTTACTCGACCGCGTGCAGCAAGAGGTACGCTGTGTTAACATTGCAAATGGCTCTCTCTCTCTCTCTCGCTCTCTCATACCCTGCACGCTGGAGACAGTCGGGCGGATATATTTGGACTGATTCAAAACTCAAATGAAAGACTGTCTGCAGTCTGCACTACATGGAAAGACGCATGGACCAGCTATTTTTTCCATCCGTTGTGTGTAGCAGATCCGTCCAGGGGAAGGGGAAAAGTCTAAAAAGGACAAAGTTTGCTCGCTCCACGCAGGGGTATTTAGAGTCAGAGTGCCCTCACCCTGCCTGGACGCTCGGGAGGCACCTGAGGAATTTGCGTCTCGGGCCAAAGGAGGGACGGCTTGCCTTGCTGCCTCGTGAGCCGCTGGGGGTGCGCGCGCGCGCCTGTCTTTCTCATCCCCAGTCGGTTCATTAATGAACCCCGCATTTCTACCGGTGCGGAGGACGGGGGAACCGAAATGCATAACGGGACGTGCAGCACGGCAGTGATGATTACCACGATGAAAAGCCCCCGGTCATCCTCCGAATCCTCGCCGATAATGACCTAACAAACAAGTGGCCCGTATCCAACAATAATTGCAGCTTTGCCCGCAAGGGAGTGAATTAACAAGCGTCGCATAACATCCTATTTGATTTGTAATTTTGTCCAGCACCTTGTAATCAATTGCTGGAGACGTGCGGCCAAAATGAGGTTGAAGGGGGTGTTTTTAATCCTCTTTATGGGTTCCTTTACCGCTTATTACATTTATGAGCCCATTCCCGAGGAGATAGAGGAAAGATGGAAACTTATGCTGACCAACTCTTTCTTCAGAAGTCTCAGCCATCTGGTAAGTACAGCTATAAGCGTTTACCCTTTTGTGAATGAAGGCCCTTTTTTGCCTTCTTAAGATTGTAAAGCAATACATTTGTTTTAATTCAGCTCACCATGGTTTTGCAGTTTTGTTTTTCCTTGTCCAATGCATTGTCAGGTTGAACGTGTGTTGTGTAGGCTACCAGATTATGTCACATACTAATCCATGTATTGTAATAGTCCTGCTCACCTGTTCTAATTATAGAGCCTATTAAGGAAATCTACGTTAATGTTTATTGCTGTGATGATTAGATTTGTCTGTGGTGTCACATCCTTATGTCTGCAAGCAGTGGTGGAACCTATACTAGGCTACTCATAGGCTATTTATTAAATTAATCTAAAATGTCACAATGTTAGTATACCACAATGTGGGATAAAAAATGTAAGGGGAAAAAATGCTCATTAGCATAATGACCCATATTTCAATCATAGGCCTATTATTGGATTGTAGGCATTAAACCTAGCCTATCTATATAGGCTAATCTAATAATACATCATTAGTTATCAGTTCATCTATATTTTGTATTAATCTAAATCTGCAAAGTAACTACCTAAAGCTGTCAAAAGTAGGCTAAAATAGGCTACCTCAAAATCATAGTAAAGTCAATTTATATTTTTAGCACATAATTAAAATAACAAATATAAAGAAAGCATTACGAAATGTAGGCTACTCAACTATTTTCAGTTCTATGAGCAGTTCCACGTTCCACATGGAATTAACTTTATGGATTCTCCAGGGAACGTAACTGTATTAATTCATTTACAGTATGAACATTCTAAATGTACTTTATTTATTCATCTAAATATATTATTCATGTATTAAATTCATAAACAGTTTTCTGGCCTCTTTCTGTGTCTGTCTCACTTGCTCATACTTTCATCATACGTCACAACAGCACATCCATGCACGCATACTCACAAACCACACAACAGCACATCTATGCACGCACACTCACAAACCACACAACAGCACATCTATGCACGCACACTCACAAACCACACAACATCACATCTATGCACGAACACTCACAAACCACACAACATCACATCTATGCACGAACACTCACAAACCACACAACAGCACATCTATGCACGCACACTCACAAACCACACAACAGCACATCTTTGCACGCACACTCACAAACCACAACAGCACATCTATGCACGCACACTCACAAACCACACAACAGCACATCTATGCACGCACACTCACAAACCACACAACAGCACATCTATGCACGCACACTCACAAACCACACAACAGCACATCTATGCACGCACACTCACAAACCACAACAGCACATCTATGCACGCACACTCACAAACCACACAACAGCACATCTATGCATGCACCCTCACAAACCACAACAGCACATCTATGCACGCACACTCACAAACCACAACACGGATGCTGGGGTTTAAGTACTCAATTCATCATCAAGACATACAATACATGCATTTCATATCAGCAACAACATGCACTAAAAGTAAACATGAAGCTGTAATTCTGGGAAAATTGCAAGTGTGGTTGCATCGACCAAACTTCTCGTTCACAGAATGATGATGTATGATGACCCTAAAAAGTTTATACAGAATAAATAAAGTTGGGCAATTACTAGGCCTATAGTCTGGTTAGCTCTGGCAACCACACTAATTCGGAAATACGGAAAAGTGTGGTTGCTTCAGTTTTAAATTTGGGTGACGAATCGAGAAGTTCCGTGGCTGTTGGTATGGTAAGGTTGCTGTTGCCAAGTTTTGTGGGGAACGGTCATAGGAGCTTCCTATGGTGTTGTGCCCATGGACAGTTGGCTTTTCCTTTGAACTTTGAATGGATTTACACTTGGGTGAGTTTAGTCTAATTCATAGGAACACATATGGGATCCTGACAGTGGATTTTACAGATGACTGCTGAAGTTGCTGTGATCATGTGTTCAGCTGATCAGTGTTATGCACTATCAACCTCTGACTGCCTGCCTCACATGACCAGTCATGCACTTATGCTCTTTGAATGAGTTATTTCTATTGGGGATATACTTCTGTTGGCTTTTATAGTCATACGGTTTCTTTTACAATGCAGTATTCACCAAGAGATGTGTTATTTTATAGTCACACAATTGAACACATAAGCCCTTTATTGAAGCTAAAAGGCTTATTTTATTTTGACATTTGAATGGGTGTAGTCATGGTGGCCATCAAGAAGCTGGCTCATGTAGCCTATTCTCAGTGCAACTACTGTAGCTGCCTCAACTCAAGGTGAACTGTCATTTTAGAGGAAATCTTGAAAAAACAAGAAGGTGGCCGCACACGCCAATTGTCATTTTAGCACAACTATCGGAATGGTCTGCAGCTGGTGTCCTTATGTCTTTGTGTTCTTAATGTTTAACAGTTGTATTGAATTGAGAATTTGTTGAATACAATGGATGGACTATGGACCTTTATCTGCCTCTCTTTCACTCACATTCTCTCCAGGCAGACTTGAGCGAGTTACTTGGACTGAAGGACTACATGGGAGTGATGTACTTCATCACCCTGGCTGAGGGGGTGGTGCCTGTATCTGATGAGTATGTGCAAGTGACAGAAGAACAGCTTGATGGAGTGGAGGTGGTGCTGTACCAACCCAAGCTGCTGGGTGCTCACACTGAGCTCAGGAGGGCTGTCATATACCTACACGGAGGAGGATGGTGTCTAGGCAGCTCCCGTGAGTGAATGGTTATAAACTTCTTTGCCACTGAATACATTTAAGAAGAAAACTTTTAATATACATTTATGTCTAAATATAAATGCACCACGTCTCTGTGTGTGTGTGCGTGTGTAATGCACGTAACTCGAGAATCGTTTTCCCCACCGACTTCAAATTTGACACCCCCACAGGGAGTATAGTGCCCGGCCTTGAGTCGGTGGCATACACCGTTGTCCAGAAACACCACAAATGGCTCTGGTCAGACTCTGCCAGTGGACCTAATGAGCCCAATCTCCTCACCTGTGCAATTTCCAGCCTCTGCCTCAGCCAATTGATTGCCATGGCAACCCCACACCTGCCAATTGATTACTTAACCAGTCCACTTTTCACAGTCAGTTTGCACTCTTCAGGCACAAGACAAGTCAATTTTGAAAAAGTGTACCCCTGGAGAAAATGTATGTACCCTGGTATAAATTGCCATGACCCTCCATCTGACTCCACTCATAAGTACTCTACCTTGGGTCTAGGCTTATTATCCTGCCCTCAATGTCTTCACATAGTAGTACAGTTAACTGTATAATCTTTTTGTACAGCATTATTCAGGCACATTTCAGCCACCTCTTTTGCCCATTAGGACCACTCTACGCAACGTCATCAAACAGCGATGCACACCTATGGTAACATCATTCTACAGGCCACAGGTTTCTATCTTACACCTTTTTTTGTTGTTTTTTCCCCCCGTAGCGCTAGAGCGGCGGCCGGTTAAGCTTCTAGTTAGGAGAATGGAAACAGTTGATCAATCAGAGCCAAGTCTACACACTCACATACAACAGTCAGAGATACATACAAAGTCAAAGAGTGCACTGCTGGGACCTTCCTTGATTTGTACTATTTATATTTACATTATTATTATTATTATTATTATTATTATTATTATTATTATTATTATTATTATTATTATTATTATTATTATTATTATTATTATTATTATTATTATTATTATTATGGGGCCAAGCCCGAAGGGACTTTGGTCCCTTATTGTATTTGTCTGTTTTTTTCTTTCTCAAAAATAGCAGTTCTGGCTTAACCGTGCAGTCGGTTTTCGTGAAAGTTGTCAATATGGTAGAGGGCTATGATCAAAGAGTGAGGATGCGAAGCCCACGACCACCAAGGGTGGCGCTATAGCACTCAATTGAAAATGCAAACTTTGAACAGGCATAGCTCATGAACCGCTTGACCGTCAGCTAGTGCTTCATTTCTAACTCAATGGAGGCCGGAGCTCAACTCCCGCACGTGCATGCAAAATCGGTTTTTCGTCTGGTTTGGGGGTATTTATGCCGGTTATTTGGCGGTAATTCCGCCCAGAGTGACAGCCAGACAGTAGGTATACCAAATACTTTTTCACAAATCAGACTGCACAGGCTAGCCACAGACTGTACAGTCACAGAGAAACAACCGGCATTCACAGCACAGGACACTGCAAGGCTGCAAGTTGACAGTTTATTTACCTCATTGCTGCTGCCCGTATAGTTCAGTCTGAAGCCTTTTCTTTTTTCATATCCTGAACGAACGGATAAAGTCGCTTCATGATGACTGATGACATGATTCCGTGTGCTGTTGTCTAAAAATAAACTCTCCCGTCTGAACCTGAACCGATTACAACGAAGCAAAGATTCTTTGAATTTTCCGTGTGGTGGGAATAATAACTTCTACGGTCAGCCGTCGAGGCATGTTTCCAATACTGATCACTAAGGTACAGTATTGACGGAAGATTCCACCCTTATGAGCAGCGTACACTCACTGCGCAAAGAACGTAGTTGCGCCCGCCCTGCGCAAAGAACCATAGCTGTACGTTCTTTGAACGTAGTTCTTTGCGCAGTGTGGGTGGAGGCCTTTTTGGGAATCAGGGGCCCTACGCAGCCTGCGTAGTCTACTCTGCGTATAGGACTAATCGGCTCCGCGCCACCTACATGTACCGGAGCTGCCTCTACACTTAGGGGAGCTGAAGTGACAGTTACCGGAGATGAGCTCCGCCAAGCTCCGGCTGAAATCAAACACTGCCATCAGCAATAAAACGTTGATACACATATGCGTCTCCTCATGCCGAACAACTTTGGTGTTCTGACTTTTGACCTCTGACCTTTTAGATCACCCACCATTTGGAATTGTATGAAAATTTTAAATCGATTGTATTGTGTTTTATTTCCTCGGTTTTTTTTCTTGCGTGTGTGTGTGTGTGTTTACCTTTCTCAGTTTGTGTCTGCATTTGTTAAAAAAACAACAACTTTAAAATCTAATAAACGGAACGTTAAACAAGAAATAATCACATAGTGATAATTGTCAGGTGAAATAAGCGCTGTCTCTGTCGTTTGCCCCCCCCCATATTAGTATGATTATTTTGATTTTAGTAATGTGTTGTATGTTTGTGTGGCACAACCTTGCGCCTCGCGGCGGTTGATTGCATTCACTGTCTCCGTTGTGTCCCCCCCCCCACCCCCCCATATTCGTCTGATTATTATTTTAGTAACTTATGTTTGTGTGTCACAGCCTTAATGCACGTCGGACCCGCATTTTCAAACTGTCCACTCGTTGCGATGGACCCAACGGTATAAAAGATGTTGTGAGTGAGTCTTGCAGCGCGCTGCGTCTGACTCTGACTGGATAGCTGTAGTAGGCAGCATTGGCTCTGCCTGTAGCAGGAGTGCTTGCTGTCCCATCCCATTGGCCAGAGGTGCGTGTGTGCATGGATGCAGATGGTAGGCACTTAAAGTATATATTAATAGAGACGTCACCAGATTTCTCCTCTCATCCACTTGCATTGAGTTGCTCACCTAGTGCATGAGGCGTTCTTCCGTGTTGGAAACAGTGCATTCTGGGATTGCTTATGGGCCAGATGTGAACGCGCTGGGCCGTTGACTATATTTGCGCGCGTTCACGTATGAAACAGCGTTCACGTGTCATCGGCCCATAACGTGAATGTGCGCAATGCATAGTGCTGGCTCGAGCTGCAATACCAAATTCGGCCACTATGTCCATTTCGCCTCAGTGTTTCCTCTCGGTGACGTCTCTATTATATTTATACTCTAAGGGTAGGCAGCATTGGCTCCGCCTGTAGCAGGAGTGCTTGCTGTCCCATCCCATTGGCCAGAGGTGCATGTGCGCATGGATGCAGACGAGGCAGCCAATCAGGCTAGGCCGTCAGTATGACTAGGGCTAGAACAGGTCTAGTTTTCATGAGCTTTCATTAGTCAGGTGGTTTCACCTGACAAAATAAAGACTATTGAACGAGCTAGAGCAACCATTTTGTGCCTAATTCTAAATCTTCATAGCTACCCACACAAATAACAGTATAAGCCTATTACCTTTCCCATTGGGGTCGATATAATTTCCCCTTCTGATCAATTTCCGCGCAGTCTCCATGTGGAGGGGGTGTGAGTGGTTCCATAGGATCCAGTTTCCTCAATATACGCAACTTCGCCGGGTGTAGGAGGTAGCCACTATGAGCCACTATGAGGGAGACATATTTTCTGACCAGCATGTTCAGGTTGCTCGTATCCCCGGCATTAATGTGATCCCCAGCAGGCAAGGAAGAGCATCATGTTAGTTCAGGCACATAATCAAGCTCCTGCAGCTTTCAGCATAGTCAGCTGATGTCTCAGCTGAGCAAGTACAGTAGGCTATCAGTTCAGTCTCTATCCCTGTGGGGGATTTATTGGAGGCCCCCTGCTTTATCCTGGGTTTCTGAACAGAACCATGAAGCCAAACATAAAGGTATCACATTGTTTATGCTGCTATTAAATATCAGTGGTTCTCTCTGATGTCATGAAAATATCCTTGCTTAAAAAAGAAATGTTTCTCTCTCTCTCCTAACTTGAAGAAATATTGCTGGAGTGATGGCACCTCAGAGGGTGGCCAGCCTGGGTAAGCCAAGACTAAAGGAATTGAAATGCAATTTGACACAGTTCACACTGTCTCTGCAATCTGTTGAATTGCAATAATGAACTCTGTGGCTTCTCTGTACAATTGAAAAGGCTTTCTGACAGTTAGTTACTTTTTCTTTTAACCAAAACATATCACCTTATTATCCTTTAATCAAACAACAAAATTCTCCCTGTAAACTGTTACGTCAATTTAGTCAACTTTAAGATATTAGTATCCTTGCGTATCAAGGTATTCCATTATTGATAACACAGTGGAAAGCGCTATCTTTTAAATGTTTTTTTTTTGTGGCTTTCACCTTTTATGTTATATATTTTATGGAGGGACAGACAGTAGGCTGACAGGAAATGGGGAGAGAGATGGGGGGGAAGACATGCAGTAAAGGCTGTTAAAGGCACTCGATATGTGGCCTGGGCTACTTTTAAACACATTATTTCATCAATGGGGCGTGGCATGGAGGAGATAAGTCTGTGGCGCTTTTGAGGTGTTATGGAAGCCCAGATTTGCTTTGATAGCAGCTTTAACCTCATTTGTTTTGTTGAATCTAGTCCTCTTGACAAGAAAACATAGATTCTCTGTGGGGTTCAGGTTAGGCCAGTTGGCTGGTCAGTTAAGCACAGTTATACTATGGTCAGTAGTACACTAATTACTAGTAGTTTTGGCACTGTGGGCAGGTGCCAAGTGCTGCTGGAAAAGTAAATCAGTATATACATAAAGCTTGTCAACATAAACAGTGCTGTAAAATATCCTAATAGATGGTTGTGTTGACTCTGCAATTGATAAGACAGTGATGATTTGGGGCCATGTTATCTGCATGATGTTGGTCCACTGACAGTGAAAACTTCACACTGTTTATGGAAATGCTGATTTTTTTCCGTTCCAATTCGATTTGGCACCTCCCTACAGTGCCAAAACTACTAGTAAATGGTGTACAGACTACTGTGCTTAACTGACCAGCCAACTGACCTTTGTCAAGAGGAAGGTGTGAGACACTAAATTCAACAATACAAATGAGTTTAAAGCTGCTATCAAAGCAAGTCTGGGCTTCCGTAACACCTCAACAGTGCCACAGGCTTATCACCTTTATGCCACGCCCCACTGATGAAATAATTTGTTTAAAAGTAGCCCAGAGCAACTGTATATGTAGCCATTGTTTGCGATAATCCTAACCCGTAAACAGTGTTGGCGTCTGGCATAATGATGAACATTGGTATTAATTTAATAAATTGTCCTGCATCGTGGCCTTTTCTTCACTTTAAGTGGTAAAACAATGCATCTGTTTTTTCGTGGCTTTTAAAAGTAAGCTATATGTCTCTGATTCTATAGACAAATCCACAGAGTGGTCCCTTGCGCACAGCCATTGTCAACCAAGTTATTTCCTGTAAGTGGCGACAACATAGCTGCGGTGTAAAAAGTCATTTCTGTGACTGATGTTCGTCAGCTCACGTTACTCTTTTACCTGCTTTTTACTAACACTAACTTCACAAAGATGCCCAGAACATCGGTACTTACCTGTGTAGTTTATGGCTGCTCCAATAGTAGTAGTGGCAAAATTCAACTTTGGAGAGAAACGGAATGTCAAATACGAGCGTCCGTCCGAATTTCATTGCGCACTCAGTAGTGTACTCTTTCTTGAAGAAGATTGTTATGCTCCAGTATTCCTATTCAGTATTCCTATTCTGGAAGCACTGAACCCTCAT
The DNA here is from genome assembly GCF_951216825.1 of Electrona antarctica. Classification (NCBI taxonomy): domain Eukaryota; kingdom Metazoa; phylum Chordata; class Actinopteri; order Myctophiformes; family Myctophidae; genus Electrona; species Electrona antarctica. The sequence goes on from NC_136792.1 coordinate 28,047,668, forward strand.
GATTACGAGAGGGTGAAATGCAGAAACTACTTTACTTCCACGGTACAGGATGTACTACAGCAAAATGGTGTGTTGTTCTGTAAGAGTAACTTTGACATGTGTGGCTGCTATACAGTAAAATCCAGAGTGTTCATTTAACTCAATGTGAATCTGGACCCTTCTTTCAATCTCACAGTTAAATTAACACATGCATGGATTTTGCTGTGTATTATGTGTCCATGCAGGGATGAGTCCATATGATCTCCTGGCCAGAAAAATGGTGACGGAACTCAACGCAGTGGTCCTCTCTGTAGAGTGAGTATGTCACTCTGTATCCATTGAGTTCCGCTGGGGCCCAGTGGTTATTTCTTATTTTATATGCATGACATTTAACAACCGGCTGTGGGAGAAGGACTGTATAATGTATGCCAAACCTGTATGTCAAACCTGAGCCTTATGGTTATTGAAAAATAACCATAAAGGCTAATTGCTGCTCGGATTTGATTATCTTGCTTATCGGCTACCATGGCCACGTCCCAGCAATAATTGTTGGCACTATCTCTGCCAACCTTGCAAAAAAAGTTACCTTTGTTACCTTACCTCCAGCAATGGGGTTGCGTGTGTTTGGTCCAATGTACTAACTGTCCGACAGGCATTAGTCCGACACCCTACCCCTAACCTAACCCTAACTTCACAGGGAAGCCACGAGTGAGTCTTAACCAGCCACATGTCAGGAGCCACGGGTGAGTCTTAACCAGCCACGCATGTGTCGGACTGTTGCATGTCGACTGTTAGTACGTCAGACCAACGTATGTGCCTCCAGCAACGGGGGAAGCCACAATGCCCTAGAAAGAAGAAGTTTGAGTCAGTCAATTGACAGTCACGTCTTTTACGATATCAACACATAATGTTTCATGTTACCCCTAAAATCTGAAAGTTATATTGAAATCCATGTTGTTAGACAGTTTGTACCTATTTTTAGCTTAATTTATTCACTGCCAGATTAAATACCAAAATGTACCACCCAATGCCAGCCTTTTTTCATGTATGCTTACCTTTTAAGTAGAATATTCATCTCCACTACGATCGCATCCCCAACCGTTGATAATCAGGGAGACGCTCTTTGCACGTTTGCGAAAAATGTATTGTCCTATCAATAAAGGATAAATATCTTAACTCTTTGAAAGATTCAAGTCAAATCAATGTAGTTGATAGACTTCTCTATGGGATAATGCCGTTTTTTAATGATTTATTGAAAAATTTCTGTTGTGACTGTGCGACAACGAAAGACCTTCAGAGAAAGCTTGACTTGTCTGCTTCAAGGAAAAAAATGAGTTGATAAAATGTTTAGTTTTTGTGTTGGAAGCCATTTAAAAGTAACCTGACTCCGTCAGATGGGGCAGCAGAGAGTACACTGGGTTCCCCCCTCCTGCTCCCATCTGGGAACTCTCAGGCAGACTTGATGCCCGGCCACAAAACGGCCTGGCCAATCAGCAGCAACATTTTGATATATACCATGTTTACATAGTCTGACCAGTACCTTGTCTATATACATATCTCAAAAACCTGTTATGAAGAAACACAGTTTTGATAAAAACCAAGGACATTGTTTTGATATGACTTGGTGCCCATGATATGTATCAAAATATAGACTTGAATGTATACTGTATTATAAAAAATAAATTGAGTTCTTACCATCTACTATTACAGAGTAAATCACAGTTGAAACTCGCTTAGTCATATACAATAAACCTCACAATAGTGAACAAAATAGCCATGACAGGTATAACTCATTGGAAAAGCGTATCTTTTATTTATTATGACTACTAACATAAGAAAATTATAATAAGTATTACAGAAAATAAATAATACATACAAAACAGTTACTCCTCCCCTGTGTGTGTGTGTGTGTGTGTGTGTGTGTGTGTGTGTGTGTGTGTGTGTGTGTGTGTGTGTGTGTGTGTGTGTGTGTGTGTGTGTGTGTGTGTGTGTGTGTGTGTGTGTGTGTGTGTGTGTGTGTGTGTGTGTGTGTGTGTGTGTGTGTGTGTGTGTGTGTGTGTGCGTGCGATTAAAAAAAGAAACACCCAGCCACTGCCCCTCTGAAATGAATGAATTAATCCGGTTCAGTGTCGGAGCAACTCCATCGCATTCTTGACTCTTCATCTTTACGCCAGTCAACCTCCTCATCTGATGCCAGTTCTAAATATATAAAAATAAATAAACATGTAGCTGTAGTCAGTGCACGCTACTATTACATTCTTTTGGTGTAACGTAATGCATACACATTTTGCCAATCACATAGTAATCGTAGCCACCAGCACCAGCTGGCTATAGCCAGCTGGTGCTGGTGCTATAGCGCTCGCTGTCTTTGACTTTATTAGGTTTCATCAAAGTAGTGTCGGATGATTTGACTACATGCCGTTCCGCTAGCATCCCGTTGGCCACGTCGTTACCTGTTCGTATCACCAGCAGCGCTCGCTGTCTTTGACGTTAGTTTCATAAAAGTAGTGTTGGATGGTTTGACTTCATGCCGTTCAGATAGCATCCCATGGCTGAGAGGTCGGCTAGAGGCATAAAGTGGCTGGTTGCCTAGAGACGAGGCAGCCAATACGGCAGCCAATGAAAATGATAGCTTGCTAGTACAGCCACTACGGCAGCCATAGCTTGCTAGTCCAGAAAGGCAAAGCGTACGGCAGCCAATGAGAGAGATAGCTTGCTAGTCCAGAAAGGCAAAGCGATCGTTCATAAACCAGATCCGCTATGCTTCACACAGCAGCTGGTAAAAAGAAAAAGATTGGATAACAAGCAACGTCTCTACGTATTTGTCTATGGGCTCAACTGTGCAAAGTTATAAAATACTTTGATTTAAATGCATTGCAATTAGCAGACTCAGCGAGGCTTGGCTACATGACACATGTAGCCATAATCATGTATTTTTGTTTGTGTGTATAGTCAATAAAGTGCAGAATTACAATTGTGTTGGATGTAACACTTACTGTAGCATTGCTATGGTCACGCTTTGGCAGGTGGTCACCTGATGAAGTCCATAATGCTTAGCCAAAACATTGTACCACACGTGTTTTAAGTAAAAACTAAAAAAAAAGAAAAAAGGTTAGGGGTTAAGTGTCCCATTATGATCTATGGCTTCCCATTATGATGTGAGGCATGTGATGTTTCTTAAAACATCACATGCATGTGATGTTTCTTTGAAACCCAACAGTATTATCTTCGACGGGTGGCTGGCATCTCCCTTAGAGATAGGGTGATAAGTTCAGTCACACGAGAGAGACTCGGGAGTAGAGTCGCTGCTTATTCGCCTGGAAAGGAGCCAGCTTAGGTGGTTCGGGCACATCCCACTGGGAGGAGACCCCGGGGCAGACCAAGGCGCAGTTGGAGGAAACACATCGACTCACTGGCCTTGGAACGTCTCGGGATCCCCCAGGAGGAAGTCACTAATGTTGCCCCCACGACCCGACTACGGATAAGCGGTTGAAGATGGATGTATGGATGGATGTCTTGCGGACATGCCACACCAACATTTCTCTACTTCACTAGCCTCCTTGATCCTTCTTGCATCTACTACTCGATACCCTTTTTCTGAACATCCACATGACCACAGGCTAGTTTCTTTTTATATATTTCATAAAAAGATTATAGGCTACAGTACATGCTTCTGCACCAGACATATTCATGCTTGGTGCTGTGCTCCCAGTGTGCATACTTTCACTTATCTCGAGTTCATGAAGAGGACAGTTTATGTTCTCAGAAACAAAATGGGGTATAAATTGTGTAAAATTTGTAAAATAATCAAACAGTCACTCACACCCCCACCAAGCCCCTTTTAGTGCAGGGACTTCCTTTCACTGAGCATTCTGGCCTGTCCAAACCTTTACTCCTTACCATGGTTTAGGTGGAGAGCGGAGACAGGCCAGAGCAGCTCATGTCATGTGCTGATCAGTCCCATTGCCTTCATAATTTGATCTTCAGTATCTTAATAGTTTATAATGAGGTCGCGGTGAAACAACAGAGCTTCTTAATACGGCACAGTTGAGAAGCAGGAGTTAAACTATTAACACCCCAATCGCCCAGGACGAAGTTCACCGTCCTTTCTATTAGTAATGCCCGACGCCCAAGACAAAGTTTTATCCAGTTTATCGAAGTTTATTGATCTGAAAACGGATCGCATCGCTCCGCAGCCTAGGAGCGCCTGTTGCGCAATCCTCGATGTTGCGCAACAGTGAGATGTCATTGAAAATGTTCCCCCCCTGTTTAGCCGACAACAACGAAAATCTTAAAACGTTAATAACTCGCAATCTAAATCATCCCGTTCTCAAATACTACAAGTATTTGGGTTCATATATATCTTCTTCCCAAAAGGACTTTCAAACTAGGAAGGGTATGGCCTGGTCAGCCTGCAATGACATGCATAAGATCTGGTCATCCCAGTTTAGTAAGATGTTAAAAGTAAAAATATTTAGGACGACCGTTGAGCCGATTCTACTCCGAGACATGGACCCTTTCAAAGAAATTAGAGAAACAGTTGGATGGCACTTACACCCGCCTTCTAATGAGAGCGCAAAATCTATCTTGGAAGAGCCACCCATCGACTAATCTAATATACGGCAACCTTCCCCGTGTTTCTTCACTAGTCCGATCCAGTTGAACACAGTTTGCCGGCCACTGCTACAGAGCTGACAATGAGGTTATATCTTCCCTTCTTCTTTGGAGTCCTAGAAAACTGTCGTTCCCTGATGTCATCGCTAGGGACACTTGCATCAGTAGGTAGGAACTGGGGATGGCAATGAAGGACCGGAAAGTCTGGCGTGGCATTGTGAAATCCATGATCTCGACCGCGGTCGAAAAATGATGATGACTGTGGTTGCGAGTTGCATGGTGAATCATTGGTGTTGTTTGGGCCTAATTGCTTTTAATTATCCTGTATTTCCTCCATTTACCTGTGAATTTCTCCTTTTTTGTTTCTGCCAGATACCGTCTGGCCCCAGCACACCACTTCCCTCTGCCATATGATGATGTTTACCGCGTGGTGAAATATTTCTTCCAGAAGGGTGTGCTTGCCCAGTACTCTGTGGACCCAGGACGTATCGCAGTGGCTGGGGACAGCGCTGGGGGGAATCTAGCAGCTGCAGTGTCTCAGCAGGTACTCAAACTCATGTATATTTTTGGGCGGGGAAATTACGTCCCCAAACTTATTTTCAGGGTTTTCATAAAGTTTTCATCAGATTGCACTCTTCGCCAACGTATGAATGGCTCTGGGTTGCTAGGAGACCGATGAAACCGGAAATTAAAAGTCCACCTCCCATCTGTCTCAATGTAAATAGATTTACTAAAATGTATTTATCTCTGACTCTTTTCACAGATTGTGTTTTTGGTCAAAATAAGCTTCATTCATGGCCCATAACTAAAGTACAGATGATCGCAATTACAAAATGTATGTTTCGGCCGGTGAAAGTAAATACAATCGCGCACCAAATTTACACAGCCGTTTACTTCCAGTGTCTCTAAATATCAGTGACCTGGTTTCTGAATCTGAACATATTTAACCTGCCTTAATCTTTTGACCCTTGTGTAGTTAGTGTGTGTGTGGGTGGTTGTGTTAATAGTGGTGATACTGAAAAAGAAAAGAAAGAAAGAAAGTCAGTTACTATATATTCTGATAACAATCATTGCTTTATATGTGGTGTTTTTCAGTGAGTCGATCTCTCCAGGGTTTTAATAGGGAGGCCCCATAGACTGCAGTCACATGATTGACTGATTTATTTCTCAAATCTGATCTTTTGGCCTGACCATTCACACTGCATTTGCAAGTGACCAGATCGGATCTGTCACAGATCTGTGCCACATCCAGATTGGAATCTGCTTGTTTAAATAAGTCTAAACACCAAAAAGTCACATACAAGTCACATGGAATCTGTTTTAGATCAGGTTGTTGCATTCAGACTGAGATGGATCTCCTCAAATCAGATTTGAAAAGTCACATTTGTAAAAATCAGATTCCAGGTGACCTGTCTGCATTTGGACCTTTTTTAAACAAATCGGATTTTAATCTGGATGTGGCACAGATGTGATTCAGGCTAGATTTGGCTGCCAGTGAGCAAGACACTGAACCCCTAATTGCTCCCGATGAGCAGGTTGGTGCCTTGCATGGTTCCCTCCGTCATCGGTGTATGAATGTGTGTGAATGGTGAATGAAATGCACACGCAATCTCTGTAAAGCGCCTTGGATAAAGGCACTATATTAATGCTCCATTTACCATTTATTGTATTTACCAAATTATCTTTCTCCTCTGTCCCTACAGTTACAGCAGGAGCCAGGGCAGCAGGTTCACTTTAAAGTCCAAGCACTGCTGTACCCTGTACTACAGGCATTGGACCTCAACACCCCATCATACATGCAGAATCAAGATATGCCCCTTCTGCCACGCACCCTCATGGTGCGCTTTTGGAGTGAATACTTCACCAGTGACAAGGCTCTCTTCAAGGCCATGATGGCGAACACCCACAACACCCCCGAGTCAGCACGCCTGTTCAAGTTTGTCAACTGGAGTGTTTTCCTGCCCGAATCCCTCCACGGGAAATACAACTACAGTGCTCCCACTGTACCACAGGAAACGGGAGAGGAGGTGGCCAATGTGATTGTGCCATCTCAATCCATTGCCGATCCACGTGCCTCGCCGCTGCTGGTACCAGATGACACTCTACGCTCTCTTCCCAAGGCCTATGTTCTGACGTGTGAGTACGATGTTCTCCGGGATGACGGCATCATGTACGCCACACGTCTCCGTGCTGCCGGCGTGGAAGTGACACACGAACATTACGATGCCGGTTTCCATGGAGCACTGATGTTCACGGTGTGGCCCAGTGACTTCCTGATTGCACACCGCATGACGGAAAACTATGTCAGATGGCTCAAGGAGAACTTGTAAAACAGAAGGAAAAAGTGTTCAATGATCATTCCTGACAGTGCAACTCTGTTTTTTGTGTTCAATAATTGGTTTGCAAAGCAAAAGCATGCCGGATGATTTTCCAGCACTAAATAATAAAAAAGCATTAAATAATCATAAATAATTGTAATAATATTGAATCTGACTTGTTTGCACTCTATCTTAATGTAGATTAGAACAATGTAAAGGACTTCACAGACGCAACATAATGTGCTCTGGTAAGGGTATATTATGACCAAAACAGGTTCTTGCATCTGGTTTAATTTAAAAAAGCAACTCCAAAAAGTATGGCCAAATATTGGGCTTCCTTTCATTTCAACAGTCACATAATGAAGAAAGCTTGTGAACGTTGCCAAACAGTAATAACCCGTTGGAATGTGAACTGTGGACATGTTGCCTGCCACGGGTCTTCTGTGTACAAAACGTAGATCTCCCATAGCCCCAAGGTGCAGCCTCCATGTGAGATGGAATTAGATATCCATCAATCTGTCTTTCTTTCCCGCTCTCGATAATATCTACTGGTATATTTTTTTCCCTCTCTCTCTTATAGTGTGACTGCTCTGAACATAAACCACAGAGGGAAAAGCCTAAAACTACAAAAAAAAGGAAAACAGAAGCGTCATTTTAGAGTGACTTTGTCTTTTTGTGTTTGTGATAAAAAATATATTATCAGTGCTTTGGGACTGAAAATGGGTCACAGTTGATAGGAAACAGTTGGACGTCAAAGTAATAACCAATTGAAGTTGCTCCCCGGAGAAACCCATTTTTTCCTTTTCCACATCTCTTCTATATTGAAAACAGGAATAATCCATTGACTTATATAACCAAATTACACTTGATCACCAAATACTATAGCTGCTGACACATCATAAATCCTTGCCTGAGTACTGCACCATACCCTCTCCTTAACATGCACTTGTAAATAGGATGTGTATTTAAAAAAAATGTCCCCTGTGCAAATTGAGAAGGGACGTGTTATTTTTAATCTATTCTGACAATAAATGTAATGATCGAACATCTAAATTCTTGACCCTGTCTTTGTTTCTCTGCAGAGAGAGAGAGAGAAGAGAGAGAGAGAGAGAGGGTGAGAGTGAGTGAAGTGAGTGTGTTGCCAACCATTGAAAAGCATGAATGCAGCTTACTTTTTTCCAATCATGAACACACTCATGCTGCTGTATAGTGATACTTACCCCCTGTTGCTAATGGGATGGGTTAAATGCAGAGGGAAAATTCCACATAATGTGCAAATGTGCTACGAACAAAAATACCCCAAAGGAGTGGGGACCATATAATGCTGTCAGGGTTTATGGTGTGGAGGTTTATTAACTGACCAATAATAAGGCTGAATGGGATACTACCGTATGAGACAATGGTAAATGGTGCATTTATATAGTGCCTTTATCCAAGGCGCTTTACATAGATTGTGCATTCACCCATTCACACACACATTCATACACCGATGGCAGCGGAAACCATGCAAGGCACCAACTAGCACATCGGGAGCAATTAGGGGTTCAGTGTCTTGCTCAAGGACACTTCGACAGTAACTCTGGGGGAGCCCGGGTTCGAACTGGCAACCTTACGGTTACCATCCAGGCACTCTACCCCTTTTTTGAGCTGCTTGGGTAAAGATTTTCCTGTTGGAAGTAAAGTACAGTCACTGTGTGCAGCCAGAAATCCGTAGCTACACTATGCACACCTACACAAATTCAGAAGAGGCTGGAATTATTTTCCCCCAGATTACTGAGAGGATGATGGATGAGTGCAAACGGGCCAATTATATAAGGAGGTGATTTAAATAGGTCATTCTCACTGTTAAGGACACAACATCATTGAAGCCACACACGCCTGCCTTTCCCCTCTGGGCATACAGAGAACTTGCACAGCTTAAGATGAATTGTGTTCATAGATTCTCTGTCATTTTATCCTGCATGTATGCTATAGTTTTGGAGCAAGGATCTTGAATTTGTGCATTCAATACGCTCAACCAGTATTGAGCGTGCGCATGCAAACACATGGACGTCAAAGTAATAACCAATTGAAGTTGCTCCACACGTTATGCACACACGTTATGCATGCATTTTATCCATCTGTACGTGACAGCTAGAGCTTGTAGGGAAGTACTGATCTCATTGTCTTCCCAGACTATGGAGGGATAATGAAAGAAACGTGACGAGGATTAAGAACAGTTACTGAATACTTGAATAGCAGTGTGGATAGAGCTTTTCTGAGGATTATTCCTAATTACAGCACACACAAGTTCTGGAACATGTAATACACGTGTGCACATGCACACATAAAGAGGCTTTACATCCTGATTCGATCAATCGGCAAACAGGCACGCACGCACGCACGCACGCACGCACACACACACACACACACACACAGGAATGCATTGGTGAACAAGCATGATTCATAAGATCCATAAACACACGTAACAATGGATCATAGGTCTACTGTAAGAAAATATGATAGTTCCCTCCACCCTTACAGCAGGGATTTGAAAATACATCATGTTAATTTCACAGCCAATTTGTTATTTGCAAATAATGCACATGCAGTAGATATAGAGTCGGGTATAAAACAGATCCCCCTCTACCATAAACAATATCTAAAATGATGATAATAATGCATGATACAATCTTTTTGCTCTGTTCATTTTTTTAATTTGCAGAGATGACATGATTACATTAAACTCTTCATTTTATTTTTTACTATTTCCCGAAATTACATTTTCATTCTGTAAACACATGCACCACAATATTTTGCAATAAACCTTTGCATTAGAAAAGCTTGAAAAAGGTTCACAACATAAATTATCACATTATACTATTACCGGTACAAATCTGTAAATGTGCTTTGTTCATCTCAGTGTACGCCTTTGCTGTCTTCTAGTTCTTTTCAAAGAATCTTTTCCACAACAGAATGGTGCCCACACACAAAGCAGAGTGGTAGAAATGTAACAGTGAAAGAGAGTTGGCTCCTTAATTGTGACTGTGACTTCCCATAAATCAAATAAATAGTATGTATTGTATTACTCGATGTTGGTTTTTGTTCCTATACAGTAAGGAGTGATTCATGTACTGTGATGTATTTGGGGCTGCCACGGCTGAGTGGGCAGAGAGGCCGTTGGGTTGGGTAATCAGATGGTCACGAGGCTTGACTCTCCTAGCTACATGTCAAACTATCCCCGAGCAGCTGCAAGACACTTAACCAGTTGAACCCTTGCATCTCTATTCTGGGGCAAAGACTTTCAGAAAATAGCCAATCTACAAGCTCGCAGTGTGATGCGAGCTTGTCTGCTATTTTCGATGAAGATATATAGGCCTAGTGTATACAGCTAAAACAGGAGGGGCTCTAGTACAGAGCCCTTGGGAATCAGATCAACTATAAGTACAGTAGGCCTACATGTAGGATTTAATTAAGTGGTTAATTCCTAACTTCTCTGCACTGAGGGCTCATAAAAAAGCTTGAATACACCATGGTACATCCCAGAGGCGTATCCACAATAATGCGAGGACAGGCGGATCCAAATCCATTTTCTGCCTGGCCAAAATCCATACAATGAGAAAAAAGAGAAGACAAAAACAAGACCTGAGAACTATTAGTGGACAGCTGATTGGCCGTTGCGGTAGAGCGCGACCCTCAATCACCCATTGGAATGTAAATGCATGCCTTTCAGCCTTTGTATCCTACTCGTCTGGCAGGTATATCTCTTTGAAAACCTTTAGTGCTACGATTGTGCGCGGGGAGACGACAATAAACACATCTTGCCTGCCCAAAATGTAATTCCTGGAAACGCCACTGGTACATCCGTCTATCCAGAGGTTCCCAACCACCGGTCTGCGGACCGTGAGAAGGGAATCCCAAGTTTTCCTGACTGTGAATCTATAACCTTACGTCTGAAAAGTTACGCCATGACACCTTTGTTATGTATGGGGTTCACGACATGTGGTTACGAAAGTAACGTAAAGTGCCTGCTGCCGTAAGGCTGTGTGTTATTGCTGCTGCTGCTGTCTATACTAAACACCGTTTTATATTTGTAATGTGTGTTGCCGGCGCACCAACAGGCTTACAGTGAAGTCGTACCTGTTCAGCTCAGGTCTGTGTCAAACTCCTGCCACCAATATGTGGCTGATCTGAGAGGCTTGGCCAGCCTGTGCAAGTTTGGTGCATTGCAAGACGAAATGATTCGGGACCAGCTGGCCGAGCTGCACACAAATAACCCAAAGGTTTGTGAGAAATTGCCAATGTCCCCAGATGACCTGACACTCAATAGGGCTGTGGAAATAGCTTTTCAAATCGAGACAGCAGAGGGTTTTGCTACGCATTTGGCTAGCGCCTCATCTCCACTGCCTGCACTTACATCACAGCAGGTCGAGTCTTCATCACGTTCTTCTAGCCCTGACCCTTTCCAAGACGCTTCCCACATACACTATGTTGGACGGCAGCGTGACGAGCCGCAGTTACCGCAGCACTGACCTGAGGGATCAGGTCAACGTTGTGGGAAACAAAACCACTTTTCCAAAGTTTGCCGTTCTGCTCCAGCCACCACCTCACGATGGTCTTTCTCAGCGACCACCATACACTCTGTGAGTGCTGCTCGCCAGCCATTTAAAGTGTGTACTGTGGAGCTTGATGGCGTGTGCCCACACAGGGGCAAACGCCTCCCTCTCAAATGCGGCCACAGTCACACAGTTTTTCCCACACCACAAGCTTGCTGCACCATCCAAAGTGCCCCTCAAAGGTTACGGTAATTCCAGGATTGATATCGTGGGCACCTTCAGCTCCACGGTGCGTTATGGCACTAAGGCTGTTCACATTCCAAGTCACAAGCCACGGAGCCAATCTCATGGGCCTGGACTTGTTCACTGACCTAGGGTTTGTGCTCATGGATTACAGCGGGTTTACTATCCATCACGTTGATTCTCTGTGGCCCCAACAATGGCCTGATAACCAGGCTCTCACAGCTATGCTCGCAACTTCTGGCACAGGACATAGGCCACTCCGAATCCATCGCTGGGCAGAGCGGCTCCAGCAGTATAACTTCACCCTGCAGTTCACTCCAGGTCAAGACAATGTCGTGGCAGACCTGCTGTCACAGGCCACCCCCGGCCCTTCGCCCGATCCTGGTCCTGACCCCGCTGAGCAGGGCCTCATCCAGATGCTCCACTCTCCACTCCAGTCCATAGAGAGACTTAAACAGACACTGAAGAATGGCATCAGAGCTCACCTGGCCGATGGCTTCCCCTTCTCTACAGCTCTTCGCCGTACACTCCTGCACTACAGAGCCTCGCAGCATTCCACTACCGGTTGCTCCCCGACATTCCTCATGTTGGGACGGGAGCTGCAGCTGCCTTTGGATCGGCTGAGGGCGTCTGTGACAGTGTCTCCTCCAGCTCGAGGGCGCAACAGAGTCCGCAAACGTCAGGACACGGAGAGTGAAGGCCCCATCCTTCGCGGCCTTGGACTGGGTACGCATCCGCCGCCCCCACCGGGGCCACAAGCTGCAGTCTTTCTGGTCCACGCCTATGCAAGTCAGACCAGCTGGGGCCTGCCACCTTCCGCCTGTCCGGCGGGTCGCGATGGCATGCCAGTCGCCTTCGGCGAGTGCCGACACCTGCTGCTACGGGGCCGGAGGCTCCCACGCCCATGATGCCGCCTGCTGCCGCAGGTATGTGGGCTAACACTGACTTTGACTTTGCAGCAGGAGATATGGACTTGGCCCTGGTGCACCCTCCGGCACCTGACGTCCACCAGGTGATGCCCGCGGCACGCCAGCTGTCCACCCAGTGGCGGCCGGGGCACAGCCAGCTCGAAACCGGGCTCGGCCAGATTACCTATGTTACTGATTAACGTAAAGTAACGTAAAGTGCCTGCTGCCGTAAGGCTGTGTGTTATTGCTGCTGCTGCTGTCTATACTAAACACCGGTTTGTAATGTGTGTTGCCGGCGCACCAACAGGCTTACAGTAAAGTCGTACCTGTTCAGCTCATCTCCATAGTTGGGCATTATTCTCCAATACAACAACTTTCATGGACACTTTCATGGGAACCAAACCTCTCACCGGAAGTTACATGAATATATGGCAGTGGATGGAGCCGGCTGGACCAGTTCATGAACAAACATTATTTATGAACCATTAAGAGTTTTGTCATATAATCAGGTTCAGGAATATAAAAGAAGACATATCACAGGTTGTTTTCTAATTTTTGTAGTATTTCAAACTCCATCTTGTCACACTCCAGGGCTGCATGCACAGCGCTCGGGTGCTGTTTTCTGACCCCTCAATGGTGCAACTCTCAGCTATATGGCTCTGGTTGTGACCAGGCATTTCTCTTCGCAGATGAGTAAGGCTGGGACCGAGGCTATGTTCACTGTCACGCTCGCGCTAATGAAACAAAACATTACATCGTACAGGATTATTATTTCATGTCAAAACATTCAAGTATCAGAAGATGATGTAATTCAGGTAAAGTAATGGTAAAGTAGAGGTGCAGTCACTCTGTATGTTTAACTAACATTTTCCACATGTCCAAAGTAATTTCTGAAAAAACCTATCTCCTTTTTCCTTTGGCGTGAGGCAGTTTGATAGACAAGTACAATCTCTGGACATGACCCTATGTCGCATACACATCACAAACCATATGTCATGATGCCAGATTGATGTACTGTACATGATTATGATGTAAGTGAAAATCTTGGGGGTATAGGTCCACCCAGGAGAAGGTCATCAAAACATTCACTTTCTTAATATTTCAGTCATGAAACTTGGTTAGGATGACTGATGACTCTGTTGAAAAGTTCACAACAATAATGTGCTACAACCTTTGATGCTGCAAAATATTTCCATTATACTGTACTGTGTTATTAAATATGAGATGTAAGATATAATATAATATTGGATGACATTCTATTAGGATAGTCTGACTTTCAGCATTGTATCTTCCTTTTCCCATAGTGTGTATATGTTTAGTGAGTTCCTCTCTAAAACATGCAGGTACTGACATAATATGTCAGTACCTTTTATTATGAGCTTGTCATCTCATATTATGAGATGACAAGCTCATAATAAATTCTCAGAAACATTCCTGCAAGATTAGAAACTATTAATTTGCTGAAGATGCCAAGAGAGACAAAAATAATAATATAATAAAATAAAATAAAACTAAACTTATTATGAGAATGTGCAATTGGAAAGTGCTTGGGAGAGGTGAGGTTGAATTGTTTTACATTCTTTGACCTATATTCTCAAGCATTTGTCTTTCTAATGGTTTGACCTGCTGTTCTGTTGCCCAGTGCTTTGGAAGACGCTTGCACAGATGATAGACAAAAGAACAGAGACACTAGTTATGATTAATGGTCAAATATATTGGATATAATGTCTCTCTCCATTAAACTGACAGAGCAGAATTATTCACAGACAAATCTTCACACTCAACGTTCACATTGTTAGCATTCCACAATATAGTTCCCACAGTAATACAATACAAAAAAAGCTCATGTCCTAGCTGTCCCATGAAACCTAATGATCACTTTTTTTTTAACAGCTGCTGTGTAAGCACAGCTGGTCTATTTTCTCTCTGGTTGGCTTTCACGCCCACTTGCTGTAGTAGCGACCTATCGTCCTGATTGGCTGCCTCGTCGCTAGGCAACCAGACACGTTTTTGCCTCCAGCCGACCTCTCAGCCATGGGACAGCAAGCAACAACATCTGAAAGGCATTAATAGTCAAACCATCCGACACTAGTTTTATGTAACACACATTACAACTGTCAAAGACAGTGAGCGCTGCCGGTGATACGATCAGGTAACGAGGCGGCCAACGGGTCCATTATTTCACGTCACCTCACGCTAATGAAACATCAAAGGGTTATAATGTCAACATGATTCTACTACTACAAAATGTAAACTAACCCAGGTAAAGTAATGCAAAGCAGACACGTGTGTGTGTGTGTGTGTGTGTGTGTGTGTGTGTGTGTGTGTGTGTGTGTGTGTGTGTGTGTGTGTGTGTGTGTGTGTGTGTGTGTGTGTGTGTGTGTGTGTGTGTGTGTGTGTGTGTGTGTGTGTGTGTGTGTGCGTGCGTGCGTGACTTATTTGACTTAAGCCCTTTGCTCCTCTAGGGTAACCTGACTCCGCCAGATGGGGCAGCAGAGAGTACACTGGGTTCCCCCCTCCTGCTCCCATCTGGATGGTTCCCAGGAGGGGGGAACCCAGTGTACTCTCTGCTGCCCCATCTGGCGGAGTCAGGTTACCTCTAGGGTGCATAGGCCGTTGACAAAATGTCCTCCATTTCACTCGGCTTTTAGCCGTTCTTTCGAGATCTCCCCAGTTGAGCCCACTCTCTGCCATTTCTGCCTCGATACTTCTTCTCCAGCTGTTCCTGGGGCGACCTCGTTTCCTTTTTCCTTGGGGGTTTCATTTCAGGGCTTGTCAGGTGATGTTTGTCGCAGGTTTTCTGAGGGTGTGGCCAATCCAACTCCACTTTCTCTTTCGGATTTGTAAGTCAATGGGATCCTGGCTTGTTCTTTTCCACAGGTCCACATTTCTTACTTTGTCCCTCCAACAGATGTGGAGGATTCTCCTGAGGCATGTGTTAGTGAATGTTTGCAGCCTGTATGTTTGTGAGTGTTGTTGTCCTCCAGGTCTCGGCTCCATACAGCAGCACCTGTTTCACACTGGAGTTGAAGATGCGCATTTTGGTGTTGATGGAGATGTTCTTTGAGCTCCAGATCTTCCTGAGCATGTTGAACACCACTCTAGCCTTGTTGGTTCTGCTTTTTATGTCAGTGTCTGTCCCTCCAGTGGTGTCCACAATACTGCCTATAGGTAGGTAAAAGCTTCTACCTCCTCTAGGGCAGTGTTGTTCATAAGGATAGGGTTGGTGGTTTTGGCATGGATCTTGATCAACTGTGTTTTTGCTATATTGGGAGTGAGACCACAAATGTCGTCCGCAAAATCAAGATCATCCAACTGTTCCCACATTGTCCACTGAATTCCATTTCTCCTCTCCGCGGTTGTTTCCCTCATGACCCAGTCGATTGCCAGGAGGTACAGGAATGGTGAAGGTAGGCACCCGTGCTTGACGCCCGTCTTGACCTCGAAGCTCTGAGAAAGCTGGCCTGCATGCATAACGTGTGTGTGTGTGTGTGTGTGTGTGTGTGTGTGTGTGTGTGTGTGTGTGTGTGTGTGTGTGTGTGTGTGTGTGTGTGTGTGTGTGTGTGTGTGTGTGTGTGTGTGTGTGTGTGTGTGTGTGTGTGTGTGTGTGTGTGTGTGTGTGTGTGTGTGTGTGTGTGTGTGTGTGTGTGTGTATAACTTTTGTTCATGTGTTTTTATAACTTATTTTTCCACTGACTGACATTAACCCTGGCTGATGCCAATCAAGGACCTGCAGCTTCAAGGACCTACACCTGGGTTGGGTGTGGTCCACCAGGAGCCCTATATAAGACAGAGCAGAGTGTTTGGAGAGAGAGGTTGGAGCTGTGTTTGAGCTGAGCAGACCATATAGCTCCCATGGGCTGGGGCCAGACGGGGGGGTCGGGACACTCCAGCTGGGGGCCAGTGGTAGCCGTGAGCAGGTTGACATTCGATGGGCTGTAACTGCCGAGAGAGCCAGGCCTTCAACAAGCTCTGTAAGTGCCACGACCACGTCCCCCGGCCCGTGGGGGGGTCAAAGGCATGGGAGAGACGACACGACGAAAGCAGTAGAGAGGTTTCGGGAGGAGAGCTGGATGTGCAAAGAACAAGTAATGAACGGACGGAGAGCAGGGGAGTTGGTTGTAGGGAAGGCGGTGGCACTACGCACTTTAGAGTAAGAAGCTCTGGATGGAGGATCCGTTGTGGCGAGGCGGCGCTGCGGCAGAGAGGTTGCGATACTGCAAGCCAAAGACAGATGGGCCCAGGTGAAAGCCTGGGTTGCCTACCACAGTATCCAACCACAGTATTGCCAACGTGAACCTTTCTGTTGAGCTGTGAACATAATAGATGGTTAGGTAAAATTAGCTTAAGTTGTGGCAAATCTGGGAAAAAAATGCTTACCACTAGCTTTCTTCACAGAAGTGTTCATAAAGGTGTCTACTATCACAGAAAAAATTGTTCCAAGCCAACTCCCTTGGGAAACTTTGTGGGAGCCAATCAAAGTTGGGGTACCCAGAGGGCCTAGGCTAACAGCAGAACATTTTAAAATTGGCTAATATGAGCTTGTGAGGTGTGTAAATAGGTGTTTTTTGAGGTGCTGAATCCGTTCCAACCATTAATTTTCAGTAAAATGACTTCTGGCCATAAAATTGGCCATGCCTGCTTGTGTATGTCCCAGACATACTAATCCATTTTATGCATATCTCAATGGATGTCTATGGTGTTTTCTTGTTTTCTTTTTTGTTTGTGTGTTGGTGTGGGGGGCATATTAAAATACAAAACATTTTATTAATATATCACAAATGCATCTTAATTGAAACTAACTGTTGAAACAGAAGTAGATGGACAATCTTTAATGGATTTAACTGATTTATTATTTTCAGAATCAGAGACTTGTCACACCTTAAAAAATAATTAACGGTAAAATAAGGGGGAAATGAATGTGCCGAATTTCAGTTCATAAAATAAAAAAATAACACCCGTGTGAACTGAGTGGTGCAACTCCCCTCTCCCCTTGGTGGTGTTATGGACTTTGCAGCAGCAGCCAATCTCTGGTCTGGAGATAAGCTCGGAGAGAGTGCTGTGCTGCGGCTCCTGTTGTTGGGGGCGGCAGTTCTAGTTTGATACTCCCAGTAGCGGTAGTAATTCTGCAAGACTGACAAAGTGGAGAGGGCTATGGACGTTTTGGACATCCAGACAACAAGGAGGACATCATCACAGCCAGCTGTGAACTATTCAAGTTCATGTTCCATGGGAAATCGCCAACAGGAGCCACAGCACAGCACTCTCTACAAGCTTATATCCAGACCAGATATTGGCAGCTTCCATTCATACTCCAGTACATACTGGAGAATGGATGGAAGCTTGGTGACAAAGGTTATGAGTCTGTACCGTCAATAGACCCCATCACACCAGACTATCTTCTGAAGTCAGTCAGTTGCAACTGTGAGGGGGATTGTATTGTACATACTCAGGTGCTGCTGTAAAAAGCAAGGAGTGAAGTGCATTTCTGCTTGTGGTAACTGCCATGGCAAATTTTGTAAGAACAACAAGCCAGATGACAAGAGCAGTGAGGGCGATGCCAGGAAGTTTGAAGAGTAGAGATAGTTGTATGGTTATTCATATTTGTACTTGTTTACAAAAGCATACTTTCTTTTTAGCACTGTAGTTTTTTATTATGTGTTGATCTTTTTATATAGTGATATAGAGCCATATTTTATTTATTTATTAATGAACTGAATGTCTGGGAGCACTGGCAAATTAATTTCACCCTTATTTTACTGTTAATTATTTTTAAGGTGTGACAAAGTCTTTCTTATTCTGAAAATAATAAATCAGATAAAGATTGTTCTTTTGTCCATCTACTTCTCTTTCAACAGTTAGTTTTAATTAAGATGCATTCGTGATATATTAATGATCTTTATATTTTAATACACACACACACCCAACACACAACAGAAAAGAAAACACCTTAAACATCCATGTGCATAACATGGCAAATTAGTTATTACACATGTCTGGGACATACAAAAGCAGCCAATTAATGGCCAGGGAATCATTTTTACTGAAAGGTAATGGCTGGAACGGATTCAGCACCCCATAAAACCCCTATTTACACACATCACAAGCTCATCTTCACACGCATCACAAGCTCATCTTAGCTCATTTTAAAATGTCCTGCTGTTAGCCTAGGCCCTCTGGGTACCCCAACTTTCATTGGCTCCCACAAAGTTTTCCAAGGGAGTTGGCTTGGAACACATTTTTCTGTGATAGTAGACACCTTTATGAACACATCTGTGAAGAAAGCTAGTGGTAAGCATTTTCTTTCCAGATTTGCCACAACTTAAGCTAATTTTACCTAACTAAGAGTGCCATGGACCCGATGAACTGGCGTATATTTAATTGTGTGTTTCAGTGACTACAAGAGGCGTAAAAGGTTTTAGGCTTAGGGCGTTTTTAACTACCATTGTCTTTTCTATTGCCCCCCTGTATAAGGCAAATAAAAGTACTTTTGTAACCCCCCACCTTAATTCTGTTTGGGTTTCAGTCTTTCCATGGTTTTCCTTAATTTATTGCTCTTTTTAAACTGGTTTTAATATCGAACCTGAGTGTCCTTTTATTATAGAATTTAAGAGTCAGAGTTCCCTTTACTCTTTTAATCAAAGGGTGGCATAGTTGGCTAAATTTTTATGGAGTATCACAGTGAAATGCACACGCACTTTTAAACGGTGCACTTGAAATTTGTCTTGTGACTTAAACGGCCACACGTCACATGTGTGTGTGTGTAAATGGTGCATTTATATAGTGCCTTTATCCAAGGCACTTAGATTGTGCATCAATTCACCCACACATTCAATACGCCGATGGTGGAAGAAACCATGCAAGGCACCAACCAGCACATCAGAAGCAATTTGGGTTCCAGTGTCTTGATCAAGGACACTTCGACACTAACTCTGGGGGAGCCTGGGTTCGAACTGGCAACCTTGCAGTTACCATCCAGCCACTCTACCCCTGAGCCACCGCCACCCGTGTGTGTGTGCATGCATGCGTGCGTGCATGCGTGAACAGTCCATAGTTCAAACATACACTCTCCGAGTCCGACACTAGGCATGTGGAAATTAAACGACAGGCATGTGGAAATTAAAGACAGCCGTGGACATTAACCAGTTACCACGCGTCACTTTTATTTCTCAACCTGCACAATTTGCAGCACAAATGTGTGTTCGTCTTATTACAGTACATACATGGCGGACCACCTGCACCACAGAAGATATAAAAGCAGCTGGTAATAATAAGACTGTCATCATTTCTTGTTTATTAAGGAATACATTTTGGGTGGTATTTCTTTTTTCTCCCTGCTCTTCTATTGGGACATTTAGATCGTGTCAAAGATCATGTCTCACCTAGACACAGGAACTGATGAATTCTGACCTGTCAAGATTCAATTTATCCCCTGAGCAAGCAGGCAGGCTCTAATATTAGCTCAATGGTTAAAAAATATATATATCAGCACTTTCCAGTGCTGGAAACCAGGGTTCAAAACCCAGGGTAAAAGAGGAAAGTACATGCCGTAATTCATTGTCAGTGCAGATAACAGTGGCTATAATAATCATAACAAATAATCTCTAGATCATCAATAAAAAATACATTTGTTCATAATTACATGTGACATGAATTAGGCAATACAGCCACTACATTGAAGATGTTTGTCTTTTTTTGTTTGATCATCTTGAATAATTACCGGTATGTAAAACAAAAACATATTGAAGGATTCAATTGAATCACCCTGAGTGCAGTCAGTGTTTATAGAGATTAAACTAATAAGAAACTAATAAATGGCAGGACTTTAAACTAATAAGAAATGTCAGGACTTTTATACATATACCAGATAGTATAATAATCTGAACATTCATATAGTATTATTATGGTTTCACATACATTACTGTACATATTACAATAAATAAAAATGAATGTAAAACCATGGGAAAGATGCTGATAACGTACCTGATTATATGCAACATTTAAGCAATTTGTGTGCATGTTTTGACCATATTTGTCTACCTGTGTGCACTTAAAGGTAGGATAAGTGTTTTATTTTATTTTAAATAAAATGTATTTTTGTTAAAAGGTTAAATCACTATATTCTGATAGTAATCATTTCTGTGAGTGTGTTCAGTAACAGGAGTCTCCATGTCTCTCCAGCTCTTTAATGAATAGAAAATAAATTTTCAAGTAGGTGACAACTAGCCTGGGTAAACCCCTCCCCCCTCGCCAGATTTTCATAACCCTCCTGGCAGAATGAAATGTTGTCCAGTAGGGGGAGTGGGTTTACCCAGGCTAGGTGACAACAGCCAATCAGGAGAGCCTACCCATCTTGCACTTGTTTAATATGCATTCCGTTCTCTGGTCTCTATCCTGATTGGATACAATTGGTATCCCATTGAACTTTCTGATTATTAAAGAGCTGTAGAAACGTGGAGACTCCTGTTACTGAACAAACACTCTATAGCAACAAGTACTATCAGAATATAGAGCTATTTAACACTTACATTTAACCAAAGAAAATCACTTACTCTACCTAAGTGTTGTCATGTTGCACCCCTCTGTCGTCCTGTCTTCCTCAACAGCTGTCTAAATTTAGCAAATAGGAGCTCTCTGAACTGGTCACCCATGAGGAAATAGAAGACGGGGTTAATAACACTGTGCAAGAAGGCGATTGGTCGAGTCAGGATGTACAGACCCTCTATGTACATCCTGGTACATAGCTCCATCCCTGACCATTCCTGCCGAGATGCTATCCTCACATTCCTCATCACATGGTAGGGAGAATAGAGAACCAGAAACATGGCAGCTGCTGCTGTGACAACCCTGAGAGGCCGCTTGTAGGAAGTGGTCCTACGCTTTAAAGCCGCATCCTGCACCTTTAGAAGCCGTGCAATATTGTAGGAGGAAAGGCAAAGCCCCAGGAAAGGGAGAACATAGCCGGTCAGGGTCAGTCCCATGCTGTAGCCAAATGAATTTGTGTCGCCACTCAGGCTAGCAAAGTCTGTGCATCGGCTCGAGTTAATTGCCTTCTGCATATCCTGGAACATAAGCACTATCAGCGGAGCCACCTGAATGTTGATTGCCAGCCAGCTCAGCCCAGCTACTGCCATCGCAACCTTTGGTCTTAGCAGGAAGTGGTTTCGTGTCGGGTGTCTGATGAGCAGAAAGCGGTCCACGCTCACCCAGACCATGAAGAGAATGGAGGAATAAAGATCAACGTGCAGGAAATAGCGGTTGATGATACAGGCGTAGGGGCTGGTCTCTTTTTGGCCATTCGCATAGAGCCAGGAGAGGCGAGGCAGTGTGCATAGGAACAGGAGGTCAGACACTGCTAGGTTGAAAAGGTAAATATTGATGCTCCTCCACTCTTTCAGACAAACCACATAGCCAATCACAACTAACAGGTTGCCAGGGAAACCAAGGCAGAACTCCAGAGCATAGAGTGGTGACAGGTAATATACCTCTAGGAGGTCATCTAGCTGCGTGCAGTTGAACACCTGCGGAGAGGAGAGGAGAGGAGAAGCATATGAGTATGCTATATAGTATATATCACAAACATGAATGTTATAAGATCTGAGTCTTACCATTCTGTCCTTTGGTACAGCGTAGCTCCTGGGAACAGGGACAGGAAATGGAGGGTGCTGCTCTTGCAGGTGAATTAATCCACTCTGTTGTTTACTGAAAACAGTGTGCATCAGTGCATGAGGGTGCTGGTGGTGTACACTGTATTTCATTATTGGTTGGCAATAAAGTTTATTCCACAGCCAACCAGACAGTCATTTGCTAATATGGAAAGTCTGTGCTGTAATAAAACTGTTTTACTACATTATGTTCTGTGTAATACGGTGTATTTAGTGTCACACTAATTTGCATAACAGGTACTGAACCAAAGGTCGCTTCAATTCAATGTTTACAGTACATGACAAAACTGAGGAAGCCCTGGGTCTGTTCTCTGCTGTTCAACATATATACATGCTGTCACTGTCTCCAGGCATTGACAATTTGGATGGTACATTTCTCAAGGTGGCAGCTAAAGAATTATCTATTCCTATATGTCATATCTTTAACAGATGTCTGACCAGCTCTGTGTGTCCTACACTATGGAAAGAAGCTAAAATAATTCCATTGCCAAAAGATAAAAAAGCCGCATTTTCTGGGGCTAATAGTAGGCCTATAAGTCTACTACCGGTGCTCAGTAAAATGTTAGAGAGGATAGTTTTCAATCAAATACAGCATTATTTTCTAAGTAATGAGCTAATTACAAAATGTCAACATGCATACAGAGCTGGTCACTCAACTACCTCTGCTATAGTTCACATGTCTGACAAATGGCTGAATGAATTGGACAATAAGAAAATGGTTGGTACAGTGATGCTTGACTTCAGTGCAGCATTTGATGTTATTGATCACAAATTGCTAAGAGCCAAACTGAAAGCATATGGTTTTCTATCCTCTGCTCTCTCTTGGATGGATAGCTATCTGTCTGGGAGGAAGCAAAGAGTGTTTTTAATGGTAGTCTATCTGAGAGTAAGGATGTAATATATGGAGTTCCTCAGTGAAGTTGTTTGGGTCCACTTTTATTTTCCATTTTTACAAATGATATGCCCTTTGTTTTGGATAAAGCAACTATGGTTATGTATGCTGATGATTCGACCATGTTTAGCGCTGCAACAACGTGCAATATACTGAATGAAGTTTTAACGAAGGAATTACAATTGGTGTCAAATTGGGTAAAAGAAAACAAATTGATCTTGAATGTTTCCAAGACAAAGTGCATTGTCTTGGGCACTAAACATATGCTGGCTGGAGATTCACGACTGAGTTTAACTATGGCGGGGATCCCAATACAGCAAGTTAATAAAATAAAGTTACTTGGTGTCACAATTGATGAGCGCTTGACTTGGTCCGATCATATTGATTCTGTTGTTGTAAAAATGGGGCAGGGTATTGCGGTTACACGCAGATGCTCTCCCTATGTTACACCATTCATTAGAAAGGAGGTAACACAGGCATTAGTGCTTTCACATTTGGAGTATTGTATGGTTGTGTGGTCCTCTGCTGCTAAAAGAGATATAAAAAAAAATACAGCTAGCACAAAATAGAGCTGCAAGATTAGTGCTGAACTGCTCTTTTAAAACCAATGTTGCTAGGATGCACCACAGTTTAGTATGGCTAACTGTAGAGGCTAAATTAACTGCTAGTCTTATCAAATTTACCATAAATGCAATCATGGAGGGAAAGCCAGACTTCTATAGAGATCAATTATTTAGTTCAGGTCTAAAACATAGATATCAAACTAGACAGGTAAGCTCAGGGTATTTGGAACTTCCAAAACCAAAGACATAAATACTTAAAAAATCTGTTATTTATAGAGCCACCCAACAGTGGAACTCATTATCTGTTAACATAAAACAAATCAAAAGTAAATACTCTTTTAAAAAATCGCTTAAAAAACATTATTGGAAGAGGTCACACAATTGGACTGATGTGCTTTAGTACATGATTGTTTGTACAGGTTATTTAATCTACATATCTGTTATTCTAATTTAATTGAATTTAGATTTAGACAGACGTTAGTTGTTTGTATATTGTATTGTATGTTGTTTTTATGTTGTGATGTTCTGTGTGGACCCCAGGAAGACTAGCGACCGCAGTAGCGGAAGCTAATGGGGATCCGAATAAAGAATAAAGATTATGGAAAATAACAAACTAGGTTACTATAATTATGCAGAAGACATAATAATTACAGATCCATATCACCAGGGAACTATGGTCCAATACAAGGACTGTGTAAACACATTGAACAAATCAACAATTGAATTGAAGACAGTACAGTTTCAATGGTTAATGTTAAAAAAACAAAACCCAAGCTATAACACACCATATTGGTGTAGTCAAGTCATACGAGTATAGGAACAAATCAAGGATTAAATTACTTAATAATTTATTGTAATGCTTTATAGGTCACCCTAAAAATGTATCATGACAGCTGCAGTTAATTCAGAACAATGCTGCTTGACAGTTCAAGTCATTAGACCAAGAAATTACCGGTATGTAAAATAAAAACATATTGAAGGATTCAATTGAATCACCCTGAGTGCAGTCAGTGTTTATAGAGATTCAACTAATAAGAAACTAATAAATGTCAGGACTTTAAACTAATAAGAAATGTCAGGACTTTTATACATATACCAGATAGTATAATAATCTGAACATTCATATAGTATTATTATGGTTTCACATACATTACTGTACATATTACAATAAATAAAAATGAATGTAAAACCATGGGAAAGATGCTGATAACCTACCTGATTATATGCAACATTTAAGCAATTTGTGTGCATGATTTGACCATATTTGTCTACCTGTGTGCACTTAAAGGTAGGATAAGTGTTTTATTTTATTTTAAATAAAATGTATTTTTGTTAAAAGGTTAAATCACTATATTCTGATAGTAATAATTTCTGTGGTGTGTGTTCAGTAACAGGAGTCTCCATGTCTCTCCAGCTCTTTAATGAATAGAAAATAAATGTTCAAGTAGGTGACAACAGCCAATCAGGAGAGCCTACCCATCTTGCACTCGTCTTGCACTCGTGGTCTCTATCCTGATTGGATAAAATTGGTATCCCATTGAACTTTCTGATTATTAAAGAGCTGTAGAAACGTGGAGACTCCTGTTACTGAACAAACACTCTATAGAGCGTCGCAGTCCCGCCCCCTACCATGGCCCAGGAAATGATTCTCCGTTCATTTTCCTCATAGACATTTCAGAAAGTATTTATTTAAAGACGTTTACGTCGCGGACAAAGCCAACTCGAGTCGTGACAAATCATGACAACAAACAAAAAATTTTGGGCCGAACAAATAATTAGAAAGAAGAAAAAAACGGCAGGTTACAACACTTTTTTTGTTGTTTTTCTTCTTTGTAATTATTTGTTTGGGCCAAAATATTGTTTGTGTTGTCATGAGTTGTCACGACTCGAGTTGGCTTTGTCCGCGGCGTAACCGTCTTTAAATAAATACTTTTTGAAATGTCTATGGGAAAAATGCATTGGGATTCATTTCCTGGTCCATGGTAGGGGGCGGGACTGCGACGCTCTATAGCAACAAGTACTATCAGAATATAGAGCTATTTAACACTTACATTTAACCAAAGAAAATCACTTACTCTACCTAAGTGTTGTCATGTTGCACCCCTCTGTCGTCCTGTCTTCCTCAACAGCTGTCTAAATTTAGCAAATAGGAGCTCTCTGAACTGGTCACCCATGAGGAAATAGAAGACGGGGTTAATAACACTGTGCAAGAAGGCGATTGGTCGAGTCAGGATGTACAGACCCTCTATGTACATCCTGGTACATAGCTCCATCCCTGACCATTCCTGCCGAGATGCTATCCTCACATTCCTCATCACATGGTAGGGAGAATAGAGAACCAGAAACATGGCAGCTGCTGCTGTGACAACCCTGAGAGGCCGCTTGTAGGAAGTGGTCCTACGCTGTAAAGCCGCATCCTGCACCTTTAGAAGCCGTGCAATATTGTAGGAGGAAAGGCAAAGCCCCAGGAAAGGGAGAACATAGCCGGTCAGGGTCAGTCCCATGCTGTAGCCAAATGAATTTGTGTCGCCACTCAGGCTAGCAAAGTCTGTGCATCGGCTCGAGTTAATTGCCTTCTGCATATCCTGGAACATAAGCACTATCAGTGGAGCCACCTGAATGTTGATTGCCAGCCAGCTAAGCCCAGCTACTGCCATCGCAACCTTTGGTCTTAGCAGGAAGTGGTTTCGTGTCGGGTGTCTGATGAGCAGAAAGCGGTCCACGCTCACCCAGACCATGAAGAGAATGGAGGAATAAAGATTGACGTGCAGGAAATAGCTGATGATACGCCTGATGATACAGGCGTAGGGGCTGGTCTCTTTTTGGCCATTCGCATAGAGCCAGGAGAGGCGAGGCAGTGTGCATAGGAACAGGAGGTCAGACACTGCTAGGTTGAAAAGGTAAATATTGATGCTCCGCCACTCTTGCAGACAAACCACATAGCCAATCACAACTAACAGGTTGCCAGGGAAACCAAGGCAGAACTCCAGAGCATAGAGTGGTGACAGGTAATATACCTCTAGGAGGTCATCTAGCTGCGTGCAGTTGAACACCTGCGGAGAGGAGAGGAGAGGAGAGGAGAGGAGAGGAGAAGCATATGAGTATGCTATATATCACAAACATGAATGTTATAAGATCTGAGTCTTACCATTCTGTCCTTTGGTACAGCGTAGCTCCTGGGAACAGGGACAGGAAATGGAGGGTGCTGCTCTTGCAGGTGAATTAATCCACTCTGTTGGTCCACTCTGTTGTGCTGGTGGTGTACACTGTATTTCATTATTTGTTGGCAAAAGTTTATTCCACAGTCATTTGCTAATATGGAAAGTCTGTGCTGTAATAAAACTGTTTTACTACATTCTGTTCTGTATTGTGTATTTAGTGTCACACTAATTTGCATTTTATGTTTAATAACAGCTACTGAACCAAAGGTCGCTTCAATTCAATGTTTACAGTACATGACACGTATCATGGGTAAACTGAGGAAGCCCTGGGTCTGTTCTCTGCTGTTCAATGCTGTCACTGTCTCAGATTATGGAAAATAACAAACTAGGTTACTATAATTATGCAGAAGACATAATAATTACATATCCATATCACCAGGGAACTATGGTCCAATACAAGGACTGTGTAAACACATTGAACAAATCAACAATTGAATTGAAGACAGTACAGTTTCAATGGTTAATGTTAAAAAAACAAAACCCAAGCTATAACACACCATCTTGGTGTAGTCAAGTCATATGAGTATAGGAACAAACTAGAAAAAGTGCCCTTCTGGGCACAGGTCTCCACCAGGAGGATAGGAGTGTGTGTGATGTTTGGCAAAATGTTTAGGAGTAATATAAACATGTTTTTTTGTTTGTTTGTTTCTTGCAACAATTTTCTTCATTTTGTTGAGCCAGATCACTCATAGCATCTCTGAGGATAGAATTCTGGATGAGCAGGACATGTGCAGCATTTTGTACAAAACGGGCTACTCCTGAAAACTTTGGAAGGCAATCTTAGCTAATCAGTGTAGAATGTGTAGAATGTGTACCGATTTGCGTGAGATTTGGATGAAATCTGTGCGACTAACATAAACAATGTGTTTTGCAGAAATCGGCCTCATGGTGGCGCTATAACCGGCAGATGTGGAGGGATGCAGGGAAAATGTTTTTCCATGGCCTCTAGGGAGTGCGCATACATAAGTTGTCGATGCAGTTATAGGTAAAAACAGGAATTGGCCTGTTATAGCGCCACCGTGAGGCTGATTTGGGAAAGAAATAGTGGCATGTCGTCCTCGGCCTAGTGGAAATGTGCGTGTATAATTTCATGGAAATTGGACACTGTTTGTGACTTGTGGCATTTTGTTCGAAATGGACCAATCATGTGAGCTTTGGAAGCCAATCTTAGCCAATCAGGATGGAAGATGGGAAATTGTGCAGATCTGTGTTGATCACATGACTATGGAGATAGTGTATACCGAATTGTGTGATGTATGGATAAAATGTGTACGAGTTATCTACAGAAATGTGTTTTGCCTAAATCGGCCTCATGGTGGCGCTATAACAGGCCGATGAGGAATATTTTGGGCAGAGGTTCGTCGTTGGCATCCAGGGAGTGTGTGTGCAAAGTTTGGCATGGATCGGGCCAACGGTGCTGGAGATTAGCTGATAACGGACGGACGGAAGGACAGAAGGACACACACACACACACACACACACACACACACGGACGGAGTGCAAAACATACTCTCTCCCCATGCCTTCGGCCTGGTGGAGACAATCAAGGATTAAATGACTTAATAATTTATTGTAATGCTTTATAGGTCACCCTAAAAATGTCATGACAGCTGCAGTTAATTCAGAACAATGCTGCTTGACAGTTCAAGTCATTAGACCAAGAAAGTGGAACATAATCATTGTCTCCACCAGGCCGAAGGCATGGGGAGAGAGTATGTTTTGCACTCTGTCCGTCCGTCCGTGTGTCCGTCCGTGTGTCCTTCCTTCCGTCCGTCCTTATGTCCGTCCGTCCGTCCGTCCGTGTGTCCGTCCGTCCGTCTGTGAACAGCTAATCTCCGGCACCGTTAACCCGGTCGATGCCAAATTTTGCACACATACTCCCTGGATGCCAACGATGAACCTCTGCCCCAACATTTCCAGAACGGCCTGTTATAGCGCCACCAGGAGGCCGCTTTGTGCAAAACAAGTTTTTGGACAGTACACCTACATATTTTGTCCAAACATCACGCAAATTGGTACACAGTCTCTCTAGAGCCATTCAACGAAACGGGTCTTTCAGATTTCTCAGACTCCATCCTGATTGGCTAAGATTGGCTTCCAAAGTTTGCAGGAGTGCTCAGTTTCAAACAAAATGCTGCAAATCATGAACACATCGTGTGATTTCCGTGAAATTGTGCACGCACATTCCCACTAGGCCGAGGAAGAAATGCCACATGAACATTTTCAACTCAGCCTCATGGTGGCGCTATAACTGGCCGAAAAGTGTTTTTACCTCTAACTGCACGGATCTGTGAATAACTTTGTATGCCAAATCTCTAGAGGCCAAGGAAAAACCTTTGCCTACAAATCGCCACAACTACTCAACGCAGCGTCCGATTGTGGTGAAACTGTGCATGCATATTCCCACTAGGCTTTGGAAGAAATGCCACTTGACCGTTTTCAAATCAGCCTCATGGTGGCGCTACAACAGGCCAAGCCGCGACACACACACACACACACACACACACACACACACACACACACACACACACACACACACACACACACACACACACACACACACACACACACACACACACACACACACGTTTATATTGCTCCTAAACATTTTGCCAAACATCACACACACACTCCTATCCTCCTGGTGGAGACCTGTGCCCAGAAGGGCACTTTTTCTAGTTTACACTGCCTTCCTGTCTGTCAAATAATTTATTTCAAAATATTAATATTGATTTATAAAGCATTGAATGGTTTAGGTCCAAAATATATTTGTGATGTTTTGCTACATTATGAAACATTCATTCGTGTGGGACAATTTTGCTATATGAGTCACAACTAAAAGTGGAGTTACACCACATCTGGAACAGACTCCCAGAAAACCGCAGGTCTTCAACTTTATTTTGCTTTGTTTGATTTGTAGCTTTGATTTTTTTTAATCAAAGCTACATAAATACTTTTAATAGTGCCTTTTATCAAGGTTTTAGATACATTTACACTGGACTGTACTGTAACTTTATTCTCATATATCTGTTTTAGTTTAGCTTCCTATTTTCTAAGAAATCTTACTTAAGAACTATTTGTAGTTGTATACATAATTGATGTCCTTTTATAATGCATGTTTTGCATTGTTACTTAATGCTTTTAATGTTTGTATTGTGTGTAAAGCACTTTGAATTACTTGTTTGGCTTGCCTTGCCTTGTGTTGGCATATGAGTACAAGTTACTATGATTGACTATGTTAAGTATGTTTGTTATGTCATCAAAATATGAGTAATATCTTCCATCATCATCAGTACGTGAAGGAAGCCAAATTAAAAATGACTTACCCAGTCCAACAATGCTGTTGGTGTACTGTGCCACCACACCTTATTTGGTTACCAAATAGTAACTATAAGATGAGTATTGGATAAAATACTCACCTATTTTTTTTTATTCATAATTCACATCTCAATAATAATTCAACACTAAATATAGGCCCCCACTTCTCCATTTCAAAGAAGTTGGTACTGTAGGCCAGGGGTTCTCAACCCGTGGGTCGCGACCCCTCAGGGGGTCGCCAAATTATTTTGGGGGGTCCCCAAATAATTAAAAAAAATTAATGGCTGGAAAGTGGAAATGAAGAGTTTACATAGTACACATAGTACATGCATACACCTTCCCTAATGATTATATCTGGTTTCAGTATTTATTTATGGTTATTCCCTCTATTATGTAGCAGTCAATTTATATTGGGGGTCGGGAGGGGGCGGGGCGGGGGTCCCGAGACATTGCCAAAGCATTTCCGGGGGTCCCCGGCCAAAAACGTTGAGAACCCCTGCTGTAGGCTACTCCTCCCTTATAGTCAACACTGTAAATCCCTGGAACATGGTGGACCCTTGTAGCTGTCATCAAGATTAAAAGCTGCCTTCAGAATTAAAAGTTCATTTATAAATAAGTACATGAAATGAAATGAAATGAAATTAAATCTATATTTACCCAGGGTATCTGGGCTAAGCTCTAAGAACTTGTTTCCAGCCAGGCCCTGCTCATAGAACACATTTCATCGTAGTGGTTGATGCCTTGTTCAAGGGCATTTCAGCGGTGGTAATTTTAACGTGTCGGACGGCTGATTCGAACTGGGAATCTTCCGGTATCTATACCGCGCCGCTATCCGTTCGGCCACCGCTGCCACTGCTGCTACATGAAGTTAAGAAGTTCATAATGTTTT
Source organism: Electrona antarctica (assembly GCF_951216825.1). NCBI lineage: Eukaryota > Metazoa > Chordata > Actinopteri > Myctophiformes > Myctophidae > Electrona > Electrona antarctica. Next base: position 28,078,813 of record NC_136792.1, read on the forward strand.
TGTTTCATGTCAATTTCATGTTTCTATGTGTTTCTACTTTGTTTCAATGTGTATTGAGGTGATTTATGTTTGATTGATTGATTAAGGTCACAGCAGAGCCTTAGAAACTCTGGGTCACAGTAACCTCTGAACAGCTGGAGCAAGGGTGGTTTCGATCACTGTTAATTAGCAGAGCAGGGCAGAGCCAGTTCATTCTGAGAAGAGAGCTTCAGCGTGCAACAGCTAAAGTGCATTGCTGCTGCCATTTGTAGATCGGCTGTTTTAAGAGTCCAGCTCAAATTATATCAGTTAAAAGTCAAGATACTGATACTGAGAAGATTTCCCCGTTTATTCCCCCCAAAGTGGTGCTGCAAGCAAGTTTCCATGGTTCACCTACAGTGACTTTCAGCATCGAACAGATAAGACTTGCTCACACTAGGATCCCAGCAAGTGGAGTTCGGGAGCTTTGGATGGTTATGCCAACAAGAAGTAACACATTTAAAACAAGTTAAATGTTGATAAGTGAAGTAACCTACTCATTGCTTTAAAGGGACTCTATAAGTGCTTAAAGGGAAAGTTCTGGTATTTTGCACATGTTTTTCTATGTTCAAGTTGTTGTTGATTTCACTACAGTCATTTACTATTAAGCAAGTTTGAAGTGTAAATGACACTTAAAGTCTAAGTGCAAAGGGTGAAAATATATTGGTGTTATACATATTCTGATTTCATCATAAGTGGTTACTCCTAAATCATTTAAGTGACTATATTGCAACCAAGAGCGATATAAGTTACTAAGTGTTAAAAGAAGTGTTATCATTGGGTTATTTCATTTAAAGTATTGTGAAATAATTTATGATACTTAAGTAGCCTAGTTCTAAAATACTTGGTTAAAAATGATTATGTTAATTAATTGCAAGTGAAACAAGTTAATTAAGGGTGTTTTGATACATTTAAGGTTTTTCTAAAAACAGTTTGTCAAACTAAAATCCAAGTTAATTGCAATTGTTACATTCCAAAACCGTAGTAATATTTAAGTTTAAGCCAGTCAATTTAACTGTTGTTTTGTGTTGTTTAAGCTTTAAAGCTACTAAATAGGAAAGCTTACAGTAAATTTAAACAATACTAAAGATGTCTGAGCACGAAGCCAGTAAGACAGATTTAAACGGTACCATTACAATTGATGCGTTAGTGCACCAGTCTACCAGCACTGATAATGCATCTTTAGACACTAACACACACACGGGAATTGAGGTACTAGAAGAGGCCGACAATGTGTCAGAAGAGAGTGAAGATGATGCAGAGAAACTGCGAAGAAGCCGGAGAACCCGAAAGCTTACTGAAAAGGGTCAAAACCTTGAAGATGACAGAATAAGAAATATTCAGCATCACTTCACAACTTCCTATGAAAAATGGAAATCTGTTGCCAAGGAGGCTAAGAAAGCATTTAGTGGACCTCTATCCAATTACATATTGGAAAGCATTATGACCAAGATCAGCTGTGCTGAGAAAGATGTAACACAAGCTTTTTTACCCCTGAAAGTCAGACCCGCCGTCGCGTTGACACTTGTGTAGCGGTGTCAGAGAAGATCCTGACGCGTGCATCTAATCGCAAAGACAGAGAGCAAGATGCCTTGAGTGAGACTAGCTCGAAGTTCACATTCAGTGCCAGCCAAAGTTCAGCGTCTGCAAGTAGGCCAACCATAAGATCAAGGCACTCAAACCTGTCCGCTGCAAAGAAACAAGAAGCTGCAGCAGAGCTAGCTGCAACTCAGTCCTAGATGTGATGGAATATGAGAAGCAACAGCTTGAAACCCTTGAAGCTGAGAAGGCTTGCAACCATTGAAGCTGAGAACAGACAAAGGCTTGCAACCATTGAAGCTGAGAACAGGCAAAGGTTTGCACTGCAAGAAGCGGAAAATGCTGCAAGGCAAAGTGCTGTAGAAGAGAAGTGCAGGCAGTTAGAGCGCTTGGATGCAGTCAAGAAAATGAATGCTGCAAAGGCACGACTACAAGTGTATGAACAAGAAGTGGGCTCAGATGACGAGATATTAGAGTTGCTCGACGACAGCAAAGCTATGAAACTGAGATCCGCACCGAAGTCAAAGGGTCAGCCAGTGCAACATGTGGCATCACCACAACATGTCTCACATGCACAATCGGCTATGATAACCCAAGCAACCACAAGGGGCCAGCCTGCTACTAATGCCCAGCAGATGACACAAGCAGCCTTGAGCCAGCCTGCTGCTAGTGCTCAGCAAGAGGATAGCGCTACAGCAATCGCCAGAGCAATTGCCGAGTCCATCAATGCAAGCCTACTCCCTGTACCAGAGCCTTCAGTTTTCAGTGGAGACCCACTAAGGTACAAAGACTGGAAGATGTAATTTCAAACGTTGATAGGCAGAAGGAACATTCCAGTAAATTAAAAAGTATACTATCTTCGCAAGTACGTCGGCGGACCGGCAAAGAAAGCCATAGAAGGTTATTTCCTGTTAGGCACAGAAGCAGCCTATCATTCAGCATGGGACATACTTGAAGAGAGATATGGAAGCTCATTTGTGATAGCTAAAGCCTTCAGAGATAAACTTACCACGTGGCCGAAGATAGGACCCAGAGACAGCGTGGAACTGAGAGTTTGCAGACTTCCTGCAAGGCTGTCAATCAGCGATGTCACAGATTAAAGGCTTAGAAGTCCTAAATGACTGTGCTGAAAACCAACAAATACTTACCAAGCTTCCTGATTGGCTAACAGCCAGTTGGAACAGAAAGGTCATTGAGAATCTGGAAGAGTGGCAAGAATTCCCTAGCTTCGGAAAATGTGTTAAATTTATCACAAAGGAAGCCAAGATAGCCTGTAATCCAGTGACCTCTCTTCATGCTCTGAAGTCGAGTGATGGTGAGAAGGTGAAGACAACACCAAATACACGAAGTATTGGTGCAAAGGTACTAGCAACTACAAGCACATCTGAAGAGAAACCAGATGCTAAAGGGTGTGTCTTTTGTGAGAAGTCAAACCATGGCATTCACACATGTCGAAGGTTCATGGCCAAGTCAGTTGCAGAACGAGTCAAGTTTGTGCAGACCAACAGATTATGCTTTGGATGCATGAAATCAGGTCACCAGTCTAAAAATTGTGACAACAAGAGTGTCTGTGACACATGTAAAAGGAAGCACCCTACCTGTTTACATGAAGACCGTACCAAGGACGACGGAAGGAAATATCAGAAGGATGACAAACGAAAGGAGAGTGAGAAGCACTCAAAGGACAAGACAGATGAAACAGCAAGTGAAGCAACATCACACCGAGTAGTTCACAGTTGTTCCAGTATGGTTATCCACTACAAGTAGACCAGAGAATGAAGTTCTTGTATATGCACTTCTGGACAACCAAAGTGATACCACCTTCATCTTGCAAGAGAAAGCTGACACTCTGGACACACAGAAGGTTCCGGTGCAGCTAAAACTGTCTACATTGTCATCCAAGAACACAATCATTCCAAGTCAGAAGTTAACTGGGCTACAGGTCAGAGGGTTTTACTCTTCAGTCATATTCCTACACCCAAGACCGCCAGAGCATGGTCTCACCTGGAGTACCTTGCTGAAGAGATCGCACCGTTAATCGACTGCGACATTGGTCTGCTTATTGGCTATAATTGTTCCCATGCCCTGTTACCCAGAGAAGTGGTGTCAGGCAAAGACAATGAGCCATTTGCCCAAAGAACAGACCTCGGCTGGAGTATAGTCGGCTGTGTCAATCCCTGTGTCGACTATGGCGATGTCATTGGAAGCAGCCACAGAATTGTTGTAAAAGAAGTGACACCAAATCTTCACTCACATGCTAATCAAGTCCGATACATCTGCCGAACACAAGTCAGAGAAGTAGTCACTCCACCAGACGTGATACGGGTGCTTGAATCAGACTTCAATGAGAGAACGGCAGAGGATGCTCATTTCTCCCAAGAGGATCTACGCTTCATCGCAACGATCAAGATCAAGGCAAACGGTCACTGTGAAATGCCGTTGCCATTTAAGGAAGACAGACCGAGTCTACCAGACAATAGAGTGTGTGCAAATCACCGCCTCAAGTGTCTGAAAAGGAGATTCGAGAAAGACAAGCAGTACCATAAAGACTACATTGCCTTCATGAGTGAAACAATCACTCGCGGAGATGCTGAGAAGGTTCCAGCAGAAGAAATGAACAAAGGTCCTGTCTGGTACATCCCTCACCACGGGGTCTATCACCCTCAGAAACCCGGAAAGATAAGGGTTGTGTTCGACTGCTCTGCGAAGTTCCAAGGCGTGTCGTTGAATGATCATCTGCTTACCGGACCAGAACTGACAAATTCCCTAGTAGGTGTCCTCTGTAGGTTCCGCAAGGGTCCAGTAGCAATAATGTGCGATATTGAACGCATGTTCCATCAATTCCACGTAAGAGCAGAAGACCAAGACTATCTGAGATTTCTCTGGTGGGATGATGGAGACTTTCAATCAGAACCATCAGTCTATAGGATGAGAGTGCACTTGTTCGGAGCAGCCTCGTCACCAGGCTGTGCAAACTACGGCCTCAAGTACGTTGCTGCACAAGGACAAGGTCGCTTCAGTGAAGCATCCATCGCTTTCATCGAAAGGAACTTTTACGTGGATGACGGCCTGATAAGTCTGGCAACTGCAGATGAAGCAATACAGTTGGTCAGTGAAGCAAGGCAGATCTGCAGCGCAGGCAAGCTGCGAATCCACAAGTTCATTTCCAACAGTCAAGAGGTGATTGCATCCATCCCTAAAGAAGAATGTGCTGAAACAGTAAGACATCTAGATCTAGCCTTGGGTGAGCCGCAGCTTGAAAGAGCCCTAGGTGTACGATGATGTGTTGTTTCAGACCAGTTCCAGTTCAGAGTGGTAGTGAATGAACGCCCGCTGTCTAGAAGAGGAGTACTGTCGACAGTAGTGTCCATCTTTGATCCACTTGGCTTTGTAGCACCCTTCATACTAGTTGGGAAGCAAATACTGCAACAGATGTGCAGAGACAAGATTGGATGGGATGAGCCACTCTCTGAAGAACTACGTGCAAAATGGGAGTCCTGGCTCTTGGACCTGCAGAACTTAGCTGATGTCAAGATACAGCGATGTTACCTGCCAGCAAGTTTCAAAGAAGTTAAGAAGTATGAACTCCATCATTTCTCTGACGCAAGTGTCACAGGGTATGGAGAATGTACTTACCTGAGAGCAATCAGTGCATCAGGACAAATCCATTGTTCTCTAGTCATGGGCAAGTCCAGAGTGGCACCTATGAAGATCACCACAATCCCACGACTTGAGCTGTCAGCAGCGGTTGTTGCTGTTCGTACAAGTGACCTGCTCAGAAAGGAGTTGGATATAGAAGATGTCCAGGAGTTCTTCTGGACCGACTCAAAGGTTGTCCTGGGGTATGTCAACAATGACGCCAGGCGATTTCATGTTTTCGTGGCAAACCGCATTACACGAATCAAAGAAAGTACCAATCCAAGTCAATGGAGACATGTACGTTCTGAAGAAAATCCAGCGGACCACGTGTCAAGAGGCCTCAAAGCAAAGGACCTCATTGCTTCCAAATGGTTTACTGGTCCAGATTTCCTCTGGTGTGACAAGCTTCCCAGCAGAGACATAGCAGTTGAAGACCCAGAAGTTCGTAAGACCATCGTACATAAGACCTTGGCAACAGACGTTTCACTGCCTGATCGTTTCCTGAAGTTCTCCAGCTGGACAAGTTTAGTCAAAGCCATTGCAAGACTCAGGCGTCGTGTCAAGGAGCTCAAAGAACCAATGAAGCCACAAGTATCGAAGAGAGAAAGGATGCTGAACTTACCATTGTCCAGAGAGCAACCTTCTCTGATGAAATCCAGAGTCTTCAACACAAGAAGGAGATAAGCAAGGATAAGACCTGCAGAAATGCAAAGATCAACGATATAGTGATTGTGAAAGACGACACTGCACCAAAAAATTAGTGGAAACTAGCCAAGGTCACGGATGTGCACCCTGGTGAAGATGGATGTGTGAGGAAGCTACAATTACTGATTGGAAGTTCAGCACTGGATGGCCAAGGAAAGAGACTCACCAAGCCAGTCTACTTGGAGAGGCCTATCCACAAGACGGTTACCCTGCTTGAAGCCGACGAAGCCTACTAAGCAACCTCTACCTATCATGCACTCCATACACTAGAGCTCATAACACACTACATGACACTACATTAAAAAGTGATTATAAAAATGTAAAGGTTCATTAAAGAAATCCAAGTGATTTCGGTGGGAGTGTAGCTGTCATCAAGATTAAATGCTGCCTTCAGAATTAAAAGTGCATTTATAAATAATTACATAAAGTTAAGAAGTTCATAATGTTTTTGTTTCATGTCAATTTCATGTTTCTATGTGTTTCTACTTTGTTTCAATGTGTATTGAGGTGATTTATGTTTGATTGATTGATTAAGGTCACAGTAACCTCTGAACAGCTGAAGCCTGATCTGTTGATGAGCAAGGGTGGTTTCGATCACTGTTAATTAGCAGAGCAGGGCAGAGCCAGTTCATTCTGAGAAGAGAGCTTCAGCGTGCAACAGCTAAAGTGCATTGCTGCTGCCATATGTAGATCGGCTGTTTTAAGAGTCCAGCTCAAATTATATCAGTTAAAAGTCAAGATACTGATACTGAGAAGATTTCCCCGTTTATTCCCCCCAAAGTGGATGCGGCCAATGAGTTCTCACGGCATTTGACGTGGCATTTGGCATACGCTAATAAATGTCTGTACAACAAAAAGAACGCCTTGTGATCGTATCTATCTACCGGAGGGGGCTACACCCTATTGTAAACAAGTGTAATGCTTTATGGTGGCATCCACAGTTAACAGTTTTGTATTGAGTTGTGCTTGAAATGTACTGTAATTCTCCAATCTGTTAATAAATTCTTCAATCAATCAATCAATCAATCAATCAATCAATCAAAACGCGTTTAATACCTAAACACCAGTGTGTAATAATAAAATGTCAAATGTTTGTTTATGGATATAAAATATATGGCCTATAGGGCTGTATTTTGCGTGTCTTAAGTACCAGGTCTTATTACTTAACTTAAGACCTGGAGGCGTGATCAATGCCATTTGGCTATTCTGAGTGGCCAAAGAGCATTGACCACGCATCCAGGTCTTAAGTTAAGTAATAAGACCTGGTACTTAAGACACGCAAAATACAGCCCATAGTGTTCTAATTCTAAACACAATATGACTGACTTTTGATTGTAAAAACTAAACACATGTATGTGTTTAAAAAGTGTTACTTGTTGTTCTGTTTATAATCTAAACATGTAACACGTTTAAATTAAATGATCATGATATCTGTTTTAGCCTATGTTGTCTGTTTGTCTATCTTCTATCAATTATAACACAAAAACATTATCTGTGTCCCGGGCATATGCTCTATGGCCACTGGCCACATTCTTTGTATTTGAACTTAAATTCAAGGCCCATGTACCGTACCAGGCCACAACGCAGCCACTGAGAGGGGAAAAGGGGCAATATCAACACAGAATGCAACCCCTCCTTCTCCAGTGCACCCTGATGTTGATGATGTAATATGGCAATGGAGCCTTTAGTAATATTGGCATACCTCGAAAGCACACTAGCTCCTAGTAGTCAGAGGGACATTGAGGGTAAATCAACACACCCTTACTCTTCCCTGCAGAGAAAGACATGTGAGGATAGAAAAGAACAAAACAGTCCTGTCCTTAAGCAACCCAGTTTAGGAATGGCATGTACAGTATTCTATTAATTTCTACATTACTGCAGCGTCAGCAATAATAAACCAATAATCCATCTTTGAATTATTGTGTTGTGGTTACTTCAGGCAAATTCCAACCAATGACTGCTGAGTGCTGACAGACATGTTAGGCATGTCTGTTCATAGATTGGTTTCATTCAAAATCATGCATACTATATTTTATAAGTTCAGATAAGGCCACTGTCCATGACAGGGATTCTGTGTTTTCCCTCTTTATGAATAAGCACACAGCATGAGGTGTGGGTACTAGTTGAGTCACATGCAGGCTCATCAACTGGCTTATAAGACCAGTGCTGGGTAAGATTCTTTAAAAAAATAAAAAATAAAAGTGTGTGTGTGTATGTGTGTGCGTGCGTGCGTGCGTGCGTGCGTGCGTGCGTGCGTATATACTGTATGTATATATATATCTATATATATATAGTGCCTAAAATGTAACTGAGCTATACTTAAAGCATGGCATTTCACACTGTCAAACACCAACAGCTAGGCTGATGTATTGCACCAGTGCTTTATTGAAAAAGCTCCCTGGAAGCACTCAAAGAAATCCAGTGCTGAGGCACTGCTACAGATGGAGAAAGCTATGCAGTATAGTCCTACAAGAAATGTGTTGTGATAACAAAACTGATCAATGTCAAAAACACACCTGATAAGACAGCTCAATGAACTAAACACCAATGAAAAGCTGTTGTTGAGGTCCTATGTACTTAAAAGGATGAAGGACTGACATTCCTTGTGCTATGTGGACTGCATGGTGGGATGAAGATAAACATTGGGATTTGAACAGTTTTGTTTTCATAAACTGTTTTTAATTGAATTTCTGTCTTTCTTTTTAGATTTTTATCTTTTTTTATGTGGTTGTGTCTATTTATATACATTTTGTTGTGATTTTATTGTGATTGTCTGATCTTTACGTATGGAAAACAATAAATTGAGAATATCATGTTCCACATTTACACAGGCACTGACAATCTGAAAGAGCTACTGTGACTCTGTTGACATGGTAGACAGAAGGCTCGATTCTCACATCACTCCTGGCACATGCACTCACTCGTGCGTGTGTTCCACGTGCACACATTCATGAAAATGTTTATATGCCTATTTCACTACCATAGTGCTGTAACGTCCATGCATGAAATTCATGCATGAAACAACAAATTGAAAAATTATAGTCTCCTCATGCATTAGATAAACAATTTCAATCAACAACTCTAACATGGTTAATATGTAGGATAGTGCATGTCTAATACATACATACATACTTACATACATACATACATACATACATACATACATACATACACACACACACACACACACACACACACACACACACACACACACACACACACACACACACACACATACATACATACATACATACATACTATACATGCACTTGCATGCACTTGTTGTGTTATACAGTTACTATTTATCGTCTTCTTCTGATTAGCTTATCTAGTAATCACTGGGCGTTAACTGATAAAAGCATAGTCAGAGCAGGGCAACATGGCTCTGAGGCCTGAGGCCACACCTCAGGGCTCAACTAACAAATTAAAAAGTTAAAGATACAGTATATGTAAAGGTTTATTGATGGGTCTACTGTAGCCTTTTTCATTAATGTACTTCCATGTGGTATAATAGTGCTCTCTAGTGGCAAAGGACTACAATAACCTTTATTACCACCAAGGCATTCCTTGGGGACCTGCACTTTCTACAATATTACAACATCCAGAATTCCTTTGTCCAGATGTTCCAATGGATTCAATGTACACTGTAGTAATTATTTAGTCACAAGCTCTTGTTAATACTTTTTATTGGTTACATATTTATGAAACCAATAGACATGTGTCTGTTGGTTTGTTGGTCTGTTACACTTAACCCATTTAAGACTGAGGCCGATTCTAAAAACGCCTTCTAAAGCCTGACCTAAGCTATCTGATTAGAAATTATATTTCTTCAAAAATGATAAAAATGTTATGTTGCTATTATACTGTACATAGTAACAAGAACCCAAAAGGGGTTTCCATCTGTAAAAAAAACACCAAAAGGGGTTGAATGCATCTCAACAAAATGCATTGAGAGCATGTGTGTAGATCTGCTATGTTCTGCGAAGATATATACAGTATAATTGCGAGATGAAAACATTCAGTCCGTCACGCCACCAATGACCATATATGGCCACCAGTCCATCACGCCTCGTGACACGTCACACCACCATATATGGCCGTCAATCCGTCACGCCTGCCACACTCCATTATGGTCATCTCCATATGAAGATCACAACACCGACCTCATCAATCCCTGGATAGCCATACATGGAGAAGAATGGATCATCACATAGATCTGCATACAGTATATGGAGCCGGCCAACAACTCTAGGTCTGACCTCAAACCTCAAACCCAAACCCTTATATGGAGCTGACCTGTTCTGACATTCCATATGTTGATCCTCCCCACCCGTCCTTCCTCTTCGATGTCTCCCTGTTGACTGATACCTGTCCATTCAAACTCTAGGCGGGCCCGCCCCAAAGTTATTAGCACAGACGCCCGGCAGCCGGTGAAGTTCTCAACAGGCCCGAAAATTAAAGGGACACTTCACCCTTTTTGCAAAGAAATATATGTTAATGACGTTTAGAAGATTTATAACACTTTCCTGGGGTCTTTATGGCGGTTGGTGGTTTTAGATATTTTAGATTTTAGCAGTGTCGATGATGTCATGGATACTGGGCTCACTTACTTCCTGGAATACAATTCCCATAATGCTTTGGTGCACTGCTCTTCCTTGTGGATATAGTAATAATAGGGGGAGGGCTGTCTTACTGAAACAACATGTAGTCCAGGAAGTAAGTGAGCCCAGTACCCATGACATCATGGACACTGCTAAAATCTAAAATATCTAAAACAACATATTACACAAAGACCCAAGGAAAGTGTTCTAAATCTTCTAAACGTCATTATTTTTATTTGTCCCTTTAAGGCCCGGCCCTACCTGGGCCTTATGGCTGGCGGCTGGCCCGACCCATAGAGTAATAAACCTTAACTGGGCTGGCGGCTGGCCCGACCCATAGAGTAATAAAAGGATAGAGAGGGCCTGACCTCGAGGGTTTAAGTGGTTATAATGTTCAAGAAATGAATAATGCCCTGAAATTTTTTCCTGTTTGGTATAGTTTTGACATTAATCTAGCCACATTCAGAAAGAGCTGAATAAAACGATAATATTCTTACACACAGATGACTCCTTAGAAACCAAGATGCAGTCAACAAGTCATGTGTATAGATATAGCACCATCCTGTGTTCTTTGCCTGAGATTGCAGAGATAAAACACATTTTCCAAATAAATTCTGATTGATTCCCTGTTTGAGCTTTCAAGAATGTTCAGACTTGCCTGTTCCCTTAAATCAGGTGACAATTTACTGCCGTCGATCTATGCCTCCTACGTTTCTACCCTGTCTTAATGATTTAATGCTCTATTTTAAACTAACAGGGCATGACTTCAGCTGGTGGATTAAGTCTTAAGTCACAACCACCCTGACACAGTGTGTGTGTGTGTGTGTGTGTGTGTGTGTGTGTGTGTGTGTGTGTGTGTGTGTGTGTGTGTGTGTGTGTGTGTGTGTGTGTGTGTGTGTGTGTGTGTGTGTGTGTGTGTGTGTGTGTGTGTGCGTGCGTGCATGCGTACGTGCCTTTCGTGCGTGAGTGCGTGCGTGCCTGCCTGCCTGCCTGTGCGTGCGGCTGCATGTGTGAGTGTGTGTGTGTGTGTGTGTGTGTGTGTGTGTGTGTGTGTGTTTGTGTGTGTGTGTGTGTGTGTATGTGTGTGGGGGGGTGGGGGTGCTGAAGTGCCACTGGGTATAATTAACTAACATACTGACTGTACAAACAATATATACACTTAAATGCATACAAGTTGATATATGTACACATAGATATACACAATAATAAACTAGAAAAAGTGCCCTTCTGGGCACAGGTCTCCACCAGGAGGATAGGGGTGTGTGTGATGTTCGGCAAAATGTTTAGGTGTAATATAAACATGTTTCTTTGTTTGTTTGTTTTTTGCAACAATTTTCTTCATTTTGTTGAGGAAATTCAGATCACTCATATCATCTCTGAGGATAGAAATCTGGATCCCGCCTCTAGCTGCTGCTGATTGGCCAGGCCGTTTTGTGGCCGGGCATCAAGTCTGCCTGAGAGTTCCCAGATGGGAGCAGGAGGGGGGAACCCAGTGTACTCTCTGCTGCCCCATCTGGCGGAGTCAGGTTAGACATGTGCAGCATTTTGTGCAAAACGGGCCACTCCTGAAAACTTTGGAAGGCAATCTTAGCAAATCAGTGTAGAATCTGAGAAATCCAACAGACTCGTCTTGATCACATGACTACAGAGATCATGTGTACCGATTTGCGTGAGATTTGGATGAAATCTGTGCGAGTTTACTAACATAAACAATGTGTTTTGCAGAAAAACATTGCGCCTCATGGTGGCGCTATAACCGGCAGATGTGGAGGGATGCAGGGAAAAGGTTTTTCCATGGCCCTCTAGGGAGTGCGCATACATAAGTTGTATACAGATTGATGCAGTTATAGGTAAAAACAGGAATGGCCCTGTTATAGCGCCACCGTGAGGCTGATTTGGAATTTTTTTGTGGCATGTCGTCCTCAGCCTAGTGGAAATGTGCGTACATAATTTCACGGAAATTGCACACTGTGTTTGTGATTTGTGGCATTTTGTTCGAATCGGACTAATCATGTGAGCTTTGGAAGCCAATCTTAGCCAATCAGGATGGAAGATGGGAAATGGTGCAGATCTGTGTTGATCACATGACTATGGAGATAGTGTATACCGAATTGTGTGATGTATGGATAAAATGTGTACGAGTAATCTACAGAAATGTGTTTTGCCTAAATCGGCCTCATGGTGGCGCTATAACAGGCCGTTGAGGAATATTTGGGGCAGAGGTTCGTCGTTGGCATCCAGGGAGTGTGTGTGCAAAATGTGGCATGGATCGGGCCAACGGTGCCGGAGATTAGCTGGTAACGTACGGACGGATGGAAGGACGGACACACGCACACACGCACACACACACGGACAGAGTGCAAAACATACTCTCTCCCCATGCCTTTGGCCTGGTGGAGACAATAATGGGAATGGAATAGTGGCTACATGGCTATTTGGAAATTTGGACCTGGCCATTTTGGAAAGCCAGGTCATGCAGTCAGCAGTGATCTGTTACCTGTGACGATAGCTTTTTCTCCCCAGTAGGGGGCAGTATGAGCCACACAAACACAGGCACTACAAGTACATTATGCCAACCTATGATGCCAACTCTTGTCAGTGGAACTGGAAGAAAGTTTATTATATTAAAAGTAGTTAAATAAAATGAGTCCATTACAAAGATAACACAAAACGAACAGTGAAAGTGTTATCCTGATATTCAACTCAACATGCTGGCCTGTGGGCCAAATCTGGCCCCAGCTGAGGAATCTGTGGGATTCACTCAGCCAACTAAATTTGCAATCAAGACACTGCTACGAGAAGATAAATATGGGTGAATGTAATATTTGGTCAGTAAATTATGGAGACAATGCACTCTGGATGGTATGTTTGCTAATATAGGCCTATATAGATCTACTGTGCTGCGTGTTGTGTAGCACATCTGGGGTAGCTAGATTAAGCAGGTGGACACAAATTAGCCTGCTTTACAACAACATTGAACAAAATGTTCATATTAACCGAAACTGTTAAGGAATTTGTGGTTAAAGGGTTAATTTATTATGCTATTATTTTATATATATTTTGTTACAAGGGTAGCTGTCAAGCAGTCATGTTACAATAAAGTAACAGATTACAGAAGTGTTTAAAGTGCTTGAAAGCCATACTTGAGTAAAGGTGCAGAAATCGTATTTTTACTCCAGCAAAAGTTTGTCACACGTATTAAGGAATATATTTCCTTAATACGAACATGTAAGCACTGCCAGTCTGCCTCCAATACTATTCTCCCAAAGCCACTTCCATGCCAGGGACACAAGCTCAGAACACTGAAATATCTACTGGCCCAGAAATGATCCTATATCAAATATCAAAAGGCATGAATGTGGTATGAAGCAGGCTCTAATAAGTTATTGTGTCACAGTGTGTGTGTGTGTGTGTGTGTGTGTGTGTGTGTGTGTGTGTGTGTGTGTGTGTGTGTGTGTGTGTGTGTGTGTGTGTGTGTGTGTGTGTGTGTGTGTGTGTGTGTGTGTGTGTCTGTGTGTGAGAGAGAGAGAGAGAGAGAGAGAGAGAGAGAGAGAGAGAGAGAGAGAGATAGAGAGAGTGGGAGTGCGTGCGTGTGTGCGTGCGTGCGTGCGTGCGCGGGTGTGAGTGCGTGCACTTGCGAGTATGTGGAATTGTGGATGAGAGAAAGAGAGCCTTAAGTGAGCCGCAGCATGTATAGTATGTGTGCCTGTCTGAAGTGTGAGTGACTGTGTGTGTAGGCCTATAGTATGATGGTGGCCCCATTCTGAGTGGGGCGATCCCCTGAGCCCCTGTAGTTTACCCTGACCCAGTTGTGGAAGGTGACACACTTAGAACCTTATGACTACAACTCTGTACTAATTATCAACATGGATGACACTCAACGGACAGTTAATTGGACCAGAACTCGATGAGAGGCACAAGGGGGTTTTGTCTGCCTGAGTAGGATCTACTAGGCTATCTGAAACATGAGCGTCATGTGAACCATGGCTAGGTCTACCTGTTTTTTGTTTTACTAGCCATGGTTCACATGACAGTCATGTTTCAGGGCTTCGTGTGTGCATCAATTTATTGTGACATGCACTACAATACAGCAGGTATTGAAGCAACGTTACAGGCAGAGACTATTTGACATGAGTTGAATGCTCTCAGACTGCAGGGACACCTCCTCTCAAACACTCCTGTCCTCGTACATTATTCCATCTCTGAACTTAAAGCTTGGTGTATTTTTTTTATTGTCAAAATATTCCACTGTTACTCTCCAATACTGAGTAAATGAGAATGAAAAGTATACATACTGTAGGACTATTTTTAATAATCCATCCATCTTCAACCACTTATATGAAATTGGGTCGAAGAGATAGAAGTTATAGCAGGGGATCCCAGGCAGAGACTCCCTATTCTGCATGGGCCATGTTAGCCAGCTTTGACAGAGGTAACCTGAGGTGTGGATATATCCGTCTACCTGGGCCTATGTCAAAACAGGCATGGTATGCAGGGCTGTTGAGACGAGACCATGGACTATAGCCTGTCGCTTTTCAGTGATTTTCACCTTTTTTTCAAATCCTCCGAAACCGTGAAAAATGGCACCCTATAGCATGTGCTCCGAGACCATGGACTATAGCCTGTCGCTTTTCAGTGATTTTCACCTTTTTTTCAAATCCTCCGAAACCGTGAAAAATGGCACCCTGTAGCATGTGTTCCGAGACCATGGACTATAGCCTGTCGCTTTTCAGTGATTTTCACCTTTTTTTCAAATCCTCCGAAACCGTGAAAAATGGCACCCTGTAGCATGTGCTCCGAGACCATGGACTATAGCCTGTCGCTTTTCAGTGATTTTCACCTTTTTTTCAAATCCTCCGAAATTGTGAAAAATGCCACCCTATAGCATGTGCTCCGAGACCATGGACTATATTCTGTCGCTTTTCAGTGATTTTCACCTTTTTTTCAAATCCTCCGAAACCGTGAAAAAGGCCACCCTGTAGCATGTGCTCCGAGACCATGGACTATAGCCTGTCGCTTTTCAGTGATTTTCACCTTTTTTTCAAATCCTCCGAAACCGTGAAAAAAGGCACCCTATAGCATGTGCTCCGAGACCATGGACTATAGCCTGTCGCTTTTCAGTGATTTTCACCTTTTTTTCAAATCCTCCGAAACCGTGAAAAATGGCACCCTATAGCATGTGCTCCGAGACCATGGACTATAGCCTGTCGCTTTTCAGTGATTTTCACCTTTTTTTCAAATCCTCCGAAACCGTGAAAAATGGCACCCTGTAGCATGTGTTCCGAGACCATGGACTATAGCCTGTCGCTTTTCAGTGATTTTCACCTTTTTTTCAAATCCTCCGAAACCGTGAAAAATGGCACCCTGTAGCATGTGCTCCGAGACCATGGACTATAGCCTGTCGCTTTTCAGTGATTTTCACCTTTTTTTCAAATCCTCCGAAATTGTGAAAAATGCCACCCTATAGCATGTGCTCCGAGACCATGGACTATATTCTGTCGCTTTTCAGTGATTTTCACCTTTTTTTCAAATCCTCCGAAACCGTGAAAAAGGCCACCCTGTAGCATGTGCTCCGAGACCATGGACTATAGCCTGTCGCTTTTCAGTGATTTTCACCTTTTTTTCAAATCCTCCGAAACCGTGAAAAAAGGCACCCTATAGCATGTGCTCCGAGACCATGGACTATAGCCTGTCGCTTTTCAGTGATTTTCACCTTTTTTTCAAATCCTCCGAAACCGTGAAAAATGGCACCCTATAGCATGTGCTCCGAGACCATGGACTATAGCCTGTTGCTTTTCAGTGATTTTCACCTTTTTTTTCAAATCCTCCGAAACCGTGAAAAATGGCACCCTGTAGCATGTGCTCCGAGACCATGGACTATAGCCTGTCGCTTTTCAGTGATTTTCACCTTTTTTTCAAATCCTCCGAAACCGTGAAAAATGGCACCCTGTAGCATGTGCTCCGAGACCATGGACTATAGCCTGTCGCTTTTCAGTGATTTTCACCTTTTTTTCAAATCCTCCGAAATTGTGAAAAATGCCACCCTATAGCATGTGCTCCGAGACCATGGACTATATTCTGTCGCTTTTCAGTGATTTTCACCTTTTTTTCAAATCCTCCGAAACCGTGAAAAAGGCCACCCTGTAGCATGTGCTCCGAGACCATGGACTATAGCCTGTCGCTTTTCAGTGATTTTCACCTTTTTTTCAAATCCTCCGAAACCGTGAAAAAAGGCACCCTATAGCATGTGCTCCGAGACCATGGACTATAGCCTGTCGCTTTTCAGTGATTTTCACCTTTTTTTCAAATCCTCCGAAATTGTGAAAAATGCCACCCTATAGCATGTGCTCCGAGACCATGGACTATAGCCTGTCGCTTTTCAGTGATTTTCACCTTTTTTTCAAATCCTCCGAAACCGTGAAAAATGCCACCCTGTAGCATGTGCTCCGAGACCATGGACTATAGCCTGTCGCTTTTCAGTGATTTTCACCTTTTTTTCAAATCCTCCGAAACCGTGAAAAATGCCACCCTGTAGCATGTGCTCCGAGACCATGGACTATAGCCTGTCGCTTTTCCACGATTTTCACCTTTTTTAAATCCTCCGAAATCCTGAAAGATGGCACCCTATAGCATGCGCTCCGAGACGATGGACTATTGCCTTTCGCTTTTCCTTGATTTTCACCTTTTTTCAAATCCTCAACAATGATGAAGAATCCGCACTATAGCGCGCCGCTCAATGACCTTGACCAATATCAATGACCTGCATAAGACTAGTAAATGACCTTGACCAGTATAAATGACCTTGACCAGTATGCGGTCAGTGACCATGGACTATAGCCTTTTGCTTTTCCGTGATTTTCACCTTTTTTTCAAATCCTCCAAAATTGTGAAAACGACATACTATAGTATGCCCTCCGAGACCATGGACTTTCGCTTTTCCTTGATTTTCACCTTTTTTCAAATCCTCAATGATGAAGAATCGCGCAGAAATGTAAATACAACACATTGAGCAGGGCACTGCAGGGATTTGAACCATGTAAATACAACACATTGAGCAGGGCACTGCAGGGAGTTGAACCATGTAAATACAACACATTGAGCAGGGCACTGCAGGGAGTTGAACCATGTAAATACAACACATTGAGCAGGGCACTGCAGGGAGTTGAACCGGTACTTCCGGTAAACCAGAAGTACGACACCAGTGCCTTAGTTTTTGTGTTGTTGTCATGTAGAGGTCCATTCGTTGAAATGTAAAATGTACATTTCAACAGTAAAGTAATATATAAAGAAGAAAAACATAGGACAAAACTAAAAATTTTGAATTACCGGTATTTGCTATGATTTTTTTTAACTTTCTCTTGCCGACCTCACACATTTCATTCGATGATTAACAAAAAAACAGTGTTAAACCTGTAAGGGTCCATTTGGTTACACGTGTGTGTGCGTGTGCGCGTGTATGTGTGTGTGCGTGTGTGCACGCTTCGATAACCAGTGTTGGACCTTCCCATTTTGTTTCATCTGTACACTCTGAGTTACAGACATGTAAGGGTCCATTTGGTTACATGTTTTACACTCTCAGAGTTACATTTGGTTAGCATGTGCGTGCACGCCGTCTGTGCGTGTGCATGTGTGTGTGCGTGTGTGCACGCTTTAAGTACAGCAGAAAAAGTACAAGTCAAACGCAATTTTTGTTTTCACTGTGAGTGTCCTGAGACATTGAGTTACGCCCTGTGCGATTGTGGTATTGGTACGATAACAAATGTTGTTATAAGAGCGAGGTAAGAATTGTGTTCCTGAAGAGAATATCAATGTTGCATTGAAAAGATAGGACAGGACGGTACTCTAGTATAAAGATAGGAGGACAGGACGGTACTCTGGTCGCTTTAA
Source organism: Electrona antarctica (assembly GCF_951216825.1). Classification (NCBI taxonomy): domain Eukaryota; kingdom Metazoa; phylum Chordata; class Actinopteri; order Myctophiformes; family Myctophidae; genus Electrona; species Electrona antarctica. Next base: position 28,097,202 of record NC_136792.1, read on the forward strand.
GCGCTGTAGTTCACATTCAGAATGTGTCTGTGGTCTGGTAGTCACATTGTGTGAAAGGCACCTCCCCCCCGCACCACCCAACAAGCAGACTTCCAGAAGATTGAGTCTGTCCTTGAAAGTGCCCTTCAAGAAATGTCAAGCTACTACAATACAACCACCTGAAACCCAACCCATCAAAAACCCAACTATGCAGCTTCCACCTGAGGAACCGAGACGCGAAAAAAGAACTGAGCGTCACTTGGGATGGTCACAAACTCTCCAACCATACCCAAAAAAAACACCTGGAGAACACAAAAGCCAAGGTCAACACCCACAATAACATCCTGTGAAAACTAGTGAACTCCAAGTGGGGCGCAGACCCACAAACAATCCGTGCAACTGCCATGGATGGCCCTGTCTTTCTCTACAGCAGAGTATGCCTGCTCAAGCAGGAGCCGATCACGTGCCTTTATGCGGTCCCCCCCCGCACATCAGACGACTGTGTATCGCTCAAGATGAATGGAGAACACAGGAGATAGACAGTGAAGTTGGGGATGAACGGAGGAAAGTCTGGAAGGAAATGATAGAGAACACCAACATGACAATAAACAGCAGGAAGGCATGGGCCACAATACGCCTTCTTGGCAAAGACCACACCACCCATAATCACAATGGTCACAGCAAACTCTGTTGCATCACAACTGGTGGCCAAAAGTCGTAACAAATACCGCTGCCGACCCACAGGAGAACACCATCACACAGTGGTATCAGACCAACCACAATCAGCCAGCCCTCAAACCAAACCCTTCGACCTAGAAGAACTCGAAACTGCAATGGGAAAGTTGAAATCTGGAAAAGTAGCAGGGATTGATGACATAATGGCAGAATGATACAGCACCTGGGACCTAACGCAAAGACCTGGCTCCTGGGGATGCTGAACACATGCATGGCACAGAAAACCATCCCTTCTGTCTGGAGAAAGGCCAAAGTGGTTGCAATCCCCAAACATGGCAAAGACCCATCATCCCCAAAGAGCTACCGACCCATTTCCCACCTCTGCATCACCTACAAGCTCTATGAGAGGCTGCTACTCCAACGCATCATGCCACTCATAGACACCAAGCTGACTAAAGACCAAGCTGGTTTCCGTCCCGGCCGCTCCTGTGCTGGACAGAGCTCAACCTCACCCAACACATTGAGGATGGGTCTAAGGGAAAACAAATAACTGGAGCAGCATTCATCTCTGCTGCCTATACAACACTGTCCAACACCGCACAATGGTCAGGAAACTACTGAACATGACTGGTGAGGTAGCGTGCTCACTCCCTCCTTTTCAATATCTACACAAACGACCAGCCACTACCCACAGAATGCCAGCGTTTAATCTACGCCGACGACCTCTGCATTACCACCCAACAAGCAGACTTCCAGAAGATTGAGTCACCCAACTATGCAGCTTCCACCTGAGGAACCGAGACGCGAAAAAAGAACTGAGTGTCACTTGGGATGGTCATAAACCTAACCATACCCAGCCCATGTAACTTGGAGTTACACTGGACAGAACACTCTCCTTCAAGAAACAACTGGAGAACACAAAAGCCACGGTCAACACCCACACCCGTAAAATAAGTGTTTACACACCTCATTCAAGTTGCAGGCAGGCAGGCAGGCAGGCAGGCAGGCAGGCAGGCAGGCAGGCAGGCGGGCGGGCGGGCGGGCAGGCAGGCAGGCAGGACGAGACAGGCAAGCATGCAGGCAAGCAAGCAAGCAGGCCGAGGCAGGCATGCAGGTAGGCCGGCCGAGGGCTTGTAAAGATTTTCGCTGCGCTGGCTTGCTGAGCTCGCATTCTGAGCTGGCTGGCTTGCCAGGCCGGCTGGTTCTGTTTCTGCAAGGCAGGGCGGGGCAGACCGGGCCAGGCAGACAGAGAGCCAGGCCTCGAGAGAGGCCTGGCTGATCTGACTAACCCTAGGCTGCAATGGCTGAAGTGCGCTGGCTTGGCAGCCTGACTTTCTACACTGGCTGACTGGCGGGGCTGGCTGGCTGCGTTGGCTGACTGAGCGGGCTTGCTGGCTAGAGCCTTCCAACGGTGTCTACCTTGATCTCCGTCCTAAGAAAGAACGACTTAAACCCTCTATATTTAATAAAACAATTCTGGACAGGAATCCTGTATTGCAGGGGGGCCCAAAAGGTACCTCGTGATCTACCAGTAGATCACAAAGGCTGTGCAGGTAGACCACATGGCATGCCCCTGTATATAATCTATCACTTGAATTAAGGTGACTTGATTGATTGACATAAAAAAGGCCTGTCAGCTCAAATGTTGCACACAAACATCAGTAGCATTACAAAGTTATTGTGACAGTAATAATTGCTATAGTGTGTGTGTGTTCAGTAACAGTGTTAAATAGTTATATATTGTGCAGTAATGATTGCTATAGTGTGTTCAGTAACAGTGTTAAATAGTTTTATATTGTGACAGTAATCATTGCTATAGAGTGTGTGTTCAGTAACAGGAATATTCCTGTCTCTCCAGCTCTTTAATAAATAGAAAAGGGTTTAAAAAAAAGAATCTTCAGGTAGGTGACACATTTTCAGCCAATCAGGAGAAAGTAGCTATTTATGAGCTTAATGTTCAAGTTCTAATTGTGTCTGTTACATTACAATCTCACTTGTTTAATCTGTATCCTGACCTACTGAACAAACACTATAGCAATGATTACTGTCACAATATAGAGCTATTTAACACTGTTACTGAACACACACTATAGCAATGATTACTGTCACAATATAGAGCTATTTAACACTGTTACTGAACACACACTATAGCAATGATTACTGTCACACTATAGAACTATTTAACACTGTTACTGAACACACACTCTATAGCAATGATTACTGTCACACTATAGAGCTATGTAACACTGTTACTGAACACACACTCTATAGCAATGATTACTGTCACAATACAGAGCAATTTAAATTAGGTAACCAAATGGACCCCAGTAGTAGATCTTTACACTCTCAATAGTTTAATTGTTGTTAAGCAACTGCTTAATTTCCAAAAAACTACACAATTAGAGAATGTAGAAGATTGCTACTTTTGATCCTTTGTTTGTATACTGCTGATGATATTTATATATATATATTACTATAGCGGAGTGGTTAGTGCTGTGTTAACAAAAGTGCCCGTGATCGTTTCCCGCCAATTTCAAAGAATGTTTGTTGCTTCCCGCCAATTTCACAGAATGTTTGTCCTTTTACCAACCAAACAAACAATACTCTTTTCACCTCTAGTCGATTATTTATTCAGCATTTGAGCCACGGACCACCATTTGAGGCCATTTAGCCTCTCAGACCCATTTGAACCAGACCATTGAGTCACTTATGAAGTTACTTGTTATAATGTTTATATATCTTATTGCTACTCGTCTTCCACTAGTCGAGTGGGTACTGTCCGCGGTTTGTAAACAGCAGGGCCCGGGTTCTAGCCCCTGTCGAGGACTGAGATTGTGTTTCCTTCTTACCAAACAAAATTGATTTTGCATCTAGTCGAGGTCCATTATTCATTCAGTATCTGAGCCACGGACCACCATTTGAGGCCATCTAGCCTCTCAGACCCATTTGAGCCACTGACCACCATCGTGAGAGTCTATAAATGTAATGGTCCGTGGCTGAAATACTGAATGAATAATGGACCTCGACTAGATGCAAAAACAATTGTGTTTGTTTGGTAAGAAGGAAAGAAACTCACAGTCCTCGATGGGGACTCGAACCCAGGCCCTGATGTTTACAAACCGGTGACAGTAACCAGTCGACTAAACACAGAAGTACAAAATAGTAGTAACATATATAAACATTATAAGTGATAACATGTTTGAACAAAAAACGTTAAGCATTCAATAACATTTCATTATTTACCTGCTGCCTGCAGACGACGACAGACACGATGTGTGACGTGGCATTCTCAAACAAACACTGACCAAGCCCGCCCCAACGTGTCTGCGCCGTATTTGAAGGGGGGCGTCACTTCCTTCCGGTGTGAGGCCACGCCCGCGAGTTTTTTCCCGCGAGTTTCTTGTAGTCATATTGTAGTCCTCCTACGTTACATCCGGGTCCCGTCTGCTTCTCATTGTAAATACTAAATAGCTACGTGTGAATCTTTTTTTTACAATAACGTTATTTTTCAGAAAGGAAGCCATTGAGGTCTTAATGGCCGGGTCTTAATGCTTCCAACTCGAGTAGAATTATGAATGTAACTGTAAGTGTAAAGTGTGAAAATATATGACGTGGAAGTTTCCTTGAGTAGAACCCGAAGGTGGCTGACGTCACGGCTTAAATAGACAATACAGACCCTGATCTCCAGTGGTCCTCAGTGGTCTAGTGGGCTAGTCATCCGTCTTTGAGTCCCAACATCGTGACTTTGCCAGTTCAAGCCCCGTTCGTATTTTTTTTTCAACACGGACTACTTGTTTTTGTCTTGATACCGGAAGGTCGCCAGTTCGAATCAGCGGTCCGACACGTTACAATTACCACCGCTGAAGTGCCATTGAACAAGGCATTGAACCACTACGATGAAATGTTCTATGAGCAGGGCCTGGCTGGAAACAAGTTCTTGAGCTTAGCCCAGATACCCTGGGTAAATATAGTAATCATTTCATTTCATTTCAGGTTATGTTTTGACATGCATTAGGCTACGGACCCCCATTTAGTGGCATTTCCATCTATGGGACCCCCAGCAACCGACAGGTAGCTACTGCAGGGGGTCCCCAGACCCCAGCAACCGACAAGTAGGTAGCTACTGCAGGGGGTCCCCAGATCCCAGCAACCGACAGGTAGGTACTGCTGGGGGGAGACCCACTTATAGCTCTGGTTCATAGCTCTAATCTAATGTGTTGCATTTAGACATTAGAGCTATGGACCAGAGCTAAGACTCACTGTGCTATTGTAGGCTATAGGCATATTGTTATTATAGGTCAGTCGGTCCGTAAACACTGAAGTTGGTGCTTTGCATGAAAGTAAGGATAGCACTCAATTATTTGATTCACAATACACTTTTAATTATATTACATGAAGCAGACAGCCCTGTGATTAAACCTTTAGCATTACACTGCAACCACACTGTGATTAATAATACGTTTTTATTCACAATGGAATGTTATTGTACTCCTAATATATCATGGAGGTGTAGTCAGCACAGTAGAATCGATCTGGGACGTTAAAATTGTGCAAAACTCTGTTCAATGAATTGCCTCTTTTGCTACATTAAACATGACTAAACATTAAACGTTACTTATACCTGTTATTGAGACTCCTATAGAGCATGTTGACATGGATAGCTTGGTTCATCTCTGTTAGTTAATGCAGTTTGATTGATTAAATTAATAGCCTATTTTATTGGACAAAAATGTATACAGTATACAAGTACCGTCAAAACAAAATAATTCACATGCAAGTAAAGGCATGGTGTTGCAAAGCAAAAAAAGCACTGGTAATAAGTACTATCCAAGCTTCTGCTGGATATAGGGTTCAAAGCCCTACAGCGCTGTGACCTGCTGACTGCCTCACCCATGTCCTGTTGTAGGCCTATATGTTTACATTAAATATGAAATGCACTATTTCACTAGAGTGTAAAGACGCTGTGTTCAGATTACCACACCTGAAACCCACTTTATTGTCTACCATACAACAGTAATACAACATCATCATTTGTGAGATATAGCAATGGAATTTTAATTGTCATATCAATATTCATAACACCCAGACAGCTCTGTAATTAAACAGTTTTCACTCAAAAAAAGAATAGCAAATTGTAACAAACAGCTCTGTCATGATCTGGCTCTCTGCCTGGCTATTTATCTCTTTCTGTATCTCTCCCTCTGCCCAATTCTCTCTCTCTCTCCATTTCGGCCACTCCCACCTCCCATTGCACCTGGTTTCACTCTCATCAGCCCAGCCCCTTACAAACCTGTGAACACTGCTACAATCAACCCACCACCTATAAGTACTGGACTCATTACACAAACAAACTGTCAGAACATAACTCAATGTCCGGTGCGCTACCTGGTTGTCCCTGAGCTCTCTACGTTTCTGGTTCCTTGCTGTGCCCTAGTGTTTAGCGTTTTTGGACTTTACTGCATGGGTGCCTTTGAAAGGTTTGCATTGTTTGGACTTTGTTTTTGCCTTTGTGTTTTTGAAGAGTTTCATTTGTTGGCTTCCTGATTAACTACTGCTAACTTTTGTAAGCCTGACCGTGTTTGATTTAATAAATCCTTATTTGAACGTTCCTCTGCATTTGGGTTCAGTCATTCTGCAAACCGTGACAGTATGTTCTGACCCAAAATGAACCCAGCAGAGCTAAAGCTTTTCCGCCATAAGGTGGTGGACTTTGAACATTTGGTTAGTAGTTTCATGGCCTCTCCCCCTAATCTGCATGCTGAACTCCAAGTGGAGATGTCTATCCAGCAGCAGTGGTTCAAGGAGAGGCCATGGGTCAGCCATTTTGTCCCCCACCTGGATGTGGTGCGGGGAAGGCTTAGGGATTTTGAATCCACCTCAATACCCCGTGCTTACCAGCCTGTTACCCAATCTGTTCAACTTGGAGTGGTGAGCCTGGAATATGCCTGCCCTGTCCCTGATCAGCGAACAACCAAGCCAGTGGATTTATTTTCATATTTTTGCAAAAATGCTAAAATCCCGGTATACTCTGAGCCAGCTCGAGCCCAGGACCCTTATGAAGGGTCTCGCTTGGCCCTCTGTGTGGGGAACCGTGGCCCTGCCAGGAGAAGGCGTGGTCGCCATGGCTCCTTACACCCCCAGCAGTCTTCACTGCCCAGCTCTCCACGGCCCAGCCTGCTCAGCTCTCCACGGCCCAGCCTGCCCAGCTCTCCACGGCCCAGCTCTCCACGGCCCAGCCTGCCCAGCTCTCTGCCGCCCAGCTCTCCGCCCTACAGCCTGCCCAGCTCTCCGCCCCACAGCCTGCCCAGCTCTCCGCCGCCCAGCTCTCCGGCCCCCAGCCTGCCCAGCTCTCCACCGCCCAGGCTGCCCAGCACTCCACTGCCTGGCACCCCGCTGGCCGACACCCAGAGCACTCCGCTTCCCAGCATCCACCAGCCCTTCCAGCCTGCTGTCTCCACTGGTGACCTGCCTGCGCCCTCTGCGCACTCACCGGCTTTATCAACCGATGACTTGCCAGAGCCCTTGTTAGTCGTCTCCAGTGGTGACCGGTGTCAGCCCGAGGTCTTGGAAGCTGTGTTCCTGGGTTTTCTGTTGAGCAGCTTCCTTCAGCTGCCAGGAGCATTGGGTGATGGCTCTCCTTCTCCAGGGTGTGCAGTTGCAGCACCCTCCTTGCCTCCAGGGTGTGCAGTTGCAGCACCCTCCTCGCCTCCAGGGTGTGCAGTTGCAGCACCCTCCTCGCCTCCGGGGTGTGCAGTTGCAGCACCCCCCTCGCCTCCAGGGTGTGCAGTTGCAGCACCCCCCTCGCCTCCAGGGTGTGCAGTTTCAGCACCCTCCTCGCCTCCAGGGTGTGCAGTTGCAGCACCCCCCTCGCCTCCAGGGTGTGCAGTTGCAGCACCCTCGCCTCCAGGGTGTGCAGCACCCTCCCCGCCTCCTGAGCCTGCAGCACCTCCGGCGTCACCCCCTGAGCCTGCAGCACCTCCGGCGTCACCCCCTGAACCTGCAGCACCTCCGGCCTGGCCTATGCCTGCAGCACCTCCGGCCTCGCCTCTGCCTGCAGCACCTCCGGCGTCGCCTCTGCCTGCAGCACCTCCGGCCTCACCTCTGCCTGCAGCACCTCCGGCGTCGCCTCTGCCTGCCTCACCTCTGCCTGCAGCACCTCCGGCGTCGCCTCCCGAGACTGCAGCACCTCCGGCATCGCCTCCCAAGTTGTCTGCCTCGTCTCGGCCTCCAGGCCGCCCACCCGATGGCGCCCGTTCCGCCACGTCCCGGCCCCCAGGCCGTCCACCCGATGGCGCTCGTTCCGCCATGTCCCGCCCCCCAGGCCGTCCACCCGATGGCGCTCGTTCCACCATGTCCCGCCCCCCAGGCCGTCCACCCGAGGGAGCCCGTTCCACCATGTCCCGCCCCCCAGGCCGTCCACCCGATGGAGCCCATTCTGCCACGTCCCAGCCCCCGGGACGTCCTCCTGAAGTCGCCAGCACTACCCCTGGCCGCCCACCTGAAGTTCCCCTGTACTCTGGTCCTTTGCCTCAGGTTCCCTCCTCCGGGCCCCCTCCACCCACCCTGCTCGTTCCTGGTCAAGGTCGTTGGGCGTCTAGTATCCGCCCTTTGAGGGGAGGGTACTGTCATGATCTGGCTCTCTGCCTGGCTATTTATCTCTTTCTGTATCTCTCCCTCTGCCCAATTCTCTCTCTCTCTCCATTTCGGCCACTCCCACCTCCCATTGCACCTGGTTTCACTCTCATCAGCCCAGCCCCTTACAAACCTGTGAACACTGCTACAATCAACCCACCACCTATAAGTACTGGACTCATTACACAAACAAACTGTCAGAACATAACTCAATGTCCGGTGCGCTACCTGGTTGTCCCTGAGCTCTCTACGTTTCTGGTTCCTTGCTGTGCCCTAGTGTTTAGCGTTTTTGGACTTTACTGCATGGGTGCCTTTGAAAGGTTTGCATTGTTTGGACTTTGTTTTTGCCTTTGTGTTTTTGAAGAGTTTCATTTGTTGGCTTCCTGATTAACTACTGCTAACTTTTGTAAGCCTGACCGTGTTTGATTTAATAAATCCTTATTTGAACGTTCCTCTGCATTTGGGTTCAGTCATTCTGCAAACCGTGACAAGCTCAGCTCTTCCTTTTTTTGTCTAACCCCCTCCTGTTTTCTACTGTATTGGAATAGCCAGCATTTAAAACAATCTGTTTCCCTCCCTTCTATTTGGGAGACACTTTGATCTAATGCAGTGTTTTCCCAAACTGTGGGTCTCACTCAACAGTAAAACAGTAAACAAACCACAGTTTAATTGTACACTTGAGTTATGACTGTACTTTTCAAGGTGTATAGCTTTGCTTAAAGCACCTCCACCTCAGCACCTCCCCCGTAAGGAGTACGGACCACCCTCACCTCCACCTCAGCACCTCCCCCGTAAGGAGTACGGACCACCCTCACCTCCACCTCAGCACCTCCCCCGTAAGGAGTACAGACAACCCTCAACCGCCTGAGGACAGGTGTGGGACGTTTGGGTGCAGCCATGCAGAGGTGGGGTCTCACAGACAGTGTCCACTGTGGGGTCTCACAGACAGTGTCCACTGTGGGGTCTGACAGACAGTGTCCACTGTGGGGTCTCAGTGTCCACTGTGGGGTCTCACAGACAGTGTCCACTGTGGGGTCTCACAGACAGTGTCCACTGTGGGGTCTCAGTGTCCACTGTGGGGTCTCACAGACAGTGTCCACTGTGGGGTCTCACAGACAGTGTCCACTGTGGGTTCTCACAGACAGTGTCCACTGTGGGGTCTCAGTGTCCACTGTGGGGTCTCACAGACAGTGTCCACTGTGGGGTCTGACAGACAGTGTCCACTGTGGGGTCTCAGTGTCCACTGTGGGGTCTCACAGACAGTGTCCACTGTGGGGTCTCACAGACAGTGTCCACTGTGGGGTCTCAGTGTCCACTTTGGGGTCTCACAGACAGTGTCCACTGTGGGGTCTCACAGACAGTGTCCACTGTGGGGTCTCACAGACAGTGTCCACTGTGGGGTCTCAGTGTCCACTGTGGGGTCTCACAGACAGTGTCCACTGTGGGGTCTCACAGACTGTCCACTGTGGGGTCTCACAGACAGTGTCCACTGTAAATACCGGCCATCGAATGGTGATCGTGGCTTAATTGACCGTCCTAGACGATGACACACTGGACTGGCTTGCTGCAACGGAGCTGAAGGTCTGACATACAGCACGACAGAAGACCATATACAACCACACATATAAATACCCCACCCTAAAAAAAATAATGATAAGAATGTTAAATAAATAGTTGAAATTGCATGAAGCATAAATGGAAAATAAGAATCAGGGTTTTTAGTTTGATCAACCATAATACACTTTGAACATCATCTTGTTATGTTTTTATGCTGCTCTTAATCTTCTAATCCTTTCATGTAGGTGTTCCCGGACAGATCGTCCAGTCCCACACATTCCTCCATCCACATCATAGTAGAGAAGATTGTCCACCCATCTCCTCAGCTGGCCCTCCTGGGGGGGGGGGGGGCAGAAGAGAAGAGGGTCCACCCATCTCCTCAGCTGGTCCTCCTGGGGGGACAGAAGAGAAGAGGGTACACCCATCTCCTCAGCTGGTCCTCCTGGGGGGACAGAAGAGAAGAGGGTCCACCCATCTCCTCAGCTGGTCCTCCTGGGGGGACAGAAGAGAAGAGGGTCCACCCATCTCCTCAGCTGGTCCTCCTGGGGGGACAGAAGAAAAGAGGGTCCACCCATCTCCTCAGCTGCCCTCCTGGGGGGACAGAAGAGAAGAGGGTCCACCCATCTCCTCAGCTGGTCCTCTTGGGGGGACAGAAGAGAAGAGGGTACACCCATCTCCTCAGCTGGTCCTCCTGGGGGGACAGAAGAGAAGAGGGTCCACCCATCTCCTCAGCTGGTCCTCCTGGGGGGACAGAAGAGAAGAGGGTCCACCCATCTCCTCAGCTGCCGGTTTCCTGATGAAAAGCTGATCCTGGTTAAGCATCACCATCATGTTAGGCACCGTGGGATGTGTAGGGCAGTAACTAATTTAAGTAGCCTACATGTTATTGACTACTGGAATACTTTAAGGTCTACTGTAATGGAAATACAATTTCTACTACTTTTAGGCTATTGATTTATCGATTATTGAGTTATACTATGGTTCACTAAAACAAAGAAACAGTGAGTCCGTAAACTTCTTGGGCATTATTTGATTTAACTTTTAAAACACAACTAATGCATTAATTGTCCTAAAGTCCTTTTTATTTTTTTTCTAATGTCCTTGATCCATTGACCACTTATAGACACTCTATTAGTTAACTTCATAGTGTTGCTGTTACCCTGAACATTGACCACTTATAGACACTCTATTAGTTAACTTCATAGTGTTGCTGTCACCCTGAACATTGACCACTTATAGACCCTCTATTAGTTAACTTCATAGTGTTGCTGTCACCCTGAACATTGACCACTTATAGACACTCTATTAGTTAACTTCATAGTGTGTGCTGTAACCCTGAACATTGACCACTTATAGATGAGTGATATCCAACGAGCTCTCCCAAAAAAAATAACCTGCACAGAATTTCTTGACAGGAAGTATAGCTCATAACATGTCTACGGTGGATTTTTAAAAACAAACAAATTTATATTTGTGTAATATACCGTACTAATATGTTCATATAAACAATTACCAACCATTTTCCATAATAGACTTTTTCACACAACATACTTTGATTTGTATCAATACACTAACTATGCGCAAGTAATGTCTCACAGCTTGCTTTCTCTTATCAACTAATCAAGAGAGAAGTAACCGGAAATATTGATCCGGCCTTCAGATGAAGTTGAAAAGATGAAATGTAGAAACATTTATAATATCTATGATTAGCGTGCATTCACATAATATTAGACCATGTAAATGTGATTGTTTTTGCAAGAAATATGCCAAATTGAGGTTACATTTTTAACCTCAATTTAACACTACCATTGTTGCTGCTGTTTTACAGTATTACATAATTGTTGAGATAGATTGTTTACTGTAATACTACTATATTTAGAGGTTTACCTAGGCCATTGGTTCTCAAACTGTGGCCCTCCAGAGATACAGTTCAGGGGGTTTCAATGAACCCTACAGTTCTGTGCAGCTATATGGTCCCATGCATGTGTAGGTCTACATTTATATGCTTTGACTTTGGATGGTTTCTTCTCATCAAGAAGAACATTTGACAAATAATAATTTCACTAACTAATTACTATTTATAATTTTAAAATGAGCTGGCTGCCATCAGTCAGTTTTAGTTTCACTTTTCACCTAATGCAGTGTCAGTGATGTCATTGCCCTCCCACCAGTCATATCGCATTGCAAACAACTTGAGATAGGCACTCAACAAGCATGGTAAGTTCACTCCTCCTCCATCAATACATTGTTGCTTTTACACTTCACGTTTTGTGCAGATAAGCTGCAGAACTGAGATGTGTTCATTTAATGAGCTTTTAGCTTGGTTTGCACTAGCCCCATATGTGCCCTCCGAGCTACAGAATGAGCGTAGGGAGAGGGCACATATGGGGCTAGGTTTGCACAGAGTCATGGCTAAATGTTTGTTTCCCCTGCCTATATTTCCAATCGATTCAGATACAGGTACAGCAGGCTAGCATCTTTCAGTTTAGTAACACAGCTGCAGCTAATCAAATTAATAATACCTTATGTGCATGTGTCAACAGACAGTATTATGCCTGCACATTGGCATGCCCTTCGTTCTGGATATGCTTATGAAATCTAACACACTCATTCATTTGTTTGGTGCAGCTGCTTACTAGTCTAGCATGTTTTTAGCCTGCTAGCTGTGCTGTAGCTTTTGACCTGAAGTTGAAAACAAACTACTTTACAAAATCACTGGAACATGACTGTCATGAATAATCAGAGTGTCATGTGAACCATGGCTATAGAGCGTCGCAGTCCCGCCCCCTTTCATGACGACGCCAGGCCCAGGAAATAGTTCCCAATGCATTTTTCCCATAGACATTTCGAAACGTATTCATTTAAAGACCTTTAGGCGTCGTACGAAGCCAACTCTTGTCGTGACAAATCATGACAACAAACACAATATTTTGGACCAAACAAATAATTACAAGAAAAACAACACCCCATCCCTCCCCCCACAGTTATCGTCATCATTAAAACAATATAAAAAAAACAACAATAATAATTGAGTACAGACATACAAAAACAACAAGAAAAAAAATAATCCAGTCCAATCAAACAACCATACATATTTGACCAAGTGTAAACAGTAGGACACAAAGAAATAATTTAAGCACAGATGACAAAAACAATAATTTAAGCACAGATGACAAAAACAATATAAATAACAAAAAAAAAATTAAATTAAATAAATAAATACAATTATAAGTTGGGTTATTCGAGTTCAAAAGATAGTCACAAGTTATGTTAGAAAAGATTGCGTTGAATCGGAACGTTGTCATACATCACCCTCTATAAATGATATACTCCTTTATAGACAATTCTATCATTATGAGAAAGCACATAGTATTGACTCAATTATTCTGTCGGAAGTACTCTCAGATTAAAACATTGTGTTTATTGTCATGATTTGTCACGACAAGAGTTGGCTTTGTCCGCAGCGTAAACGTCTTTAAATAAATACTTGAAAAGTCTATGAGGAAAATGAACGGCGATTTCTTTTCCGGGTCTCTCGGGCTGCGACGCTCTATAGTGCCCCAGGCTGGAGGCAGAGGAGATAGGGGGGTAGGCGACGATTTGCCAATGTGCAGGGGCTCAGTACTGCAAAAAGCACATTTTTAATTTCCTTAAAATTATAGGGTAGGCATGTTAGTAGGCATTTACTATGAAAACGTGCATTTCCCGTTGGTTCGTTGGTCACACCTCCATATACAGTATGGTCACGCCTCGTGACATCATGTGACATCATCAGGGATCTTCATATGGGCATACAGTACCTGTCAGTGGGGAGTGTTGGCTGGGAGGAGGAGTAGGACTAAGGCCCTGTACGTCCTCTCTGGGGGGGAGGACTACCTGTCAGTGGGGAGTGTTGGCTGGGAGGAGGAGTAGGACTAAGGCCCTGTACGTCCTCTCTGGGGGGGAGGACTACCTGTCAGTGGGGAGTGTTGGCTGGGAGGAGGAGTAGGACTAAGGCCCTGTACGTCCTCTCTGGGGGGGAGGACTACCTGTCAGTGGGGAGTGTTGGCTGGGAGGAGGAGTAGGACTAAGGCCCTGTACGTCCTCTCTGGTTGGGGGTGGGGGTAACTACCTGTCAGTGGGGAGTGTTGGCTGGGAGGAGGAGTAGGACTTAGGCCCTATACGTCCTCTCTGGGGGGGGGCAGAAAGTTCTCAACAGGCCCCACCCTACCTGGGCCATAACTGGGCCCCGCCTGGCCTTACTAATTAGCACACATTTTACGACCTACCCGAAAACCTAAAATAAAATAAATAAATAAATATGGGCATTCCCAGACCTGTTGTTTCAGCGTGACCTCTTCTCGCCCCCAGGGTGTCTTACTGGTAACTTATGTACAGTACACACTAGTTTAAACAAAACAGAGCTTTTTACCTCCCCTTTCTCTGTGCTTCAAACCCATTCCAATCCATTTTCTTTCTCCAACGAAACAAACAAGCCATCATTTGTAATAATGTACTGTACAATTATTGGCATTTTACAATTCATCACAGCTCTTCTGTAATAAAAGGAACTAGAGAAGAAGTACAGCATGTGTGAGACAGCTACAGCAGGTTCCCTCATTCTACTTCCTCTAGCTCAGGGGTCGGCAACAGGCGGCCCGCGGGCCAAAATTGGCCCCCCAGAAATAATATCTGGCCCGTGAGATAATTTTGAGATTTTTTTTTTTTTTTTTAAAGTCCCACGTTAGCGACCATATTTTTTTACAATATGAAAACTGTCACTTAGACAATGTAGGTTACACACCGCTGGAATTAAACATGGAACCTGCAGGCAGCATTAGGTGAGTAATTCATTGTATATGTGTTGGACGTTCGTGGTTGTGCTAATGATAAACGGACAGGTGCTGCCAGTGGGATCCTCCTGCTGCTTAACGACGACACTGTTCTGTGACTAGGTGTACTAGTGTAGCTTTGCATCTGCCCGTGTGAAAGCAGCATAACGTCGTGTCAGCACCATATTTTTCCAGCAAAAAAAAAAGAAAAAAGTTGATTTATATTGGTCAAATAGACCCGAATTAGACCCGAATTAGACCGAATTAGACCCGAATTAGACCAAGCGCGCGTGCGCGCCTTCACGGGCGCACGCGCGCTGCGCGCGCGCACGCGCCAGACGGCCGGCCCGCGATGGAATGTCTGGGAATAATATTGGCCCGAGGACAATCTCAGTTGCCGACCCCTGCTCTAGCTGCTAGAAAAGAGAATTCAACTTGAAACCAATGAAGGAAGTGACCCGTAAAAACTGCCATTGTCCGAATCGAGCCTACAATAACACTCCCAAATACCAAAGTGCGCGCACGCACGCACGCACTCACACACACACATTCTTTCCGTTTACCTGTATGTGTGTGTGTCCATTTTCAGGATCGCTGGTTCCAGAGGCAAAATGCAAGACTTGTTTTACACACGCTGGTAGTGTATGCTGTGTCAGGCATTCTCAGCGTTACTGATATGATTGCCTCCACCCTCGTCTCTACTGGGAGTCCGGGACGCATCAATTCTTCTAAACCACGGTGAGGTCAGTTAAAGGGGAGTCGTCCAAAGGCGTCCTGTGGCACTTAACTGTCAGCTAATCACTATGTTCTACTCAGACAACATGTCGTAGGGCTTAAATACTGGCCTCCGCAGCATGGGCTATTATCAACTCTGTCATGTCTTACATGAGCGTCCCGCTCTCAGGGTCAATTGAGGGTCAATTGTATGTGTTGAGGAGCTGTTTTGGATTCAAGTCATGAGCTAGTACAAGGTAGTGACTCTTCGATTGTTTTGATGCTTTCCTAAAAGCAATAGAACAGTGAGGGCCAAATGTAAAGGGGTGTACTGTATATCATTGCCGGAACTACATGGAGCTACCTACTGCATACACTTTGCCAAACAGAAGCTTGAATGCACATGGCCCGTTCCACAAGCTAACAAAAAGATATCTTGCCTGGCTTAAAGTAGGCCCAACACTGAGCTGTGTGACACGGTCACCGAGGCAAAGTCTTACCAGCAACATCTGTTTGTGATTTGCATATTATTGTATGTCCTTGTCAAACTGAATTGAGTTTAAGTGAATGACTACGTTTCATTCAGCCATAGACATACGTTAGCAGCAGCTGCTAATGTATGTCTGCTCGCCTACTGTTCGTCTGTGTTGAGATAGTCAGGGTTTGTTTATGCACAGTTTGCACACACATGTGAGGAGATGCATGACAGTCACACGTACACACATGCACATGCGCGCACACACACACACCTCGGGGCATAATCAAAGTCTCCTCCTGTTTCATTGCCAGCTTCACCAGCTTTTACGGATGTGAACATTACCGCACCGCTGAGCAAATAATGGCCCTCCTGTTCTACGTCTTGGCTTGACAGGTTGATGACATCACACTGCTGCTGCTGAGGAGCCAGAAGGCCGTAAAACAGGTTATTTATATAAAACACACATTGTAATGGTTAAGCTACGTTTGTTGAAGACGGCACATGCCTCTTATGAGCCTCAATGGCGATAATAAAAGTACTGTGGCACTGGCTGAACTGCAGCTATAATATTGAGCCTTCAGCTGGCCTGACGCCTCCTTTTGTGAGTCCGGGTTTGGCGCTCCTATCACATAATAAAATCTTGAATGATAATTGATATCGTAAGGGTCCATTTGGATACTTTCAGAGTTAAATTAACATTCAGGATTTTACTGTGCAGTTGACAGACAGGGGTGGACTGATGGTGGAAAATCAGTCTTTCCCTTTCAACATTCTCTCCATGGCTCACTTATTTCCCTTCTGCCCTTTTGTATGGGTTATTCCTCCCAGCCTCCTCATCTGTCTCTCATCGTCTCCACGTCACACTATGATATCAGACCTAAACAAGAGAACACACAGCATGGGAGGGATTTTTGTCAGTTTGTTTGCCCCAGTGGCTTGTCATATCCACAGTGTGCTAATTGGTGTCACGCAGTCTCGGGAGGAGGGGAGGGGTGGTGGTCTCTCAGCACTGAGGAGTGCGTCATAATGTGTCGGTGCACCATAGGAATAAAGACATTAGGCGAGCAAATGTTTGCTCCTTGGAGAATTACAATTGCTCACGTTCAGCTTTGTTTGGGGGGGGGGGCACAAATGATGTGCACTGACTTTACATTTCCAGTCTGACTTACCTTTCCAGTCTGACTTACCTACCCCCGAAACAGGCCAGGAGAACGATCAGAGACCGTGAATGTCCAGATCCTAAACCTCTAGCAGGTTTACGAGAGAGGGGCATGGAGCGATGATGTCACTGTTGAATTTTGGATTTCCTGGTTTGTATGTGTTGGCACTGGAGGACGTACGCCTTGCCCTGCCAGGCATTGTCAAGGTGGTCAACAGCCCTTCAAAATAACATACCCGCAAGGATCCGTTTTGGTATGTTTGGTTGAAAGAAAGAACATAAAGAGAGGCAAACTGTGTTTTTCTGCAGGAAATGGTAGCATGGACAGAACCATCGGAAAACAGCCACTTTTAGAAGCTATATAAAGGTTGGTGCTGCTCCGGTTGATGAGGTTTCTGTATTTATGTGACAGATTCACATAACTGCTGAGAGAAATGTGCTGTATAAATAGTGTTTGTTTTCTGTGTGTATTCTCACAATGCAAACGTGTGCTAGTGAGAGTGAATACATCATGGTACTGGGACATGAATGGTCCATCACCTCCATTTCTGTCCAGGTGGTGATTATACCTGCCTCAGCTTCTGCTGTACACAGAAAAAGAACAAAGTGCAAGGGAAAACAATCTGTGTTGTTGCTGGTTTCATTTCCCCTTCTCCTGCTCTTCTGCTCTTTGCACTCATTCTCTCTCTCAGCAGGTAGATAGGACACGGGTGACATCATCACCGCTCCCTACCTGACTCCCCATGAGCCCTGATTCAGCCCCACAGATTAGATTAAGCTCATATAGGCTGGCTGACTTGTCGTCCTTGAGTTATGCTGCACAGGAAAATGGAGCCCACGTGGTCATGAAGGTCAAAAAGGGGGAGGTGGCGGTGGAACTAAATTGCATTTTGGTCTGGATGGAGATGCATCTGAAATGAACCTGCGTAGGTCTCTCAACCTCGCCCTGGCACAGATCCTTCCTAGAACTGCTTTGTCTCTGTTTCTTTTTAATGAAACTTAATGACCTTCATTGTCAACTTGCTTACTGTGATGTAAATCCTTATTTAAATCTTCATCTTTCTTATTAACACATCTGACTGAGTTTATACATCCTTGCACATCATGGCACATGTTCTGTGACCACCCTGTCCTCATTTCTCCTCATGGGTGGGGGGGTGGGTGATTTGACAAGCCGTGCCTGCCCCACGATACTTGCACTGAAAACCTTAACCTGTCCACCCGCACCGCGGGTCAACCTGCGCGACCTGCAGGCAACGGGCCGGCCCGCGCATCACTACTACAGTAGCTACAGTACATATCATTAGCAGCTCTCAGTTTTATCATGCTTTGTTTTTTGTATGTTTAACTTTTTACACATATGGTCATATACTCTCACCTATGGTCATGAAGTGTGGGTCGCGAATACAAGCGGCCGAAATGAGTTTTCTTCGACGGGTGGCTGGCATCTCCCTTAGAGATAGGGTGAGAAGTTCAGTCACACGAGAGAGACTTGGAGTAGAACCGCTGCTCCTTCGCCTGGAAAGGAGCCAGCTTAGGTGGTCTCCTCCCACAGACCCCGGGGCAGACCAAGGCGCAGTTGGAGGAAACTGGCCTTGGAACGTCTCGGAATCCCCCAGGAGGAAGTCAATAATGTTGCTGGAGAGGGAAGTCTGGAGCACTCTGGTGGAGCTGTTGCCCCCGCGACCCGACTATGGATAAGCGGTTGAAGATGGATAAATGGATGGATGGTCTATACCCTACTGGTGAAATGTATGAAAAAATAGATACTGCCCAAGTTCATGCACACTCACACACGGAGACACACACATGCACATACACTCACAGTTTGCTCAAAGAATGTGTTCAGGAGCCACCGAGATGGTGAAACAGATGTGCTGCTGCTACTGTAGGCAGGATGAAAACAATGAGTGCTAATGCAGGCTGCACCCCAGATCCGGTAGTAAATGTTAGAAATGGTGCAGTAGTGTTTTACTCCACATCTGAAGAGTGATCGTTGGATTTCATTACCTGGCACAGATTCACATGGTGCAGAGTGCAGACCCAGAAGACAACCTGCCTGAGTTTTTTCCCCTTATGAGTCCCGTGCTTTTCTACGGTTCCCAATATCTAGTCTCTGTCTGTTTTTCTCTCTTTTTTCTGCCATCATTGCTTTGGCAGAATTCCAACAGTGTGTGCTTAGAGCTTCTTTTTCATTGGTCTGCTGACTCTACAAACCACTTTACAGCATTCCTGAGCAGGCATCCTGCCTTCACTTCATCCCTTTATACAACACTGCACCTTGCCGCTCATAATGGCTGATACTTTCTTTGCAGAATCCCAAGAACATCCCCTCCTCCATTGTCATGTATATTCTATTCTATATTTTCTAGTTGTACTTAAGCTCAGCAGTCTGATCGGTTTACCTTCCCTTAAGCCCCATTTATTCTTAATCGTGTTCCTTGCCATACAAATAACAGATTTACAAGTGGAAAACTGTGATGCATAGCGCAGAGCTATTTTCTTGTAGATCAGTCATTTGTGGCATGCAGTGAAGTATGAATTAAGCTTTACTGCCCCAATCTCAACATTTCATTATGTTCTCCAAACAGTGGATAGACACGGGGACATAATCCTACACGCAGGCAGGCGCAGGGTCATCTACCACTTATGTTTATGTGAGTCAAAGGCGAATTGTAAACAGCTCGCTAAAGGCCACGTCTGCTGCACAGCGTCTACTGTATGATGTCATCCTGTGTTTGGCTGCGGTCAGAAGCTCTGCATTCTGCTCATACAAGCAGCTTAGAGGGCTGACGCTCACAGCGAGGGAAGGCGTAGTACGACCAAAAAAAGGCAATGCCATACTGGCCGTGGCATCAGTATTCCGGGGCATAACATCATTAAACTAAGAACTGTGACTACCAGAGCAAAGAATTGAGTTAGCTCAGACAGTCAGCTTTCATCTAAACTCATTAAGTTACAGCTCATTCTTGGGGCTCACAGCCTCACACAACAACTGGTGGTCTGTCTGTCTGTCTGTCTGTCTGTCTGTCTGTCTGTCTGTCTGTCTGTCTGTCTGTCTGTCTGTCTGTCTGTCCTGACTCACACACACACACACACACACACACACACACACACACACACACACACACACACACACACACACACACACACACACAGCATTGGCTCGGCATATTAGACAGGTCCTGTCTGGTGCTGATTACTTATGAGCTGATGATGCCTCAGAAGACAGCAGCGTGTGTCATTAACTGTCAACAGTGTTAAATGGCTGAGACATGGAGCCATGGCTGCCACCAGGGACAAGGCCAGGAAGCAGGCTGGATGGTTGGGAGGCTGGGGTACTTGCAGGGGAGCAGGGAGGAAATCAACTTTTAACATGTTGGCCTGCTGGCTGCTGCTGCTCTGCCTTAGAAGGCTCTGTTTGAGAAAGGGGTTGTTTACGTCGCAGGGCCAAGGAGTCATTCAGAGACCACTAAACAGTTACTCATAGCTCTGTCTCTCTCTCTCTCTCTCTCTTACACACTGTCCAATCTATGATGCTAAACCCAGCCAAGGCGTTCAGGCTTATGACAAACACGCTCTACTGCCAGTGTAGTTTATGCAGGTGTCCCTAGAAATGAAAGATTATGCATATACTCGTGCACAGTGATACACACACACACACACACACACACACACACACACACACACACACACACACACACACACACACACACACACACACACACACACACACACACGCACACGCACACGCACATACATAACCAACATCACACATGTACTGTATCTCTGTTCACCATGTGTAGTAAATGAATAATTCAGGAACAATTTAGCAAACTCAAATCATATAAGGTTGCCATTGTGAATTTCAATGAAAATATTATGCTAACATTGGTTCATACAATGTTTGTTTACTGATCCAATACCTACAGTAGACCTACTTCATATTCCGTGCACGTTTTCATCTCCTTTTTTTATCAGCTCATTTTCCCTTTTTCCCCACTTTCCTTAACTCATTCACTGCCAGATTAAATACCTAAATTACCAACCAGCGCCAGGCTTTTTTGTATTTACCGGTACTTACCTTTTAAGTGGTCACAGAATATTCATCTTCATTATGATCGCATCCCGGACCATTGATAATGAGAGAGCCATTCCACGCACCTTCCCGAAAAATAGATTGCGTTATGTTAATCGATATTTATTTTCTCACTCAAAAATAAACAAACCAACTACTGGGTGCGTGCGTGTGTGCGCGTGCATATATATATATATATATATATATATACACTGTATATATTTTTCCACTAGTTTGTGGTAGGCAAACTCCACCATAAGGCGTGCTGCCACCAGTCCTGGGTGGACTGTCGTCATGCTTCCTCCTATGCATGGAAGGAACACGTTATTCCGACCAGTTCCTTTCCCCTCCATCAGGCGCCCCGGCTGACCAGGGGGAGGTAGTTTAGAGACCAGCATTACTGCATGTTTTTGTGCACGGGGAGACGCCCCCAGCACCCACAGCGTCCCCAGCGGGAATCGAACCCATGACCTTCTAGCTGTGAGGCGACAGCACTACCGACTGTGCCACCGTGACCCCTGTTCCCTCTGTTTTTTAGTGGTGCAACCACTCCCTTACGGAGCTATGTGTGTGGCTGTCTGGGTGCCTGCCTGGGTGCCTGGGTATGAGCACGAAAATAGCATGGTTGTTTTTCACCACCTGTGCGCAACCTAACACACACACAAACACATATGCACATATTAAAGGTATATTCAGTGATTTTGCTTCATTCAAATATCACTTATTTTTTATTTGTATTTGGATAATCCTCCATACTATAGAGTATGCTGACCATATAAGGAGTTCCTCCCTGTCCCCAGTGAGCCCCTGGGGTCAAAAAACCCTAGTTTCAGTTTTGGTGGCGGGTGGCAAAGCCTTCATCCAATCAGGATGAGAGGGGCCTTCCTCCAATCATGTGTGGGGGCGGGCCATGGTGCACATGCTGTTGCACTTCCCCCACTGTAGAGCGTGTGCAATTGTGCATGTGCACATTTTGTTACCGGGGCGGACTGGGTGGTTTTCCAAATCAACCAAATCACTGTATATATGATGATTTCGGGTGTGCCAGTACAGTACAGTACAGTACAGTACAGTACAGTACAGTACAGTAGAGGGACCCCCACACGGTAACTGTCATTTCTCAACCTTTTCGGACGTGGGGCGGCTCGCCGGAATCGGCCCGGCCCCCCGGGCGCGTTCCTGGGGGTCTGGAACTTCCGGGGACCCCCCGTGGACCCCCACACGGAGTTGCACCACTCACTTCACACGGGTGTGATTTTTCTTTTTTTGTTGAGAGAGAGAGGGGGGAGAGAGAGGTAGAGGGGGGGGGGGGGGGGAATGGGAAGAGAGAGGGGAGAGAGAGAGACATGAGGGCCGTGTAATGTGGATGTGCAAGCCTACATTGCTAGATGTATAACAATTGAGGCAGTGTGGGTAGTGTAGTCCCCAGTGTGTCTGTCTTAGTGTACAGTAGGTCTAGGCTGTGTCCTCCCCAGCAGGGTACTAAAGGGATTGACATGCTCACTAATGCTATTAGTGCTGCAGCTAGAGATTACTGGGTCAAAAGGAAAGGCGGAAGGGGCATGAAAAGTGAAATATCAGTGTGTCGGAATCATGGTGTGTGTGCTGAGTGTTCGTTTAACTCTGAATGTGTACAAACGGTCCGGAAACCTGAACGCTCTCAGTTAAATGAACACACTAAGACTTTACTGTGTGTGTGTGTGTGTGTGTGTGTGTGTGTGTGTGTGTGTGTGTGTGTGTGTGTGTGTGTGTGTGTGTGTGTGTGTGTGTGTGTGTGTGCGTGTGCGTGCGCGTGTGCACTAATGCAAAGCCTAAAGTGTTGTAGGTGCTGTTTTTATTTAATTTGGCTGTTACTGCACTCCTGGGAGTTGAGTTAATCAGTCTATTAGGCAGGCCAGGCACCTCTCAGAACTACAGCCTTATTTTTAGAAAGAAGAGAGAGAGATACATGCAGCGATTACTCTTTTGCAAGAAGACCAGAGTTTGAAATTGAGACGGGAATAGAGGGGACGATCCATCTGACCTTTTTCCAATGTCATAGCGACCCATTCTGAAATTTCACAATCGTGACACAGCGAAAATAGGGCAGGGTACAACACTTTTTTCTTTCTAATTATTTGTTCGGCCCCAAAAAATGTGTTTTTTCATGATTTGTCAAGTCGGCTGTTGGCTTTGTCCAAGGCTTACAGATCTTTAAATAAATACTTTTTGAAACGCCTATGGGAAAAATGAATGGGGACTTTTTTCCTGGTGCCTCGTTGTTCTGAAAGGGGCTGGACTGTGGCGCTCTATATGGTCACGCCTCGTGACATCACGCCTCGTGACACGTCACGCCACCATATATGGCCGTCTCCATATATCAAGATCACGACACTGACCTCATCAAACCATGGATAGCCATACATTGAAAAGACTGGATCATCACCTAGATCTGCATATATTGAGCCGGCCAGCAACACTACATCTGACCTCAAACCTAAAACCCTTATCTCCATATATGGAGCTGACCTGTTCTGACATTTAATATGTTGATCCCTCCCCACCCGTCCTTCCTCTTCAATGTCTCCCTTTTGACTGATACCTGTCCATTCAAACTCTAGACGGGCCCGCCCCAAAGTTATTAGTGCAGCTGCGCCCGGCAGCCGGCGAAAACTAGAGTTCTCAACACGCCCGAAAATTAAGGCCCAGCCTTACCTGGGCCCTCATCAAACCCTGCACACTCAAGACGCTGCCCCCGCTGCCACCCTTAGATCTCCATATATGGAGTTGACCTATTCTGACATTCCATATGATGATATGACCCCCCCCCCCCATGCCAAAGCGCCAGTGCTTGCCCAGCAGTCTGCTGTCACCCAGGCGGATGCGTGCACGCAAACTCACCCTTTCGCTTCGTCTTACTGGTTTTATAGTATTGCATGTTAATATTTAATGCTATTTAATATTATTGTTGCATTTATAGTTAAGTATAACATCTTCAACTATATGCACCACTAAGTTCTTTGGGGTGGCGTGAGTGATATTAGTATAGGCTCTGAGGAGCCCTGTGCAGTGAGAAGTAGACATACTGTTGGAGGCCATCGATATTGTCCTTTTCTTTTTTGCTGAGGTTTGCGTGATCTGCGCAAAACCCCTTTTGGTGTTTTAAACATTAAACAATAATTTAGCTATTGAAAAATAGCAGATCTACAAGCTCATAGCGCGCCACCGAGTGGCGCGCTACGAGCTTGTAGGTCTGCTATTTTTGAAAAATCGTGAAGATATTTATTTCAGAAAACTGGAGGATTTAGAAGGATTTTTTTTAAATTTTGAGGTCAGGCCTAAATGGGTCAAATGATAAGGGACAATATCGGTGGCACCCAACTGTACTGCATACTGTACTGTATATACTGTACAGTATCCCATCAGAGACACAATGCTTGAGATCAATACAGGATAGGAAAATAAGAATCATCCTCCTCTTTGGCTAAAATACTGTGTAGGATCCAGCCCTGAGACAAGCACATATCCTCTCCTGACACCATCAGAGAATGTGAGTGTGTCAGCTGTTTTTCTTTGCTTCTCGCAGGAGAAGCTAAAGCGCTTTCTTGTCCTTAGAAGGCTACAGTCCCCGTGGCTTTATTTTATGACCACTTTTAGAGATCAGGTCGAAGTGAGATAAAGAATAGTGTAACGTATGGCCAGTGGTGGACAAAGTATATACTTAAAGGACAACTTTAGTTTTTTTCAACCAAGGTTCATGTTTTAGGATGTTATTAGAGAAAGTTATTTTTTTTTTCATTTGCTGCTTTCTTTCGTTTTAGGGATTTTAGCTGTTTTTGACAGGGGGGGCGGGGGCATTCGAGCAACATTTTAGAGCGATTTCTTTTTTTATTATTTACTATAGTCCTAATAAACCCCAGGAAATTACATCTGGCCACAAACAAATCCCAGGATCTACTGAATGTGAAGGTAGCCTACTGGGGGGAAGCCACACTGTGTTATAGGCTCAATATGTCAGTTTGACACATTCAGTAGATCTCTTGATCTTTTGTGGCCAGATGAAATTTCCTGGGGTTTATTAGGACTATAGTAAATAATTAAAAAATAAATCGCTCTAAAATGTTGCTCGAATGCCCCCACCCCCTGTCAAAAACAGCTAAAATCCCTAAAACGAAAGAAAGCAGCAAATGAAAAAAAAATAACCCTCATCTTTTAGTTTCTCTAATAACATCCTAAAACATGAACCTTGGTTGAAAAAAACTAAAGTTGTCCTGTGTTCAAAAGTACGAACTACTGTATGAAGTACATTTTCTTTTTAAATATCAGTGCATTGCTCTATTGACATAATTATTAAACTGCACACAACAGATCTCACAACTTGTTGCACTGTGACACGTTGTGTGCTTATAGGTGAGCTATTAATACTATACTTATTTTCTATCAATTACACACGCCATGAAGCCTTGAATTCATGAAGATGTTGAAGTTTTTGTCGCTTTCCTGAGCCAATCATTTGATGACCGTTGGAGTCTGACTGATGACCCGGTCATAGAATTATTGGTTTAGGAATGCAACAAAAACAAAAAGAATCTGACATTACATGAAGCCTTCATGGGGTGTGTAGATTTTCAAGCATTCAAGCGTAATTGATCGAAAATGTGTCATTTTGTTTACTTCATAATATATTTTAGCAAGTTTGGGTCTCTCAGGAGTCTGCCTAAAAATCTAGTGGAGTCAAAATTACTAGATTTCTATTTGAAATGTAGCAGAGTGAAAGTCATCTGCTTGCATAATAGAAGCTCACGTCTAACGCCACGTGTCTGTGTTATTGTTGTTTCTCCGCGAATATTGTGTGTCCGAGTGAAAGAGAGCGGACGTAGAATACGCACATCGACAGGCTGGGTGCTGGGATAAAGAACGAAAGAGACACACACAAACCGCGCAGGGAAAGGAGCTACTATGGAGGTGAATGGGGTGGAGGTGGGATGCAAAAGCCTGTAGGAAAGTGGCTTGTGTGCAACGCAGCGAGGCGGGCGAAACATGGAGGATTCTGGGTGGTATTGGGCGGGTATAAATAGGGACAGGTAGATTGGCGTGAAGGGCAGGGTCAATGTGTGTTTCTCCACCTCCTGAACATCTGTTGTTCCAACATTTTTCATTGTGCTCATTTGCATTGTGCTCATTCAATCAATGCCCACAAAGCATGTGGGCGCAGAATTCTCTAAATTGTAATACTAGATATATTCTTACAGTACTAATTAAATGTACTTAGTTACTGTCCACCACTATGGCACACACTGCAAATAATATGGTAGTCCTACTGTCTAGGACTCTCGTATGCCCTGCAGGTTGAGCTCCTCCCAGAACCATCTGGTAGAGGAGGACAGCACAGCATACTACGTAAAATGTTATGCACTGTACAGTCAAGCCATCCATCATTTGAACTAACATGATGTTATGAATGTATGTACAGTACCCTTCCCCAGCTTGTCCATACAAACACTAAACCTGGCTTTAAAATGGTCTGTAGTCTGCTGTGTGTGATCTTTTGAAGTTCTCTGTGGCAATTTATTATTCTAGTCGTGGTTTGGTATCACTTTTGGTATCACTTCATCAGTCTATAATCATGAGCACGCACATGCGTGCGTGCAAGAGTGTGCGTGCGCATGTCTCTGTCCAAGCACATCTTTCTTGCTAATTGCCAACATAAAAGGTCTAGAAACAGTCATGGCATCAAATACATCAAATACATCATGTTGGATCCACAAGGTTAAACATTCGGCTAAACTTATATAAACATCTCCAAAGTAAAATCAATTAATTTGTACCAGTTACATTAGGTAACTGATTGCTTCTATGTCTTTTGAGATACTTGAGGTTTTGATCTCTTACCCCAAGATATTGCATTATCATTGCCTACCTGTGCTGAGTGGAGAGATATATCCATATGAATATTTCCAATACAACTATTACCAGGGGCTATCTGCAGTATCTTATTCACCATGATTCATGTGTGTTTGCTCTTTGTTATTGCTCTCGTGTTTGTGTGTGTGTGTGTGTGTGTGTGTGTGTGTGTGTGTGTGTGTGTGTGTGTGTGTGTGTGTGTGTGTGTGTGTGTGTGTGTGTGTGTGTGTGTGTGTGTGTGTGTGTGGCGTGCGTGCGTGCGTGCGTGCGTGCGTGCACGCGTGCACGCGTGTGTACATTAGATTTTAGATTTTCAGACCTCCTGTAGGCAGGGTCAGGTACAGTATATGAATCAGAATGCATTGCAAACTGTACTAAGCAGAATCAATATCTATATTAAATAGCCCCAGGCTTACAGTGAACTCAGTTATGCAGAAAGCATATCGTTGCTGTCAGGCAGAAACATTGTATCTCAATGTTTCAACCTTTTATGTTTTTTAGGTTTTTTTGTTTTGTAAATTAATGACATACTTCATCATTCAAGAGCTTCACACAAAAGTAGTGACAATAGGCAATCTACAAGCTCACAATGTGATGTTAGAGAGTGGCTACTTTTTTCCAATATCATTATTTAAACAAAACTCATAGTGATAAAAAAAGGAATGGTTTTGGACATACAAGGTTTCCACCCATCAGCGATGATATAGCATCCTGTCTCTTCCCACTCATCTGCTTGTGGTTTTCCTGGGTTCATGATTGGGATTTCATTGCTTCACATGCAGTGTAAATAAGCAAGTAACTAAGGTGGAACTTACAAACTCTGGCTTATCCGTGAGCACAGTGTGTTAAACTGTACAGCTGACTGCACCCCTTGGAGGACTCTCTCCTACACACCTGATCGGTTGCAGCAGCATTGCAGCTTTCCACTTGGACGCTGGCTGAGAAGATTTCTTCTAAATGTCTTCAACATTCCCTGTTTTAGACATGAGTAGCAGTCTCTTGTGGAACAGTCAGACAAGCTGTGTGGAGTCAGTTGATCGATCTCACAGCTATAGGGAAAGGGTCTTAGGTTTTGAGGCAACTGCTGCAAACTTGACCAAATAAGGAATCATCCATTATTCTGGGTTTTCTTTCCTCACTTATTTTATGTTTTGTAATATGGTTTTCAAATTTATGGCCACAGAAGCACGGGTTGGCCTTGTCCTTTAATGGTTAAAAGTAAGGCTGAACTGACTATACGTGTCACAGTCCTTGCCTGCCATTTCATGTTTAGCCTGGCTGTCATGTTCTGTTATTTACAGTTTTGTAGGTCGTACCTGGAGTTGTGCATTATCTCCGCTGTGCACAACAGCACAGGGGAACTGTCTTTATATCCATGGTGTTGTTCAGTCGCTTTCCATGTGCGACACAAATGTACAATGTGTTTGTTTTGGTTAGTAGCCTACTGCAGGCGCAGCCATTCTGTTTCACGTAATCGTGTTGGACAAAACGAAACCAGCCAGACCAACGGCAGAGGAGGCAGACTAGGCAGCCAATCAGGCTAGGCCGTCAGGATGACTAGGGCTAGACTATGACGAGGTCGTCTAGTTTTCATGAGCTTTCATTAGTCAGGTTTCACGTGACAAAAAAATCAGAAAAGGTACAGTTGGAGGCCATCGATATTGTCCTTTTCTTTTTGCTGAGGTTTGCGTGATCTGCGCAAAAGGACAGTTAACCCATTTTGGGCGGGAACCCCTTTTGGTGTTTTAAACATTGTTATAATTTAGCTATTGAAAAATAGCAGATCTACAAGCTCATAGCGCGCCACCGAGTGGCGCGCTACGAGCTTGTAGGTCTGCTATTTTTGAAAAATCGTGAAAATATTTATTTCAGAAAACTGGAGGATTTAGAAGGATTTAAAAAAAAATTGAGGTCAGGCCTAAATGGGTCAAATGATAAGGGACAATATCGGTGGCACCCAACTGTAGGCTATAGGAAGGTAAAAAGTATTTATTAATCATGTTATGCTTGGTGAATGCCATGGTTGTGCTATGCTATTGTTATTAGTCTCTCCTAAGTTTAAGTTTGTTTACCACTTTGTGGCCTCTTGAATTCAAGATTTCAAGTAAGAAAGAAAGCGAAGGAAATTCCCTTTTTATTACATAGTCACCACTCACACACGGTTGGCACTGCTCATTCTTTAGCATAATGACTTGTTTGTTCCATCCTGATAGATAATTTGTTGTATCACTGTGATAAGCAGACCATGGAGTACTGGCATTTAACATGACTAATATGGCACAGGGCTACTGATATCTCCAGTGATCTCTATTCAAGACTTACAAATACAATTTGATCGCCCCATGCTTTCAAACATGCACGGGAACAAAACAGTGACAGGGCCTTTACAATAGGCTCTGGATGCAAGACACACGATACCCCATAGCAGAGGTGTACGGTGTACTCTAAAAAGCAACCCTAATTGGGCACAAGTCTGCAAGGGCAGCATTAATTACAGGAGCAGCTCCACCACCCTCATTATGCATAAGGCTAATCAATGGCCAGTGCGCTTAAGGGGAGCTGCAATGGCGTAAATGAACGGTTTCTGTGAAGTGCGTGCGTATGTGTGTTTGTGTTTGTGTGTGGGACTGGTTAGTCCTAATATTTGTAATGAATAGATGTGGCACATAGAGCCTGTGGACACCTGCTATTACCATTAGCTCCCAGAGAGTGGACTAATCACCCTGGTCCTCTAATGTGAACTCAGTGTCCCTATAACATTCAAGGCCCCTTCATTGTGGAGCTCCACACAGCACCTTTATCTTCCGTGCCAGTGAATAAATGGATGAGGGATTCATTGTGGATCGCCATCTCCACTGCAGCGTGAAGATCTTAACACCTGTTGCCTTTATCCTCTATTTGGACCCTTTTCTCTCGCAGTAGCCAAACTAATAGATAGATATCTATAGGCCTAGGGCACAACTATTGAAAAGTTGCTTCCATAACTAAAAAACATTGCATGGATGCACCTGGGACGTATCCTCAGTGATGTATCCTGAGGTCAACGGGGTTTCGGGTCTTCCAACATCATACCCCTCACTCAAGCAACCCAGCTGGGGGTGATCAAGTCCCGACTTACGTCCCAGTAGCTACCCTCAATCAGTCCCACTAGGGCAAAACCAGGGCCACACAATCCGTTGGAACTACTCCAGAACTACTCTGCCAGGGCTGGGAGGTACACTTCTGGCGCATGGAGGGACTAGGCTCTGTGGGTTGTCTCCTGTCCGGGCCCCTCCTACATCTCACCAGGTCCACTCCTGCTCTCACCAGGCCCAGGACCTGTGCGTTGCACCAGAGTCCCAGCACCAGACACTTCATTCAGGAGTGGTGGGCAATGGTTCCGCAGACTCCACCCGAGCGAGAAGGTGGCGCTGCGGCTCCGCTTGCTGCTTGCATGGCCCTCCCAAAGGCCTCACCGAGGGTTGTTGGGCTTCCTCCTCACGGAGGACACAGGCTGGGGCACTAACCCATACTGCTCACCCGGGTGCCGTCTACATTCCGGCTGTCACCCGTCTCTCCGGTGGTCACCAGACTATACCTGGTTGTCACATAGTCTATTCCTATGAGTCACTATAAATAGAAGAACTACTGTATAACTAAAAAACATTGCATGGATGCACCTGGGACGTATCCTCAGTGATGTATCCTGAGGTCAACAGGGTTTTGGGTCTTCCAACATCATACCCCTCACTCAGGCGACCCAGCTGGGGGTGATCAAGTCCCGACTTACGTCCCAGTAGCTACCCTCAATCAGTCCCACTAGGGCAAAACCAGGGCCACACAATCCGTTGGAACTACTCCAGAACTACCCTACCAGGGCTGGGAGGTACACTTAAGGCGCATGGAGGGACTAGGCTCTGTGGGTTGTCTCCTGTCCGGGCCCCTCTTACATCTCACCAGGTCCACTCATGCTCTCACCAGGCCCAGGACATGTGCGTTGCACCAGAGTCCCAGCACCAGACACTTCATTCAGGAGTGGTGGGCAATGAATAGGGGAGTCCGTTGTGATGCAATGACGATTCTCTGACCAATCAGTCTGCAGGGTTTTCACTTCAGCTATGGGTTACTTCAGCTTAGTTGGAATCTCAAGGTGATTCCAAAAACAGTACTAGGTACCAGATACTATAGGTAGTACTTTTGCCTGATGGAAAACCAAAAAAGTAAAGTTGGAAAATATCTCTACTGTGATAATCAGCAAATTCTATGGCTGAGCCGAATGGCTCGGAGCTCCAAAGAATTGTTCATTGCATTGCATTTGCATTCAATTAAGATTTGGCCCCATTCCGACAGCTTTTAGCCTATGTTGTAATGTTTTAAGTGTTTTATTTGTACCACACTCAGTATTACATGAAATCTCTTATATATATCTTTTATATGATCGGCCTTGTATGAATTTGCCGGACAAATGGAGGACACCTTCAACATCGCTATGACAACATGCTCCGCTGCCCACACAAACTGTAGGAAGGTTATTCAACAGGAAATAAATTATAATTTTCTAACTTGAGACATAAAAGAATTGACCCTTTGTCAAGTTCCACCTGTGGCGAAGCTGTGTGCCAGAATTGCATGGCTTCCTCCGCCATTGGTGTATGAATGTGTGTGAAATTGTAAATGGATGAATGTAATTCAGAATCTATGTAAAGCACTTTGGCTAAAAGCGCTATATAAATGCACCATTTAGCATTTTGTGGTGCAATGATGGATCTAACCGTTACAGTGAATGGGTCCTTTTCAAAACAAATGCACATATAACAGTTACATTCGTGACAAAAGGTTTTCTTTGTAAATTTACATTTAATTTGAAGAGCCATACACCTACATAAGGAGTGTTGTTGTTTTTTCTCACACTGTGGCTCGCACGCACGCACGCACGCACGCACGCACGCACGCACGCACACACACACACACACACACACACACACACACACACACACACACAGAGTTATTTGTTTTGATGAATCATTCAATCCATTTTTATTTCAGAGACTATTATAGGTCCATATAAAAAACAATACAGGGAACTAGAAACATAAAAAAGAGACACATCTAAAAAACATACAGACACTCTCTCCAATGTCTACAGAAACGGGAAAAGTACCAAATTGTGTGAAATATGTTTTCACCCCTGTCCGTCCGTCCCTCTGTGTGTACTCTCATCTGTTGTTACCAGCTAATCTCCGGCACCGCTGGCCCGGTCACTATACGTTGGCCCGGTCACTATACACCGTTGGCCCGGTCACTATACACCGTTGGCCCGGTCACTATACACCGTTGGCCCGGTCACTATACACCGTTGGCCCGGTCACAATACACCGTTGGCCCGGTCACTATACGTTGGCCCGGTCACTATACACTGTTGGCCCGGTCACTATACACCGTTGGCCCGGTCACTATACACCGTTGGCCCGGTCACTATACACCGTTGGCCCGGTCACTATACACCGTTGGCCCGGTCACTATACACCGTTGGCCCGGTCACTATACCAAACTGTGCACACAGACTCCCTGGATGCCAATTCCGAACCTCTGTCTCAACATTTCCAGAACGGCCTGTTATTGTGCCACCATGAGGCCATGGCTACTGGGAAGAGTCCTTATGAACTGTGGTAGGACACACATTGTGTAGGTTGGTTGATGGACCAAATTCCCCTCCCTGTAACACTGATGGCGCTGCAGATTCAGGGAATGCTGTGTTCGATTTGCTGGGCTTGATGAAGGGAATAATCCCTGGCTCCATCTGCTTTTGCTCCCCCCCCCCCTGGTCCTTAATTTGTATTGCCAGTGGGGATTTTGTTTTATCTTCTGGTCAGACAGAATTATGCAATAAATACATTGGCAAATGTAGACTGTCTGTAAACTAGATTAACCCTGGCGTCCCTAATTGTAATGGTGGGCTCAAATATTTCTTCAGGAACACTATTATTTTAAGTGTGTCTCAAAGAAGTGGTTAATAAAATGTCCACCCTTCCTTTTTTTATTGAACCCTGACGGTATGGAGTGTGGAGAGTGTAGGTTTAGCATGCAGCATGTAATGTTGTATCAACCTGGGGATGGTGAAGATCCTTGGAGAGTCCAATAGATGAATGTAGAGGAGGGAGGAAGGCCGGAAGGGAGGGAGGAAGAGAGAGTGAGGAACAAAGAGGTTGAGCAAGGAAGAGGGATGCATGAAGCCTGGAGAGAAGGAGGGTAGAAGTGAAGCATTGAAGAGGGAGGGTTGAGGGAGGGACAGCCAATGGGAGGGCTGCTGATTGACAGGGCCTGAAGGACAGCCAATAGGAGGGCTGCTGATTGACAGGGCCTGAAGGACAGACGTGGTCTTCCACCCACTCTGTCGCCATGGAAAACGCTGCTGGTGATACTTTTTCTTTTTTTTTTTATCTGTCTCGCTCTCATCCCCCTCTCTCTCGTGGCTTGATGACCCTGTAAGTTAATTTCACAAAATAACAGAGATATTAACAGCTTCTGGCAAGGTTATTCACTCTGGAAACTAAAAAGAAATATTTTTCTATCACTTCTATCTGGTTCCAGGAATGTAACCAACCTACACATACAATCACGCACGTGCCAGCTGTACGCGTACACACATGCGCGCATACACACATGCGCACGCACACACACACACACGCACACACACACACACACACACACACACACACACACACACACACACACACACACACACACACACACACACACACACACACACACACACACACAAGCGCACCCAATTAGACGTCCTCTTGTTCTCTCAGGAGACACAAGCAACAGTTAGAGAATAGAGATCACATGACTCAAAGAGGACCCTTTCCTCATTTCGCTGGCACCTGTTAAGTCAAATCCAAAGTGAACATTCAATTGGAGATGTAGAGGGGAATGCAGATTAGAAAATATACCCCCACACACACACACACACACACACACACACACACACACACACACACACACACACACACACACACACACACACACACACACACACACACACACACACACACACACACACACACACACACACAATCACTTTTTATAGTCAATGCACAGTGCACAGAAAGGAGATATTGAAGGGGTGAGAGAGAGATGGAGGGTGGGGGGAGGCTGTTGCTACAGCAACCTCAGCCGCGGTGGTCGTCATCACAAGGCTGTTTCTGCATACTGTGCGCGTGTGTCAGTAGAATGTGTGCTCAGTCTCCTCTCTCCAGACAGGAGGAGAGGACATCCCCCCATCAACGTGCTGAGAGAGAGAGAGAGAGAGAGAGAGAGAGAGAGAGAGAG
Organism: Electrona antarctica; assembly: GCF_951216825.1. Classification (NCBI taxonomy): domain Eukaryota; kingdom Metazoa; phylum Chordata; class Actinopteri; order Myctophiformes; family Myctophidae; genus Electrona; species Electrona antarctica. The sequence continues at coordinate 28,131,482 of NC_136792.1, forward strand.
AGAGAGAGAGAGAGAGAGAGAGAGAGAGAGAGAGAGAGAGAGAGAGACTGAAGCCCCATAATGCACTGCACGGTGCAGGACTGGAGTCGTGCAGATTCATCAGTTCTTGTTCGGAGGGTTGTGTGCGAGCAGACACACACAGACTCGTGCAAGAGAGACACATAGTCTAACAGGCAGGTAAGGTTGCATTTCTGTATAGTTGTCTGTATGGCTAGTTGGGGTGCATGATGCTCTGTACCGTAGCCTCTGTTTCTCTCCCTCTGTGTGGAACTCATCAACACAGACAAGAGGCTAGCATTAATATTTTGATTGATATTCTGATTCCGACAACTTCCCTGCCTGTTGCTAGTGGTTGCTGCTATATTTCCCACATGTAGGCTACACAAGTCTGGGGTTTCCTCGATTTGTATTTATTATTTATGGGCATTTGTAACAGCTGTTTATTATTTTGCTTGCCAGGTACTTGTGTAAAAGACCATAGCTAATTTCTGTTATAAATGCTGTATACAGTACACTGCTTATACAGTAACTGTATCAGTTGGTTATTTGAATATATGACAGTTTGTGCATACTGTCAAATATGCCCTTGGTCAGTTAGTTTGCATTTTGTTGAATGTTGGTACATTATCATGTAAAACAAATGTCAAAGCACTCATTGTATTTCCTCAAAGTTGGTGTAAAAATTTCCATGAAAGGAAATTATAATGCTTCCATGATAATTTTGTTATTTTGAAATTCAAATTCACAAGCTTCAGAGGACAGTGCTCTTTATCATAAGCCTGATAAGGCATCACGTAGTGACAGTGGTGTAAACGAGAAGCCCATCCAGTACTGGTCATTTTGTGGTGTAACTCTTTCTCTTTTTACTTAAGTAAAGGTATACTGCAGTAGTGACATTGGAATTACTCAAGTAAAGTACAAATACTTCAAAATTGTACGCAAGTACAGTGCTTAAGTAAATGTACTTAATTCCATTCCGCCACTGGAACACGCTATCCCTCCTTCTGCTCCTTGCTGAAGAGAGACCAACCTGTATGAGTTGCTATAGTGCAGCCACAGAGACCACACCTCCCAACTGGCTTAATTCCCACCTACCAACTAAATAGTCTTCCTTGGAGGAACATGGAGGAATCAAACCCCAGTCATCGAGGTGGTGGGCAGGAACTTTAACCATGCGCCACCCAGGCACCGTTAAATCTGCCTTTTACACTTTAGACTGGGAAAACCTTGTGTGTTTGAGTGGTCAACAGACTTCACAATGAGGCTTATTGGGACAGGGAGGGATGCAGCAAACTAATAATGTACAGTAGATCAAACTAAAACGATCTTGAACTATTTAGCTTTGATAGCCCCACATTAACTCTTCCCTGAAGAAATCTGCCTGTCGAAATGGAGTGCCTCCTCTTTTCATGACAGATTCTTTCATTAAGAATACCTCTCTCTCTTCTCTCTCTCTCTGGCTGTATGTCTCTATATACTCTCTCTCTCTTGCTCTCTATCTGTGTCTCACTCCCCCCGTATATCTGCTGTTGTGTCTTGTGTGATATAGTTATCCACAGGAGACATAAAGAACTGACAGTATTAACCATATCTCTGGCTCTCTTCAGTAATAATTATTTTTTGCTGTTGTGGAGACTCAGAGCTGCAAGATAGGAGAGAATCATGATTAGGTCTATATGTGTGTGTGTGTGTGTGTGTGTGTGTGTGTGTGTGTGTGTGTGTGTGTGTGTGTGTGTGTGTGTGTGTGTGTGTGTGTGTGTGTGTGTGTGTGTGTGTGTGTGTGTGTGTGTGTGTGTGTGTGTGTGTGTGTGTGTGTGTGCTTGCGTGTTTAAAGGACCACTTCACCACTTGATGATAAAATGACTCAGTCTGTGTCTCATAGGAGGGCTGTGGGCAGTTCAGAAACCCATCCACCAGTGACATCATCGTTAGGCAGATTTTTTTGTAAACAAGATTTTTTTACAAAAATGTTTAGATTTTTATTATGGTGAGAATGATTCAATTTTCGCATTCCAACTTTTCAGGAATAGAAAGCCTGCAGTTTCTATTAGCTTGGATTCCCCATCGATGATGTCACTGGTGGATGGGTTTCTGAACTGCCCACAGCTCTCCTATGAGACACAGACTGAGTAGAAAATAATTGTGCCATTTTATCATGATTATTATTGAGGACCTATTATATGAAGATCAACATTTAGCGGATACATGGTTTCAATATGAACTACAAATGTTATGAGCCTTTCTTTTATTTCCTGAATGGGAGGTAAACAAAGATCCGCTCTTATAACTCAGTTACTATTGTGATCTTCCATATACAGAGGAAAACAACTGATATCTAGGGAAATTGGCTTATCTCTGACTCCTTTACCTAACGAATGAATGAATGAATGAATGAATGAATGAATGAATGAATGAACGGACAGACGGACGGACGGACGGACGGACGAACGAACGAACGAATGAACGAACGAATGAACGAACGAACGAACGAACGAACGAATGAATGAAATATTTATTTTCGTGTCATGCCACTTTGGCCCATCCCATATGGGATTATATGACACATTTAACAAAGTACATTGAAAACAACTGACATTACAGTCCTTCCTGTTCATATACCATAATGCATTATTAAATACATGAATACATGTACAGTATTTGAACAAAATGAAAACAAATAAAACAAGGCCATTTTACATGTAAATGGCCCTCATTGACCTCATTGACCAGGCCTTTTCAAGGAATGAGGCAAATGAAAAAGTGTCATTTTGAAATAGGCGTTTCAGTTTCATCCAACCATATAAATTCATGATTCGGATCTATCTTATTAAAAAGTCTCTCCCTAATAGAGTTGTAGAATGGACAATAAAAACATTATGTTAAACTGTTGATTGCTAATGTAATGTAGTTAGCCGATGCACCTATAAGATCATTTATGTGTTGTGTTGTGGTGTGTCTCCTGACAACAGTAGTGTCTGCAGGATGAGGGAGAAGAAGGTTATAACTATACTGTTTGTGTGCACAGTAAACTTATGGAAAGTTATGAAAGAAATTGGTGCATCGTTTTGCATAGTCAGTGCCATTATAATTGCACCTCCAACAGAGTTGAGGGAGTTCATTAAGAGTTATGGCATTCACTTCTTCCACTGTCATAGAACTGCCTGCTGCAGAGCAACACGTCACATTGATTTGTACAGTATATATAAAGACTATATATACGCGACAATATTATTCAATTAATCAAATAGTTATTGATACAAAAATCACAGAAAAGAATGCACAGTTGCAGCCCTAACCTTGATGACTCCTGGTCTAATTTTCATTGTATTGGAGTGATGTGTTGGACTGTGTTGAATCTGTTGCCACACACAACATACAGAGTCTTGTACACAGGGTAGACAGGGGCACTGCAATGGCTGTTCCTGCCATTGTCAGAAGTCGATCCATACAACAACTTGACCTCAGCTAGTTCAGCTATTGAACAAAGAGGTCTGTTATGACTGTTGAAAGCCCCTCAGACATGCAAACTGCTTGAACTGGCTCACCCCGACTGGATTTTCCTTTCAAAGAAGAGATGAGGTTCTAGGTACAGTGCAATATTCTTTGCTGTCGGTCCAGACGCTGCTCTGCTTAGGGATCAAAGCTGATACATGGAGCCAGATATCCAGGTCCAGTTAGCTTCTCCTTTCCCTGAGTGTCGTCTCCATCTCTGAGTTTCTCTCCCCTGTCCCTGTCTTTAATGGTCTGGAAGACAGGGGACATGTGTTCATGGTTCCACGGCCTTGTCTTGACGTCATCAGAGCGAATCGGTCTGCGAGGTGGACAGAGTGCTGAGTGTGCTGACTTGTATTACAGAGCAGGGCCGGAAATAGCCTTTTCATTCCCTCCTCCATATACACTCATCACTGGAACATCCACTGGCAGTGTTGATGTCCAGCGAACTCTATCAGTCTCACCCAAAAACGCTGTCTCTTCTCTTGCCTTCCCACTGTCCCCTGCACGTCTTGTTGACTTTTGGTCTAGGGGAGCATTGTCTATTCAAATGATTGAAGTGATTGAATAAGACAGACGTTCGTCTGGAAAGCGCTTTGTCTTCTGTGCACAACCCTTTTTTGGGCACTTTGACTTACTAGCTCTAAAATCAAAATTCCATATTACCGGTGTCTGTAGTGAGTTGCTGCATGGCCCTGTGAGCGAATGATAAATATTTATAGGAGCTTAAACTAAACATTCACACTTAGAGCAGCACACAGAGATCCATCATAAGGGCTTTAGAGGGCAAGCTGCAGGCAACTGTTCAATCAACACCTTTCCCCAGACATAAGCACACACACATTCTCACCAACACCAACAAACACACGCTTACACTGCAGCCAAAAGTCAGTAAGTGCAGTTTTTGAGTCTCTCGACTCCTACCTGATACGTGCACATGAGAACACGCACGCACGCACGCACGCACGCACGCACGCACGCACGCACGCACGCACGCACGCACGCACGCACGCACGCACGCACGCACGCACGCACACACACACACACACACACACATACCTGGCATGCTGTTTGATGGAGTTAGACGCCATGGCAACAGAGCTGACTCTTGCTGTCCTGTGAGTGGACTGAAGCTGAGGTGGGAGGAGATAGGAGATATATACTCGCTAGCTAGCACTGCTACTCAAGTGAAGCTATTATTTCACTGTTCTTTCTTTCTCCCTCCTCCGCTATCTCCGCTGTCCTCTGCAATCCCTATTTGTTTTCTTCGTTTTTCTATTGTGATGTAGGAGCAGGGGAGGGAGCGGTGAACTACACAATAATACAAAAATAAATAAACATATACAGTAAAGTGCCTGCAGGCAGAGGAAAGGTCAATAAGCATGTATTTTTTAAGACGTGCATTGATTGGGTGAAAAGCGACTCATCATCAGAGACGGAATTGCGCCGACTCCGCATGCCGGAGGGAGGCCAGACACGGTCACACCACTCTGGCTGGGAGGGGGGTTGATGGGGCGACTTTTATTTGTTGACATTTTGTGTTTTTATTTTATTTTGCCTTGCCTCCAATGCAGTCTAGCCCGCTATACTGTACATCCCTGTGTTTCAATCAGCAAATAGTTATACTCCACCTTCCTGGCAAAGATTGCTCTCCTCCTCCCTCCAATTTATTTCTTTATTCCTCTCATATTTTCTACCTATTTCCTGACACTATCGTCAGCCTGGATGGAGCTTGTGACTCATGTAGGTGGTAGCAGCGACAAAGGGAGCAGAGAGAGAGAGAGAGAGAGAGAGAGAGAGAGAGAGAGAGAGAGAGAGAGAGAGAGAGAGAGAGAAGGACTACAGGTGGACAGGTCTCACAAACAGCATCTGTGTGAGATTTACTGTCTGCACATACAGATGGTGGAACAAGGGGGAGGGGAGAAGGGGGAGAGACACACACACACTCTCTCTCTCTCTCACACACACACACACACACACACACACACACACACACACACACACACACACACACACACACACACACACACACACACACACACACACACACACACACACACACACACACATTCCCTTTGAGCAGTGCAGGTGAATTGTGTTTGGTCTCTGAAGCAGTTTCACGGTCTGATTGTCAGACTTCTTTAACATAGATGGCTGCTAGTGCATGAGCATGCAAATGAAAGTACACACACAATCTCTCTCTCTATCTCTCTCTCTCAGAAACACGCGCACGCACGCACGCACGCACGCACGCACGCACGCACGCACATACACACACACACACACACACACACACACACACACACACACACACACACACACACACACACACACACACACACACACACACACACACACACACACACACACACACACTGTACTTTGTTGACAGCAGAAGTTTATCTGAGTTTACTTCCCATGTGTCTCTCCCCCCTCTGCCTCCCTTCAGTCTCTCCCTCCCTCCCTCTTTAGCATACGGTCCAAGCGTGAGCTGTGAAAGGTGAACTCCCAGTCTGCTGTGGATAAATTATGTGTGACATGTTTAGCTGTGCTACCTTATATGGAAAGTGGTGTATCTGAGTACAGTAGAACTCTGCCAAGAGAGAGAGAGAGAGAGAGAGAGAGAGAGAGAGAGGAGGGGTGGGACACAGAGGGAGTGTGGAAGAAGAGGAGGAAGGGGAGAGAGAATGGAGGGAGGAGGGGGCAGTGACGAAGGGAGTGCGAGAGAGGAGTGCCGTGAAGCAAGCATGAGGTTTTCACTTTCCATTCTTCTCTCAGCAGTGGCCAGATGACTGGCTGCACAGATACAGTAAGTCTTTAGCGTGTGTGTGTGTGTGTGTGTGTGTGTGTGTGTGTGTGTGTGTGTGTGTGTGTGTGTGTGTGTGTGTGTGTGTGTGTGTGTGTGTGTGTGTGTGTGTGTGTGTGTGTGTGTGTACGCCCACACATGTAGTTACATACAGTATATGCCTTTGTTTGGAAATTGGACAGTATTTCTTCACAGATTCTTTGTTCTGTCATGAAGCTTTCTTATTTTTGTGTACACCATCCATGTGTGTGTGTGTGTGTGTGTGTGTGTGTGTGTGTGTGTGTGTGTGTGTGTGTGTGTGTGTGTGTGTGTGTGTGTGTGTGTGTGTGTGTGTGTGTGTGTGTGTGTGTGTGTGTGTGCGCGTGTACATATACATGCAAATGGCCACACTGTACAAACATGGAGTTGTTTAGGACGTTTTTAATTTGGAAAATAGCTGAAAGTGGGCACGGTTGGTGTTTAATGTTGCACAGAGCAGTTAACATGCACGCACGCACGCACGTTCCATTTCTCTACATCTCTGTGTTTAGCTCTCTCTCTCTCTCTCTCTCTCTCTCTCTCTCTCTCTCTCTCTCTCTCTCTCTCATACTTTGTTTGGGACTTCAATCACACAACTCCTGGTGTGTGTCCTGCTGTTAACTCTGAACTTATATGTTTACATTTATGCATGAGTGATCACACACAGACACACAAAAGACACACGTAGATTTATGCTCTCGCTTTCTCAGTCACATAATGCTCTCTCTCACTCACACACACACACACACACACACTCACTCACGCACGCACGCACGCACGCACGCACGCACGCACGCACGCACGCACGCACGCACGCACGCACGCACTCACACATATGCACACAGCCTTGTATAATGACAGGACTCGTGGTGTTTACGTACAGCTACCCTCAGGAAATGATTAAACTCCCACGTTACCCACTCTGTCTGCACCAGGCTGACACCAACACACAGCACATATTGATAGGAAGATATTGTTGCACTGTTAATATTTCCAAAAATATCACAATAGGACATTGAAACTATATTAGATTAATTACGTCATTTCACATATACTGTACATGGTGTCTTTCTCAGACCTGTACTTTCCAGAACTATACTGTGCACATGTACAAAAACAACACATTTATAGATGTCTTTCCTGAGGATCCCTGCTATACACAGTATAAATCCTATAGTGTCAATTATTAATTCAATGTAAAATGTGTGTGTGTAACCAATGTGTGTGTTATCGTGCACTTTAGCCCTATTCCTTCATGTGACAAATATAACACATTATATCACAATGTGTGCTATTTTAATATTTTTACATTTTCTTGCATTTTTTATTGTTATTTGAAATCTTTTCAAATGTTGTGATATTTAATGACATTTTTGTTTAATTCGGCTCATAACAGCACGCCCCAAAACAGAGAAGCCAGGATTATTGTGCATGGTGAAATGAGCACTGAATATTTGACTCCAGTTCATTTTCTCACCCCAGCCGCATCTTTACTGTAGTCAAGCCGCTCTGCCTCTCTCCCTTCCTTCATCCAACCCTTCCTTTATTCCCCCTCTCTCTGCTCTCTTCCCAATCTAACAAGGTCATTAGAGTGTATCAATTGTAAATTGTTAGGACGACTAGAGAACAGATCCAATCAGACACAGCAGGGGGTATACATATATAGGGAGAGGCGGCCGTCCCCCTGGTTGAAGCGCCACAGCATTGCAGGACAGGACATGGCACAGAGAGACGCGAGGTGAAAGAGTCAGTCAGTCAGTCAGTCAGTCAGTCAGTCAGCCAGTCAGTCAGTCAGTCAGTCAGTCAGTCAGTCAGTCAGTCAGTCAGTCAGTTAGTCGGGATGAACAACATGAAGGTTCAAGTTTCAGTTGAAGGGTTTTTTGTGCATGCAAATTGTGAAACAAGGAGCCCTTATTGTTGTTTTTACTTTTATTTTCTATTATTATATCATTCTATTACCTTCGCCTCTGCGCTCATCCATCTGCAACGGAATGCATGTTATACTTGGCAATGGTGGCAACCTGGGGGGGTGGTGTCTGACCCAACCCGAGGCCTACTATCTCATGAATAGACACGTGTGTGTGTGTGTGTGTGTGTGTGTGTGTGTGTGTGTGTGTGTGTGTGTGTGTGTGTGTGTGTGTGTGTGTGTGTGTGTGTGTGTGTGTGTGTGTGTGTGTGTGTGTGTGTGTGTGTGTGTGTGTGTGCATGCGTGTGTGCTTAAGAGACAGAGTGAGAATAAAAGTGAGAGAATGCATGCTTCACAGTCAGTGACTCTATGATGTGTTGAATGTCAAAAATGACATTCTTTGGTGAATTTCTCCTTTTCTCATCGTCAATCTCCATTTCTCCTCTTTCTCCTCTTCTGATCTGCTATTTAAAAGTGATGTCATCTTCCTGCTGTCCTCAGCAGGCACAGGGACATTTGTAGAATACAGATGAGGGGTGTGTGTGTGTGCGTGCGTGCGTGTGTGTGCGTGCGTGCGTGCGTGTGTGCACGTGCGATCATTGTTTTGCCTGCACTATGCAAAGCTTTCACCCGTCTACAGAACAAAGACGCAATCTGTGGTAAATACGTAGGGTTCCTCTGAGGAGGCCTCTGTAATTTTGTCATATTAAGGTGTCAAATGGAATCACTGGCCGCAGGCATCTGAAGAGTGCAGATGATCTTAGACGCACTCTGCAGGCCAAACACACCGCTGTGATGACACTTCAGGGAATCTACCCATGCAGCGTCTGTACTGTATTTATGTACAGTACGTATAAGGGGGGAAGAAAAAAAATGTAACTATGAAATAGTTTATAAATTGATCAAAATGAGTTAACATTTTGTAATAAATGATGTCCTTCTCTGAGCTGAAAGCTTCTATTCACAGCTCATGTGAATAGACATGTCATGTCCCGTTAGAGATCCTCCATAGCCATACTGTATATACACAAATGATTCATATAGTATCTTGCTGTACTTACTGTATCTCTCTGTCCACGCATACTGAAGGATCTGTCTGATAGCTGCTGCTGCTGCCTGCACCATTTCCATCTAGCTGTATGCTGAACACATCCACTCTGTTCGTCTCTCTATTCTCTGTCTTTCTGAGCTACATCCTCCTCTGACAATCTGTCCTACCGTACCAGTTAGTCCATCTGTCTCTCCTCTGTCCATCCATCTGCGCTGTCTTATCTTCCTTTCCTATTTGCCTTTCATCCATGGATGCATACCTGTCTGGTCTTGTCTCATAGACGCATTTCCATCCACCTGTTCTGATCATCTTCAACCAAAAGTTGAAAAGAAATAGTGAAATATATATATATTTTTTAAATGAAAAAGTTTACACTTAGGGAAGGAGGAAAGGTTTGGTGTAAGTGCAGGAGAAGAACATTCAGTGAATGACAGATGACAAACGGATGATTAACATTCTAAAATGCTTCACCCATAGTTGGTGTGTGCATGAAATGCCTCTGCTTACTGTATACTGTATGTGATGATGACAATGTGGCGGTGTCGTCATAACCATTTGTGCCGTCATTACATAGGCCACTGCACGCTCTCTTTGTCATCGCCGGATGGTTTTGAACAAGCTTTATTTGCTCTATGAACACACACGGCTGTTATCAGAACTCTTCCATGAGCACCTTAAAATGTGCAATACATTTGGATGGTATCCCATGTATATTCTCTAAAAAGAGAAGAGAGTGAACCATATATGCGCTTTTGTGCACGTACACAGCACACAGTGTGTTAATTTAAATCTGTGAGAGTAAAAAATGACCCATAAGAGTGAGCATCAAACTAACGGTCAGTGTTGCATATAGTATGTCTGCTGCTTCTGTCTGTTTGCTGGTTCAAGGCCTGATAGAAGCAGAGTGCTTGAAATGTCATTTGCAGTATTTACACCAAGGGAGCATTTAGTCTGCCGGCCTACCATTTCAGTACCTAGTATTTCTCTCACATCTGTCACACACACACACACACACACACACACACACACACACACACACACACACACACACACACACACACACACACACACACACACACACACACACACACACACACACACACACACACACACACACAAGACTTACAGCTCCATTGCTATTCCTGAGAGGAGCAGACCAGTCTGGCAGTGGGTTGGTTTATGTCCATGAACTCACTGACATCGGGTGCTGCGGCTGCATTACACCACACTGGCACTGCCACAGCCAGGTAGCCGTGCACAATGCAGTGGAGATAACGGCAGACTGGCGTGCGCATGCACACACACACACACACACACACACACACACACACACACACACACACACACACACACACACACACACACACACACACACACACACACACACACACACACACACACACACACACACACACACACACACAGTAAGTCCAAAGTGTGTACATTGTTTAAGTCAGGGGTTCTCAACCCGTGGGTCGCGACCCCTCGGGGGGTTGCAAAATTATTTTGGAGGGTCCCCAAATTATTTTCAAAAAATATATACACAGTAAATATACATTTTTTAGCACTCCGAACGGCTTTCCTTTTCAACAACTGTCATGACAGCTTGGTTACAACCGAAACGGACTTCCTCTGACTTCCTCTTCAAAATAAGAGCCACTTGTAATGACTTGTCAACACTTGTTTTATTTCTAAGTCTACTTACAGCAGGGGTTCTCAACCTGGGGGTCGCGACGCCCCGGGGGGGTCATCGCGCGCGTAACAGACGTCCGTCCGTCTGTTACCATGCAGCTAATCTCCGGCAACATTATCCCGGTCGATGCCAAATTTTGCACACACACTCCCTGGATGCCAACGATGAATTTTCAGAATGGCCTGTTATAGCGCCACCAGGAGGCCGACTTTTGAATTTTTTTTTTTTTATATTACTCCTCCAGATTTTGTCCAGAAAACCCGCAAATCGTTACACACTATCTCTATAGTCATGTGTTCAAGACGGATCTGTCCAATATTTCAGATTCCATCCTAATTGGCTAACATTGGCTTTCAAAGTTTGCAGGATTGGCCCGTTTTGAACCAAAAGCCTCAAATCATGAACGGAGCGTGCGATTTACGTGAAATCTTTCAAAGACTTTCCTACTAGGCGGAGGAATATATCCCACCATTTTCACATTGGCCTGTTATGGTGCCACTGAATGGCAACTGAATGGCTGGAAAATGGTACTATGGTTTACATAGTACACATAGACATAGACATAGTTCCTACTCTCACTATGGTCATGAAGTGTGGGTCATGACTGAAAGAATAAGGTCGCGAATACAAGTGGCCAAAATGAGTTTTCTTCGACGGGTGCATCTCCCTTAGAGATAGGGTGAGAAGTTAAGTCACACGAGAGAGACTCGAAGTAGAACCGCTGCTCCTTCGCCTGGAAAGGAGCCAGTTTAGGTGGTTCGGGCATCTGGTTAGGATGCCTCTCGGGCGTCTCCCTAGGGAGGTCCTCAACGCACATCACACTGGGAGGAGACCCCGGGGCAGACCAAGGCGCAGTTGGAGGAATTACATCGACTCACTGGCCTTGGAACGTCTCGGGATCCCCAGGAGGAAGTCACTAATGTTGCTCTGGAGAGGGAAGTCTGGAGCACTCTGGTGGAGCTGTTGCCCCCGCGACCCGACTACGGATAAGCGGTTGAAGATGGATGGATGGATGGATGGATGGACATAGACATAGAGTACATACATTTCCTTTTATTAATGATTATATCTGGTTTCAGTATTTATTCATGATGTATTTTCTCTATTATTATGGTTTTTGTAGCGGTCAATTTGTATTGAGGGGCGGGGCAGGGGGTCGCGAGACATGGCCAAAGCATTTCAGGGGGTCCCCAGACAAAAACGTTGAGAACCCCTGACTTAGTAGATAGACATTAAAGTGAACTTGCTCGTACACAAAAGCGCCTCCATGCCTCGCATGCGCACTAACGCACCAGTTTTGTGCACCCCTGGCTATATTAGCTCATTTCACTGGGGACCCCCTGAAACCCCTTCAAGTACCCTTGGGGGTCCACGGGCACCACTTTGAGAGCCACTGATTTGGACAAATAAGTGGTTGTGACATTCCTGTCCTCTCTCTCTCTCTCTCTCTCTCTCTCTCTCTCTCTCTCTATCTCTCAGTTTCATTCTCTCTCTCTCATTCTTTTTCTCCCTGTGCGTGTCTGGCTGGCTGTTTAACACTTGCACTGATATCCCCATGCGGACGACAGCTTGCACGCGTGCCACTCCACTGCCCTCGCCGTCTCCACCATCCCCTCTGTTTGTCTTACAGCTGAAGGAGGAAGTGTGTGTGTGTGTGTGTGTGTGTGTGTGTGTGTGTGTGTGTGTGTGTGTGTGTGTGTGTGTGTGTGTGTGTGTGTGTGTGTGTGTGTGTGTGTGTGTGTGTGTGTGTGTGTGTGCTCACACGTGCATGTGTGTGCGCGTAGGTGAGACACAGGGAACGAGCCATGGAGAGAATTGTGTTGTGCATATGCATACATATTACTCATGCGACTGTGTGCTGAATAATACCAATGTAAGCACTGACCTTCCGTGTGTCATGGTAGTGCATTCTCTGTGTAGATGATGCAGATTTGCTGTCTCATGGTTTGTGGTCAATACTGATTGTGTGCGTGCGTGCGTGCGTGCGTGCGTGCGTGCGTGCGTGCGTGCGTGCGTGCGTGCGTGCGTGCGTGTGTGCGTGCGTGCATGCGTGCGTGCGTGCGTGCGTGCGTGAAATGGAAGGTACTGTAGTCTAATATTACCCTGCATAACTATACAGTAGGCCTATATGGAAACTGTATATCTTAATGGAGGACTTTTTTTGTGGAGGACAGTAGGCTGACAGGAAATGGGGAGAGAGATGGGGGTGACATGCAGGAAAGGCCGTCGGGATCGGGAGTCGAACCCGCGGCACACTGCCAGCCTGGACCGCTGAGCCACGGCCCAGGCCAATGGAGGACATTTTAAGAGTGATCATTACTCTACTGAAAAGCTGTTGATCTCTTGAGTACTTATAAAAGCTGGGGTTTGCTTGTCAGTTATGATAACTATTGCATTGTGCCCTTGTTGTGTATACAATATATTGTATATGACCTCAAGTTGCTATTAACGTATAAAGCACTTATCGAAACAAGGCTACAAAGTGCTTTACACTAAATAAAATCACCAAGCATCATTCATTCTTATGTAACTTGCCGACACATTCTTGAATAAACTCTATGTTGCTTGTCAGTTGTCTGAAGCAATTCAACTTTCAGTAATGACATTTTCATCAGTTTAAGGTGCAGCAAGTGATATTTCAAGCAATAATTATTTTCTGAAAGTAATCATTCTCAGTCTGGTTTTAGGGCAAACCATAGTAGGGGAATGCATTCTTCAAAGTGATAAACAAACCGCCTTTGGCTGCTGATAGGTTTTAGTCCTATAGATTGTGCATTCCATTCATCCATTCACTCACACATTCATACACTGATGGCGGGGGAAACCATGCAAGGCTGCTGCTCATCATGGAGCAATTGGGGGTTCACACAGAAATTACACATCCTACCTGCGTTGCATTATTTTCCCCATTCTGAATTCCCATAGACTTTTTTTTTTAAATAAGAACTGTGTTCCACAAATAAACAAATTATCCTGGCGTTTTGACTCATATGGATATGAAGAATCAACTGACTGTGAGAAAACTAATATGAATTACTGCTGCCGAATTTGCGAAATCTTTGCTAAAAACTGACTGTATCAAATACTAGTACTGTAAATGATACATTGCCAAATGTTAAAATGACCCAATGTTATTCTCCATAGATAAAAACTTCCGCAACCCTGAACGAGGACTTCATGGCTCTATGCAGTAGATAGGCTGAACACAGCCCAGGACTGGCTCCTTGCCCTTTAAACAATTGCCCTTTTACAATAAAGTGTACATTTTCACAGCATTTATCAATTCAGTCTTCTGATGGAAATATGCTTTACCTTTGGATACATCACTGAGGATACGTCCCAGTTGCATCCATGCGATGTATTTTCGTTCTGAGGTATTCTATTTATAGTGACTCATAGGAATAGACTATGTGACAACCAGGTATAGTCTGGTGACCACCGGAGAGACGGGTGACAGCCGGAATGTAGACGGCATTCCGGGAGCAGTATGGGTTGGCGCCCCAGCCTGTGTCCACCGTGAGGAGGAAGCCCAAAAACATTCGATGAGGCCTTTAGGAGGGCCATTCGAGCCGCAAGTGGAGCCTGTAGTGCTACCGTTGCCCAGGTGGAGCCTGCAGAACCATTGCGGCTCAAGAATCCACCACTCCTGAATGAAGTGTCTGGTGCTGGGAGTCTGGTGCAACGCAGAGGTCCTCGCTGTACTCCTGGTGAGAGCAGGAGTGGACCTGGTGAGACGTAGGAGGGGCCTGGACAGGAGGCAACCCACAGAGCCTAGTCCCTCCACATGCCAGAATTGTATACCTCTCAGTCCCGGCATAGTAGTTCCGGAGTGGTTCCAATGGATTGTGTGGCCCTGGTCTTTCCCTAGTGGGTCTGATCGAGGGTAGCTACTGGGACGTAAGTCGGGACTTGATCACCCCGGCTGGGTCACCTGAGTGAGGGGTATGATGTTCGCGAGACCCGAAACCCTGATGACCTTGGGATACATCACTGAGGATATGTCCCAGTTGCATCCATGCAATGTATTTTCGTTCTACCTTTATTTTAGTCATGATATATTATTTCAGTTTTTAAATTATTAAATTATAAAAAAATAGGACATTATAGGGACACATGTATATCCACTCCATTGAGCTTAGAGATAAGTCCACGCTTGTAGTTGCGACATATACTGTATACTGTATTTTATACTATTATTTTTTTCTTTTTTAACCCAGCATATTAGTTTGCATTCATCAAGAGAAAATCTTTAAGTAGGTTCTGCAGCTCACCATTGTGGTCTTTGTTTGTTTTTGAGGGGCGCTAGCCCCTCCTATATCCAGGTGTAATGGTTGCTTTTAGTTCAATGTTTGTTTTAAAAATGCCATTGACAATGAAGGGAATCGTCATCTTGTCCCTAACACAAACATTAAATGCCATTAACAATGAAGAGAATTGAATGTTTGTGTTGGCACCGTTTGTTTTATATCACCATTACATCACCTAATCAACATGACTTTAATATGTTAGCGCCCCTCACTTCACACGGGTGTGATCTTTATTACTGTTAAGATAGAATATAGTCATCTATCTATCTATCTATCTATCTATCTATCTATCTATCTATCTATCTATCTATCTATCTATCTATCTATCTATCTATCTATCTATCTATCTATCTATCTATCTATCTATCTATCTATCTATCTATCTATAAATGCAAAGTCTCTGTACGTACGTCTATGTGTGTAATCCACATAACCCTCTGGACCTGATCACCCCTTATCTCCATCTGGCCTGTTCTGACATCACAGGCACCTCTCTAGTAATAATTCAATAGAAAAGTCGCAATTTTGAAAAATTGCAAAGTGTGGTTGCCGCAGTCGCTTACATAGGCCCCTCCCACTTATATTGTCAGCCAATTACGTAGCCAATAGATTGAACAGCCAATTAGCTATTACAAACGTTATGCAAAGCTCGGCCAATCACAGCGGAAGTTAGGTAGGTTACTCCGGAAGAATAATAAAGTGTGACAATAACTATAGTGTGGTTGCCCAATAAATTACAAGAAAGATTTGTCAACCACAAGTTAAGTCATCAATTGTGTGACAGGATTAACACAGAGTCCCATTCCCATTTTCCAGTCATCCTGTCTCCCAATGTGACCCATTGGAGCAAGAATCATGGTGTGCTTTTGATAATCACCTCAGCCGTGAAAAGCATTAAGGTAGTCATTCAGTTGGGTTTTCTACCACTCAGGAGACTTTACAAGAAGCAGCAAATCCCTAGAACCAGGAGACTGCTATCCATGCATGCCTTCATTTCCTCTTGTCTATACTATTGTAATTCACTTTACACCTGTTTGAGCCAGAACAGTCTTCACGGATTATAGCTGGCCCAGAACACTGCTCATGAATTCCAAAAAAAGAAACGTATCACTCCTAACTTGGTGTGTGTTCATTGTCTTCCTTTGATTGATTGATTGATTGATTGATTGATTGCTAATGTTATTGTCTCCACCAGGCCGAAGGCATGGGGAGAGAGTATGTTTTTCACTGTGTGTGTGTGTGTGTGTGTGTGTGTGTGTGTGTGTGTGTGTGTGTGTGTGTGTGTGTGTGTGTGTGTGTGTTTACTGATATTATAGATATTATAGTGCTAATACCGTCCTACAGTATATCTATCTATAAATGCCACGTCTCTGTATGTCTGTAATCCACATAACTCGAGAACCGTTCGCTCCACCGACACACACATTCCACACCACCACAGGAAGTGCAGTGCCTGGTGTCGAGTCCGTCGGACCCACGGTTGTCCAGAACCAGCACAAAAGCCTCTGCACAGGTCCCAAATCCAGATAACCCCTAGATCTCCATATATGGAGCTAGCCTGTTCTGACATCACACTGTGGGTTCTGACATCACCCCTACATCTCCATATATGGAGCTGGCCTGTTCTGACATCACACTGTGGGTTCTGACATCACCCCTACATCTCCATATATGGAGCTGGCCTGTTCTGACATCACACTGTGGGTTCTGACATCACCCCTACATCTCCATATATGGAGCTGGCCTGTTCTGACATCACACTGTGGGTTCTGACATCACCCCTACATCTCCATATATGGAGCTGGCCTGTTCTGACATCACACTAACCATGTCCCTGTGTGTACGTACTGTATGTACGTCTGTAATACAAAATTTGTAATTCAAATTTGACACCACAAATGGGTTTGTTCCACACCCTGTACAGGGAGTGCTGTGACCAGTACCGAGTTGGTCGGATACACAGTTGTCCAGAACCATCACAAAAGGCTCTTGTCAGGCTCTGCCAGTGGACCTCACCCTGTACATTCCATGATGTCAAATTGAGATTAGGCAACACACTTCATATTTGGGCATGCCTGACACAGAACTCCAGGGACACAGAGAGACAGATCCAGAAATTTCCAAAAGGGACACAGACAGATGGGTGGAACAGGTACTCTGACACTGGTACAACGGGTATTGCATAGATCTCCAACTTCTATCATTAACTGACTCTGTGCTCTACAGCCAGGCAGACCGGTCTAGTATTTTAAAATGGCTTTTACAATATTATTGATTGGCCAACTTTTAAGGCATGGTCTTGGTGTGCACCTACTGTAGCAACTAATCTCTTAACCCCATATGAGCTTGAATGCACTTGAAGATCATCACCCCCCCCCCCCCCCCCCCCAATTAAAACTAACCCTGTCACAATTACATGGTCTTCTTTTTCTCAAGTTCAGTCTTCCATGTTTCTATGGCTTATTGTGCATATTCTTATTGCTTATTGCCTTCCTGCTTGGTCCCGCCTTAGCGCTGCTTGCAGCTATATTTTTTAATTGGATTTGATAATTCCTATGAAAAAAGTGAAAGTATACACCTTCACAAAGTAAAAGAGTGTGCTGGGATTTCCTGCAATTAGCCTGGCTATCCCGTTGCACCTGACATCATTAACCATATTGTCCTCCTTTTTGCTGTGTCGTTGATGACCTTGCAGCATGTTACTGTGGTGCTGCAGTACATGGTGCTAGTGAGGGAAAGTAAGAAGAGGAGCGAGGGGAGGAGAGGGGAGGGGACTGAGATGGAAGGAGAATAGAATGAGCACAGCGACTATTAAAAGACAAGCCCCCTCTCTAAAAGGCGCATCCACGTCTTGTTGACGATCTTTGCCATGCAACTTACCAGAAGGAGAGAAGACTTCTGAGAAAGAGTGAAGATTTGAGCAGAGGAAAGAGTGATGTATGCCAGAAAGGAGGGGAAGAAAGGGCTTGAAACTAAAAAGGAAAGGAGCTATAGGATCAAAGAAAGAAGAATGAAGAGAGAAGAGAAATGTTGGGATGGAATTGCACTGGAGCTCCAGATTTTACTGTGTAGAACATCAAGGAGCAGTCTCTTCATATCACTCCTCCTTGGACGCACGCACGCACGCATGCACACGCACAAGAAATGCACATGAAAGTAGAGGATCGGATTCAGATATAAAGTAGAATCATTGCTTAGAGTGAACAGTTTTGGAACAATACCTTACCGGTATATATGAATATGTGTTTTCATGCTTTGGATTCTTTATTTAATACTTTACCCAACAAACAACTAACCGAATAAGGAAGACAGACATGCACATCCAAACCCCAACATTTGCTGCCATACATTTATGAAAAAATATTAAAACATAATGCTTAACATTATGAAGAGGGCTTTACTGGATAGATGAATAAAAAAATATAAAATAAGCAAAATGTAGATCAAAAGCTCAGTTAGAACAACAGAATGCACTTGTCTATTTCACTTGTCTGTATTGTGCAAGTAACATTTTTAGCAACTGAGTGGGCTTCTTACAGTATATATGAATGCAGTTATTATTTTATGTTTTTTGTTCTTTCGTTTTTGTCTGTTGACCTTGTTCACAGTTCTGACAATGACAAATTCACAATCTTTCTATATTCTATAATCAGTCTGGCATGTTCTGAACACGGACAGTTGCTGTCCCTATTGTTTTGGAACAATAATCAAATGTAATAAAAGTAATCTGTAGGTGGGGCTACAGTGTCAGGTAACCAGCTCACTGGCCAGTGTGACAGTGGAGTTGGCAGAATGCCATTTCAGTTCCATTATGATTCTCCTTAAATAACTCAGAGAGAGAGAGAGAGAGAGCGAGAGAGAGAGAGAGAGAGAGAGAGAGAGAGAGAGAGAGATACTAAAGATACATAACATTTCACTCACCCAAACATAAGTCTATTCCATCACTTGTCTATTTTCACCGCACATACATGTACTGTACATCTCCTGTGCATACATGTTTTCCACTACAGAAGAATCATGCCAGTTTTGTTTTGAAACTAGATTATATATTTTGTTACGTTCCTTTTATTTGGACTTGGCAAGGAAATGTATAGGAAATTGAAAAGTGAGGGATTGATCTAACGTTACTGCACAATCATGAACATTTTCCTTTACGCTATCAACTAACGTAATTGAACAACCGTGTTGTTAAAGAAACATGAATACACAAATGCAAATAAAATCAAAAAAAGAAAAGATAGAAAAACAGTTGTACATATCAATTACATTGTCACATATTTGTACTGTACATGTGTGACAAATATTAAGCCTACTCCCCACACAATACCACAGAATACAGATTTTCCAAGAGCAACTGGTGAGCAAAAATGATATGCAATCATGCATGTTAGATGATCTTTATTATGTTAAATGGTGCATTTATATAGTGCCTTTATCCAAGGCACTTTACAGAGATTGTGCATTACATTCACCCACTCACACACACATTCATACACCGATGGCAGCGGAAACCATGCAAGGCACCAACCAGCACATCAGGAGCAATTAGGGGTTCAGTATCTTGCTCAAGGACACTTCGACAATAACTCTGGGGGAGCCCGGGTTCGAACTGGCAACCTTGCGGTTACCATCCAGCCACTCTACCCCTGAGCCACCGCCACCCCTATGTTGATCAATTATCAATAGTTCCAATATTATTGGTGCGTATTCCATGTTAAAGAATGCTAATGAAGGTCTAAACCTGACTTTATACATTATTTTCATATTTATATTTACATGCAAATTGTAGTTCAGATTTTTAAGTGAATGATAGTGGTATTTGAAGATTCCAAATCTGTCTCTATAAATTATGTTATTTTTTTATGATATTTTTATTTTTATTTTATTTAGCTCTCCTGCAAGTGTGTGGCCGCAGGATGACCATCAGCTTGTTGGATTACATATCTTCTTAACAGTACTCACCCTGGCCCTCAGCTCTCCTCCTGCAGGACATTGACTCAGACTCTCTCAGTTTTTTCTCTTTAAGTATTTATCCCATGATTTTGTAACCCAGTTTAGGCCAATTGCCTAAGCTGGGTTACAGCTGGCCCCAGAGCCCAAGGAGCCATCTACCTTTCTATATCTATGGGACCCATACTCTGAACGGCGGTCCTCCCACGCTGAGGCATTTGCGGCCAGAGTGCAGTATTCATACCGCCTGGAATGTCTGTGGTGGGGGCGCTGTTGAGTATGACCTGATGAATGTCTGTGGTGGGGGCGCTATTGAGTATGACCTGATGAATGTCTGTGGTGGGGGGCGCTGTTGAGTATGACCTGATGAATGTCTGTGGTGGGGGCGCTATTGAGTATGACCTGATGAATGTCTGTGGTGGGGGGCGCTGTTGAGTATGACCTGATGAATGTCTGTGGTGGGGGCGCTATTGAGTATGACCTGATGAATGTCTGTGGTGGGGGGCGCTGTTGAGTATGACCTGATGAATGTCTGTGGTGGGGGGCGCTGTTGAGTATGACCTGATGAATGTCTGTGGTGGGGGGCGCTGTTGAGTATGACCTGATGAATGTCTGTGGTGGGGGCGCTGTTGAGTATGACCTGATGAATGTCTGTGGTGGGGGCGCTGTTGAGTATGACCTGATGAATGTCTGTGGTGGGGGCGCTGTTGAGTATGACTTGATGAATGTCTGTGGTGGGGGCGCTGTTGAGTATGACCTGATGAATGTCTGTGGTGGGGGGCGCTGTTGAGTATGACCTGATGAATGTCTGTGGTGGGGGCGCTATTGAGTATGACCTGATGAATGTCTGTGGTGGGGGGCGCTGTTGAGTATGACCTGATGAATGTCTGTGGTGGGGGGCGCTGTTGAGTATGACCTGATGAATGTCTGTGGTGGGGGGCGCTGTTGAGTATGACCTGATGAATGTCTGTGGTGGGGGCGCTGTTGAGTATGACCTGATGAATGTCTGTGGTGGGGGCGCTGTTGAGTATGACCTGATGAATGTCTGTGGTGGGGGCGCTGTTGAGTATGACTTGATGAATGTCTGTGGTGGGGGCGCTGTTGAGTATGACCTGATGAATGTCTGTGGTGGGGGCGCTGTTGAGTATGACCTGATGAATGTCTGTGGTGGGGGCGCTGTTGAGTATGACTTGATGAATGTCTGTGGTGGGGGCGCTGTTGAGTATGACCTGATGAATGTCTGTGGTGGGGGGCGCTGTTGAGTATGACCTGATGAATGTCTGTGGTGGGGGCGCTGTTGAGTATGACCTGATGAATGTCTGTGGTGGGGGCGCTGTTGAGTATGACCTGATGAATGTCTGTGGTGGGGGCGCTGTTGAGTATGACCTGATGAATGTCTGTGGTGGGGGCGCTGTTGAGTATGACCTGATGAACACGACTGTGTCGTGTTGTGTACTAATTGCTGGTGCTCACTTCCTCATCACTCTACCGCTGGCATCTTTTCTTCCTCTCTCACCACCTTGGCCCTTCTTTACTCAACTGATCTCTCGCCCTCTGCGGCCTGCAACACAAAGGGCAGCTCAGGTCATATGTACACGATATGTACACGATATCATAGCAGAGATGTGGTGGAAACACGAAGCCTCCAGCAGCATCTGCTCTCTGCTGCTACTGTCAGCACCCTTTAACTTCTCACATTACTGACGCTCTCTCTCTCTCTCTCTCTCTCTCTCTCTCTCTCTCTCTCTCTCTCTCTCTCTCTCTCTCTCTCTCTTTAATTCTGTCCCGATCTCTCCACCTCTTAGCTTCTCTTTCGCTCTGGGTGGATGTTCTGACCTTTAACCACTTTAATTTATACTGAATCCTACGTTGGTCACACAGCGGAAGTTGGAGATCTACAAGCTCACAACACGTCACGATGGAAGCTCAGGTATTCGCAATGCGCAATTTTAATTATTGTATATATGTATATATATATATATACGGTATATATACATACGGTATGGTATATATATATATATATATATATATATATATATATATTGTATGTATAATTACATTTATGCCAGGTTAAAGGTGGTTAACACCGGGCGTAGACTATATGAACCACATTTCCCAGCATACTGACTGTGCACTCATTTGGAATTTGGAATAGTTTAGGAATGTCGCAAAAGAGAACTCTTGATGGCATGCAGCCTAAACAAACAGGATCCTCAGATTGTTGCATTGCAATGTCAAAATAATAAATCACAGCTTAGTTTGCCTGTTTAAAATCCGGCTGCTTGAAATCTTGCTGCGTTCGTGGCACTTGATATCCCCTTGACTTTTTGAAGAATAATCGGCCACTCGGCTGTAGGGTACCTACATGCAGTACACAGTAAAATCCAGTAAAAGATTACCGGTAATTTATCCACTTGTAGTCTTTCTTCCCTTCCTTTTTTGCCTTCACTTATTTCCCTCCATTCTTGAGGTCATTTAAGGACAATTAATGGCTCCCAACTCTGTTTCCCCACTCAGTCCATTTTCCTCTCTCTCTCTCTCTCTCTCTCTCTCTCTCTCTCTCTCTCTCTCTGTATTGCTATCAGATGTAGGCCTGGCTGTAGCCTGAAAGAAGCTGTTCTATAAAAGACTATACATTTCCATGTGGCTGACATTGAACATGGCACGTCAACAATGGTTCAGTGTTCTACACAAGCTTGTGTGTTTCCATTAAAAATGAATAGAATCCAACTTTCCTCGTTTATTTAACTTTATAGCCTGTTCTCATGTAAACCCATAGTGGATACTGTCAAAATTATAAAACACACACACACGCACACACACACACACACACACACACACACACACACACACACACACACACACACACACACACACACACACACACACACACACACACACACACACACACACACACACACACAGTGAAGATAATTATGTGTCAACAGGCAGTTCACTATCAAGGACCACATACACCACCAAATAATGAAGTTTAACGAAATGTAATAATAATAATCTTTATTGTCCAGAAGGATACTCATCTTCACAGGTCTGTTCAACACCAACAACAAAAAGCAACACATAATACAGAAAAACATTACACCAAGACGATACAAAAACATGAGTTCCCCACTGTGTACAGAACCATCCTATCATACTGTACACTGTGTACAGAACCATCCTATCGGCGGGGCAGTTTGTTTAATGCCGCGATGGCTGAGGGGACAAAGCTCCTACTGAAACGAACCTTTTTCCATGGTAAGGTTCTGTATCTTTGTCCTGATGGCATGAGGTTGAAAAAGCGATACCGGGGATGATCAGTGTCACGTGATATTGAGAGTGCTAGCCGTGTGATGGCCTTATTGAAAGTGTTGGTGTGGGAAGTCCGATAATCTTGGAAGCAATACGGGTAATACTGAAAAGTTTGTTTCTGTTAGGCATGGACAGTATGTTGTAGAAACATGCGGAACAGTACAACAGGACAGGATGAATAATGCTTTTGTACAATAATAATAGAAGAAGATGAGGAGCAACAGATAATGATCTTAACTTGCGGATTACATGAAGTCTTTGCTGAAAACGTGACTGGATAGATGTAATATGTTGATCAAACCTAAGTCCAGGGTGAGTCCAAGATATGTAAAACTGTCAACCTGTTCTACTGTCTTGACAGTTTTACATCTTGGACTCACCCTCATGTAACGAAAGGAAAAAGCATGAATCAATTAACCAAGAATAATGAACATATAGCCATTCATCGGGTACTTACGTACGTATGCCAAGGTGGGGAGGCTTCGGGGATCCACCGTGGCTCCCAGGCACAACGAACCCCCATCAGGGACTTGTAGAAAAAGAGAGATTAGAGAGGGAATAGGATGAGAAATAGGGTGGGAGGGAGGGGTGACGAAAGTGAGAACAGAGGGAGAACCATGGGCTAGATAGGTCTTTATATATGGGTGGAGGTGGCTTGATAGGTGTGCGGTCCTGCTCCTGAACTTCAACTATAAGCTCCATTTACTATAGCAGCTGTGGTGTCACTCTGTGGTGAGCCTAATCCAGAGTTAAGATGAAGGATTGGGACTGATTTAGCAGAGATTAGCCCAGGCTTGACTTGCTCTCTTTAAACTAGGTGTTATGAAGCCTGTTAAAACTCTGAGGGGGGGGTACATCGCATGAAGAAAATCAGTTTATGTAAACCAAGTCCAGTTTGTATACAGTATGTTTAATTCAGTAGTAACCTAGTTGCTGTAGGGCATTTGTGTGCATGCCCAGGTTTCTGTATAACCTTTCTCTCGTGCCCTCAATACTAACTATACCCCCCCCCCCCCCCTTCCCACCTCCACAGTCATTACCTAGCCCGGCTAGCTGATCTGATGGTTTAATAATATCTCCAGCCGCTGGCTATGGGAAATGGCCATATGCATTATTCACACATGCTAAGATGTTTATTGATGACTCCTTTATTTATATATTTCTCTCAAGCCTGCCACCATTACTCACATTCTCACCTCGCCGTTTCAACCTCCCGGTTTGTCATCAGCTTCTCCTAATGAGCCTCATTCATTCTTAGTTTGGTCTGAAATCTAAGTTGTGTTGTGATGCACGTGGGTTCACTTCATGATGTTGTGAAGCTGGAGTTTCATGATTGATAGAGGAGAGCTGTTAAAACCTAAAGTCCCCACATCCTGTGCCGTACCTCTGGGCTATTCATTTGTCACATTTGTTTTCAATACTGCTACATCAACGCATCCTGTTGCCTTACTTACTCAACGTATTTTGCCACTTAGTCAGGTGCATTCGGTGTCCAACGAAGATGCCAAACTTGACAAATTGACATGGATGGATTTATCTGATTACCACCACCATATTGGTATGCAGTTTGGATGAGAGTTGACAGTGCAACCATCTGCATCACGTATTTGCATCACGTGGCACGGCCACTCGCACGGCTAAATATGTATACAGTATGTACTGTATGTGTGCAATAGTCCACTGAGATCATGAAGTCTGCTAGAAGTCCATAGAGAAAAGAAAATAAATATTTACTTTTGCCTTTTAGGAAGTTTATGTTTGCATAATGCAATTCACTTTGTGTGTGCTTTAGACTCAGAGCTGTTGTCTCCACCAGGCTGAAGGCGTGACCGAGACTATGTTTTGTCCATCCGTCTGTCCGTCCCGTCCGTCCGTCCGTCTGTGTATACAACTAATCTCTGGCACTGTTGGACATATCAGTGTGAAACTGTGCACACACACTCCCTGGAGGACAGGGCAGAACCTTTGGCCTTGGCCTGTTATAGCCCCACGAGGAGGCCAATTATTGCAAAACACATTGTTTTGTATTACTACTACTACAGATTCTGTCCAAACATCATGCAAATCGGTACACATTATCTCTATAGCAGGGGTGCCCACACTTTTTGACTTGAGAGCTACTTTCAAAATGACCAGCTTGGCAAGATCTACCCTCCAAATCAATTATTATACCATTGCTGAAAATAGTTTAAATATGTACCTGAGGGGGCTTCGGAATAGTAGAGTTTGTGTTACATTCTGTACAGTATAAGACAAATGCACTTGGAATGGGAAATAGAGGGGGAGAAATGTTTTTTTTTCTTTTCGGTTTTTTTCTTCAATATATTTAAATGAAATTTAAATAGGGGCCTGTCATGTGATCTACCTGATCTACCTGCACAGCCTTTGTGATCTACTGGTAGATCG